>NW_003852462.1:9956028-10098001 GCF_000181295.1 Otolemur garnettii
CAGGCAGCAGGAGGAAGCTATGTAAGACCTGGTGGCAGGAGAGAGCATGGTGGAGAGACCTTTCCACCCACAGGCAGCAGGAGGAAGCTATGTAAGACCTGGTGGCAGGAGAGAGCATGGTGGTCTGGGAATGTGAAAAGAATGAGTGGGCCTGAAACCCAGAAAGCCATGGGGAGCGAGGAGTGAGAATAAGGTGGATTCAAGTAGGGGTGAGGTTCTGGAAGACCTCACGGGCTAGGGAAGGGAGTGCCGTCTTTATCCTCCCAGTAGGGAGTAAGCTGGTGCAGTCATCTTGGGGCCATATAAAGCAATAGGATATAGTGTTAAAAATGGCAGAGTGGGAAGACAGAAGAGATGAAATCCTTGAGTGGCCCAGCCAACAGAAGAAAATGTGTAACTCTGAACTCCATGTCTGTGCAAACCTGTGCAAACCCAGACCCTGATGGACTTAAGCCACCAGTGGAACATTTTCTGGTGTGTGCAATTTCATGCCCTCCTAATGGACATGCACTTGATCAGGCATCCCTGATGCTGCAAGGAGTGATTTTGAGGCAATTGTATTTTTCATTTAATTACCCCATGTAATATTTATTTTATTTTTTTTGGGTAGAGTCTCACTCTGTTGCCCTGGGTAGAGTGCTGTGGTGTCATAGCTCACAGCAACCTCAAACTCTTGGGCTCAAGTAATCCTCTTGCCTCAGCCTCCCAAGTTCCTGGGACTACAAGCACTTGCTATAACACATGGCTAGTTTTTCTATTTTTTAGTAGAAACGACATCTGCTCTGCTAAGTCTGATCTGGAACTCCTGAGCTCAGGCAATCCTCCCGCCTCAGCGTCCCAGGGTGCTAAGATTATAGGCATGTACCACCGAGCCCAGCCTGAGGAATGTTTTTAGAAATATAATCCATGGAAACCTCTGTTCTAGGGTTTAGATGGTTTCAGAGGGAATGATGGAGGCAGATAATGAAGCAGGCCCAAAGTTCCACCTCCATGATAAGACAGCAGCAAGAGATAGCTGTGGCTCGGAGTCCAGGTATGAGGGGAAGGTAGGATGTGGAGACTGGCAGGACAGGAAAAATAACACCTGTCCTCTGAGGGCGTCCAGGCTGTGCTAAAGCAAAGAATGGGCCACATCACTTCTGCCTGTGCGTGGTGAGTCCTCACTTAGCATCACTGAGCATTCTTGGAATCAGTGACTTCGAGCAAAATGACTTATCCTGAACCCATTTTTTTCTCTCATCCCCTTTATAATGAAACACCGTTGGATGAAATGACATGACTCAGGGACCTGCCGTGTGTGGTTTCACTTAATGTTACTGTTTCTAAGCCTCTCTCTGTTGTGTGTGGGGTCTCGTCTGCTGACACGGCTCTGTGCTGTCGCGGCACAGGACAATAAGTCACATGTGCACTCACCCTGCGGCTCCCATGTCTCACTCGTCTGCTGATCGGTCCAGCTGTTTTGCCTTTTAGCAGCAGTCAGGGTGGAGGATGCAGGGAGGAGGCGACTAGACAGGGAGGTGCTGGGTGGTCCCTGAAGGGGGGACCTCTGGGAAAGAACCTCCCATCCTCATTAATCCTGCAGGACAGAGGAGGAGGGGGAGCTGTGAAGTGGAGCGGTCGGTAGAGGGGTGCCTAAGGCTGGCAGGGAAGGATTGATGTCCAGGGAGGTGCAGAACTGAGGTGCACCTCCCTGACTTGCCGGAAGCCACCGCCAGCCGGCCCTTCCTCACCTGCCCTGGGGAGGTGCAGCCCTGAGGCTGAGTGACAGATGGGCTCCCCTCTCCCACCTTCCTCTTTCCGCTGTGTCTGCGCACGGGAAGGGGTGTCATTCCTCATGTCTGCCAGGGGCTCGCACTGATGGATGAGCCGGAGAGGGGAGCGGCTGCCTCCTCCGTGCCCCGTTCCCTCCAGCCTCCTGAAGCTGACCCTGCAGCCTCGGCGCTGGCTCCTGTTGATGTGAAGATTCTTAGTGGGACTGGGAGCAGCCGAGCCAGGCCAGACTCACACCTCGGGGGTGGGCAGACTTAACAGATGCTGGGGACCACTGAGGATGCTGAGGGAGTGGGGTGGACGGGGAAAGATGGAACGAACGTGCATGAGGCCCGACTGGAACACCGGCCCTCTGGCTCTGCTCGACTTCTGGAAGCCTCGCGTGACGTTTTTATTCCCATTTTGCAAACAGGGAAACTGCGTCTTAGATTGATTACGTCATTTATCTCAGATCACACAGCCAGGAAGTAGAACAGCCAGAATTTGATCCCAAATTTCTCCAATCCCAAAGGGGACCAAGAATGAGCTTAAATGTCCACGAAATTCTGGTTCCCATCTGACATTCTGGGTTTCTAGGGGCTCCATGAGTGATGTGAATGACTAAAACATTATATGGTGTGTCGACATCTGGCATTGCCCCTCAAGGTCAAGAACGACATCTTTAGTTTCTTCCCTTCCTTTCTCTTCTTCTTTTTCTTCTTCCTCCTGGCATTCATTCATTCATTCTTCTTCCTGTGAGTAAATTCAGCATTTCTATCAATGACGTTTGAATCCACTCCTGGGACTGTTGGTTGGGGTCTTCCCATATCCACCCAGGATCATGAATCAGGTGGAAGAGGTAGACAGTATCCCTTTCTGTCTTCTTTGTCATTAAGGTCACCCCCAACCCTCTGGCCTTGGTCCCTTCTTCTTCATAGCAGGCTCTTCTGTTTCCCACTCAGCTTTCATAAGCATGTTAAATGTGTCCAGGAAACATCACAGATGCACCAGGTTAAACCACTGGCTAATCTTCTAGGAGTCTCCAAGCTCGTAGCTCAACATCCTCTCTCAGTCCCCAAATCAGCTTGTATCAGCATGCTGTCCCCTTTCTGAGGGGCCCCCGTTTTGCTCCTTGATACGTAGCCTCAGTTTCCCCACAGTGATTAGCCTTTGAGGAGGTTCTGAGGAGTTGAAGATAGCAAGCTTGGAGGTCCTTTTCCGATCGAGACTGGCTTCCAACACATCAATGCGATAGCAATAGAAGTCAGCCACATTGCAGACTCTGTGTGAGACAGGCCCTATGTGTGTTGTCTGAGTTAACTTTCCTCATCTTCACTGTAAACTGGTGAGTAGGACTTCCATCCCCACTTACAGATAAAGAAACCAAAGCTCCAAGAGATGAGATGACTTGGCCGTGGTCGCACAGAGCTGGAAGGTGGCAGAGCTGGAAGGCAGTGTGAGCCCAGAGCCTGTTTGCTTAATAACCCCTATGCAAATTTGCCTGATGCCTGTCTGACACTGGTGCATCTTCAAAGCAGCAGCTCCAACCCAGAGGGCCCCCTGCCCTGTATGCCTTGTATAAACACAAGACTTTATTACAAGTAACACATTTTTCGAGATGCCTTAATGGGGTGGGACATCAAGGTTAAGAATTGCTGCTCTTAAAGGGGGCCAATTTAAATGGTCTTCTCTATAAATTGTCCAAAATTCAGCCTAAATGTCACAGCCCACCTCAGCCATGAAATCATCTCCGTGTCTTGCTCTTTCTCTTCTCCCCACTGAAAACTCATTAGACCGGGCTGAAGACACAAGATATTCATTTGACTTATATTGAACACAATGCAGTTTATTTTCTTTATGAGTTTAGATTCATAAACCATATCTCTTCCTCCCCCAGTACACGCACGTTCTTTTAATGTTTTTTTTTCTGATATATATCTCTATATGTTCTCCATTTCTCTTATTTTTCACTTAAGTACTCCATGTAATGTTTTAGTTTGCAAACTAAAATTTTAGAATAAAATTAAAAGGCACCTGGCACAGGAAGCCAGTGGCAACGACCTGCTGTTATTTCTCTGCCTATATCTCAAAACTTTTGAAACTGTTGGTGGGGGGGTGAGGGCAGGTTTCCCTGGCTTCATTAAACTTGAACCTAGGTTCTCAGTCAAGGTGGGAGGTGTATTATGCTGGTTACCAATAATGGAGTATACAAATGATTTACTCTTTCCGGGTATTCTTGATACAATGTCAATAATCAGATGGTTACAAAGTATCCATCCATCTGTTGGAGAACTGGTTCTTGAGCTAGTCTTGTGTGCAAGGCACTGCCTTCAGTTCTAGGATATAGCAGGAAAATGCAAACACGATTCCTGCTCGTGTGGAGTTTATAACCTCCGTGGGGGAAACAGACAAGCAATGAGACAAAGAACGTAATTAGACTGTGGCAAAGCGCTGCATTTAATCAGTCTGCGGGAGTAATGCTGCCTAACAAATCACTGCAAAAGCCCAGGATATTGCAAGAGCAGGTGATAATTCCTCACTCGGGATTGGCGGGACGGTCGAGGCCCTGGCTGCAGGTCACACTCACGCCAGATCAAGCATCTGTCCAGCCTCTTTGGCCTCCCCAGGAAAGTGTTCTTGTGGCAAATAGCAGGAGTTGAAGAGGGCAAACCCAGCCGTCTGAACACATTTAAAGATTCTGCTTGGATGACATTTGCTAATGTCCATTAGCCAAAATAGGTCACGTGGCTGAGCCTGAAGTCAGCAGGGCAGGGAGAGGAGAGGGCACACTGGCCACATGGGGACTGCATCTGTCACAAGCAGTAAGGTGATGACGGGGGAAGGGAGGAATTAGGTAACATGGTTAGAAAAGGCAGAGTTTTCTTTTTGTTTGTCTGTGTTGTTGTGCTTGTGGTTGATTGGTTTGTATGGAAGGGGGTGGGGGTGGGGATACTGGAACTGAGAAGAAATGAGCTCTGAGAGGAGCGGGTGCCATATTCAGGAGAGAGACCTGAGAACGCAAAGTGCTACCCAGCAGGAAAGCATCTGGGGTCGTCCTGGAGACGCAGCAGGTGCTGGGATCGTGAAGAGGGAGGCAGAGGGGGCTGTGCAGGATCCTACCACTTGGGGCTTTATTCCCAGTTCAACAGGCGGCCACTGGGGGATGTTAGGCCATGGAGTGACATGATCTGATCTGTATTTCTCTAGCTGTGCTGAGCAAAACAGATCAGTCAGGTGCGAGATTGGAAACAGAGAGACAGGATAGGAAGCCCACTGCTCATGAGATGACGCGTGTGGGGGCTGCACGGATGGAGAGAATGCACAGGTCGGTTTTCCATGTGGCAGGCTCAGTGACCAGATTGGGCAACACCTTTCATGAGAAATGAAGGGATTTCTCCCCTACAGAATTATTTGGCACATCATAAATTCTGGGCGCATCCCTGGGGTGTGTCCCCACCTGTGAGTACCATCTGTCTCGTGAACTGGGGAGAGGCGGCAGGGTGAAGTCCTTGTGTCACCTGGATGTGGAGGTCTAGACCCTGCTGCAGGTCCTACCCTGAGTTCTGCAAGCTTGTGGCTCTTGGAGACTTGGGAAGGAAACGTCATTTATGCCAATGTCATACTCCAGACTTAGGCTTAGGGAGGGTCGATAAAATCCATACTTTGAGACAATGAAACCTGAAACAGGAGAACCTCTGGGGACCTCTGAGGTGAAAACTCAGCCTCATAGCCCAGGACTCCCTGGAGGTTACCCACCTAGACCATGGGGTGCTCACAGAGAGGGGCTTAGCCTTTACCCAGGAGGTGGTGACAGCCAAGAGCACAGTCCTTAGAACGCACATGTCCAGTTGCATTTTCTGGGGCACTGTCAGCACCCGATGACAGTGGTACCCACGAGCCAGACTCAGTGGAGGGAGGTTTGATGTTGCATGTCCCCAGGCCTCTTTCAGCTGTGGCTGCCTCTCTTCTGCAAACCTGCTGACTCCCTGCTTCTGAATCCACAAGACCGTTTGACTTGGGAAAAACATCTATCGGTTTTCATGGCTGGATTGATTGTGGCCACCATCTATGCCGGGTCCCTGGGCTAGAGCGGACATTCCTCCATGGAGTGCACCCTGGCCTGACCCAGCAGGGATCCATCTGTTCCCGAGGTTCACCAGGGCTCTGAGCGCCAGCTTTCCTCTTTGACAAGGCAGCTCTGCCTGTCGGGAAACTTGGCTTGACACTTCACAGGCCTGTCAGCAGATGAGACGAGACATATGCCAGCTGCAGGAAGCAGGCGATAAACACAGAAACCTCTTCAGATCGCGGTCGCCCTGGCCTGTTCTATAAGACGCTCGGCCGGCATTTCGTGGGAGCCGTGTCCCAGTCGTGGGGGATTAGTCAAGTGAGAGGCAATCCTTTCTCTCCAGCTGGTCCCTTCTTAACTCCTGGGTCTCGGTAGATGTCACCTCCAAGGGGCCTTCCTTGACCACTCTCCCAAACTCAGGACCCCTCCCTCCCTTCCTTCCTTCCTTCCTATCACGCCGCCTGTGTTCTCGTTGGACCACTCGCCGTAATCACTAACTTGTTTAGTATCTGCCTCTCCCTGTTAGGACGGAGACCCCTCACTTCCCCGTCCCCTGTTATCAATACCCAGGGTGGGGTCTGGCCTGTAGACATGATGGGCGCACAGACCAATAAATGAAAAAAACCCAAAAAACTGGAGGTGCATGGGGAAAGACAAGGACCATTTTTTATTGATGGTATCTTTCTCTATTTCAGAACTGACAGGCTTGCTCTGAAACCTTTTTGACTAAACACTGGTGGTTGTAATGAATGACAAGTTTGGGAGCGGAGGTCCCTTGAGTCATAGCCAAGAGTTGGAGGGAACAGACAGGTCTATAATGAAGTTGTCACTTTTTCTCTAATGGATGCAGTCCATCACGTGGCAGCAGGCTTGGATCTTCCGTCTTGCACTGGAGGGATGGAGACCGTGGGCCGAGGTGAACGGGCAGGGAAGGATCTTCAGTGGAGCTTTGTGACCATTCCTCAGAAGACAATAACTGTGAAATCTCAAAGAAGGGTCAAGACGTCCTTTGATAACATTGAAACAAGGGTATCCTGCCCCGAGTGTGAGCAGATGACATTGTTAACATGGAGGAAACCGTGAAAATGAAGGTTAGACTCCCGGATCTAATGAGAATGTCTTAGTCGATCGTTCCTATTCGATTCCGTGAAATTACATGCCGGACAGTGCATGCAAGTGTTTGTTTACTATTATCTGGGGAACCAAGGACTTTATCATGTTTCCAGAAGAATCTATGAAAGGCCGGTACTCACAGGTCCCCTTATGGGGAGGGTCATAAAGATCATGAATCTATGGAAATAGAAGGTGAAATGGATCTTGCTTCTGGGTCATCTCTCTCCTAGACTCGCATTACTGTGATGAGCAAATCTGAGGGTGATTTGATGACTGCAGGTGGCGGCTGCAGAGGTGGGGCAAGGTAGCATAGGACACAAGCACATGGCATTTGTGTTTATGTTTTTACCTGCCTGTCTTGGCTCTTCACATCCCACCTTGATTTAGGTCCTCAGGGTACATTTTACCCCAGGTTCCAGCCTCCAGATTCCTGCTTGGTGTTTTTATTGATTAAACAGAAGAGCCCAGAGGAAGTAGACGGGGGTGTTCCACCAAATGTGGTCCGTGGGCTAACCTTGCCAAAATCACCTGGATTCCTCATCAAAAATGCAGATCTCCAAACCCAAGCCCAGACCCACAGCACCGGAGCCTTTCAGAGTGGGAGACAGGAATTTGCACTCCTTTGAGAGGCTCTCCAGGCCGTCATTCTAATGCACAACAAAATTTGAAACTTGATCCAAGGAGGAGCTCTCAAATGTTTTCCAAATTGACTCCAGGATGGACAAAACTGTCTTTGCTATGTTCTCTCTTCCTTCTCCAAACTTTATGCTTCTCCAAACTCCATCCCTCCTTCAAGCCACCTCATCCCTCGCAGCATATAAGATGTCTTTTTCAAACGTCTCCGGCTCTCGTTGACTTTTTTTCCCCCCATGAATGCAGCAACCAGCAGTGTTGCCTTATTTATTTTTCCATTTATGTGACTCTGGTCTCCTCAATTCAATTACAAGCCACAAAATCCTCAAAGGGTGCTTTGCAGTCTCTCCAGTGCCTTGTTTATCTTGAAGGGCAAGAATGTTCCACAAACAACCCTTCTTCCAGAGTACACCTGACTCTCAAAATGTCCCTAGCTGGTAACAAGTAAAAACCAAATAGCTCTCCTCGTACCAACTTCAAGTATTGATGCTGACGATATCTCATCGTCTGGAATTCACGGCTTCCTCCTACTATTTCTTTTGGTTTTCGAAAGCTGCATTTCTTATTGATATTTTCTTTTGGAGTAGCCAAATAGAGGCACAGAAGACTTTGCATTGCATTTTTCTGTGCAGAGTTCCTGCAAGGCGCTGACTCGCCATTGTAGTTGCAAAGAGCTTGAAGAATTTCACCTACCAATGTTGGACTTTCGGCCAGTACCTCCACGATGGGACACGTTTCTTTGAAGCCTAAAGACTTCAAGGAAAGGGTTTTAAGTTCAGCATTTTCCTGAGGACCTGGCTGTGACCTTGAGAAAAGGGCTGACCCGGGTTTAGGCCAACATTGCAGAGGAGGGCTGTGTGCTGTGGAGCCTTGATTTCTAGCCCACATAGCCTGGATCTTTTCGATAAATTTCACTGAGCATCTGGAAGTTTGGAAGCTTTACTAAAATTACATTCCATCCTGAGAAAGTTTGGACTATTGCTCAGCTTCCTGTCAAACACGGCTATTTTTCTTTCAGAGATCCTCCATAAAGAAATAGACGATGAATTCATTTCCATGCGAGATCAATGATCTGGCAGGCTTCTGAAGCCAGCAGGCTTTAATGCCTTCCAGAGGGTACATCTGAGTGTCACCTAACCATTCAAAACCTCTTTCTTAGTGTGTGTGGCGTGAACCGCACCACAGTCTTAATGCACGATGTAATTTACCATTGCATTTCCCCTTCCTTCTTGAGTAGCTCACTGAGCTCCTAGAACTTGTAACAGAGATGTCAACTGTGGAAGCTGATGTAGGTCTAGGACGGCGTCATCTCACATCAGAACATTCTTTGAAAAGCGTGAAGAAGCACGGTTGCTCTGCAGGCAAAACTGCTGCTTTCTAAGTAAGAAGATAGATCTGTGGACCTTTGGAAAAAAGATTAGTGTTTTTACAAAATAATCTGCACACGCTTTTCCACAGACTCACACATCCCTACATTTTAGGAGGGACCTCCGTCTATTGCATCTTCGCTGCTCTCTGTCTCCTTGGGTTTTGGATGAATGGAGCACCTTCTAGCTAGAAAATAAGGAAAGCCCACCATAATCTCTCCCACCATCTACAACCCAGGAGAGCCCATGTTGGAAGCAGAATCTGCTTTCATTGTTTGAAGAGCAAAATACGAACCAGGAAATCAGCATTGCAGAAGCAATTTTTTATCTTGAATTTTAGGGATCTGACGGCTCCCCGAAGTTGCATGCAAACATCTGAACGTGTGCACGCTTGTATTTTCTAAGGGGAAGACCCACGGTTTTAGTTAGATTGTCAAGGGGGTCTCTGACCCCGGAAAATGTTGGAAAAAAACCCCAAACACGCTGCTGCATTCAAAATCAAGTGTGCCTATTTGCTGAGCCGAAATGCAGATACGTCTTCTGTCAAAATGGTATCAATTGTGAAGACGGGGAGGGAAAATACACAGAGCTGAAATTAAGATTATTTCTGATAATGTTAAGCGTATGGTTATCTGAATTCTGGAAAATGACACGAGGGACAGGAGCATGCTCTTCTATTTTTTTAAAATTCATGAAACTTTCATCGAACATTTCAGTGGCAGGGTCTCTGCTAAGAACCAGAGTTACAAAGATGAATAGGCCTCAGCCCTGTTTTTAACCAGCTCACGGTCCGCAGTAAGAGGCAAGCCATTCCCTTTTGCTTCTAAAATTATGGCTGACATATATTTGCTCTGCTGTAAGAAAAACCCAACAGCATCACCTTAGATTTGGCGGCTAGGAGCTCCTATTTTAAGCAGATGAGGTGGAAAAGCTTTTGATGCTTCTGGAACCCCCATGAGAGTTCAAAAAATATGAGGCTTCTCCTTCTCTCTGGGAAGCACACTCATCTTGCCTGTCTGATCCGTGCACTCTCTCCCCCATCAGGGGAGGAAACAACAATTTCTGTTTGAAGACATTAAGTCGCTTGGCCAACTGTATGGCCCTGGGTGGGATGCAGGCAGACGTTGTTAATGGAACACTGGCTGCATTTCCATGCGTGTGAATTGTTTTGAGAAGTATTTAACTAGAAAACATTAGCAGAGCTTGGGCAATAGTGTTTTGTGGGAAAATTAAATCCCCATATTACTCTACCGCTTTCTGCAACTCCCTCCCTGAGTGTGGTCTTTGAAAAGAGGTTTGGCAAAGACCAACATGATTGGGCGGGGTCTGGAGGTCACGGGCCACGCCTATCAGACAGAGCTGATAACTGCTTTGAGATATTTACCGCTCTGCCGCAGGCCACCTAGAAATGGTCAAAAAGGACATGAACAGGGGTGGTGTGGACATTCTCTCTTCATCCCTTCCTTGATTCTAACCTATTTGGTCCTGGACAGCCATGCAACATTACTATGGAAAACTTCTCACTCCTTTCTGTAAAGGTAAGCAGCCTTTACAGAATTCTTGAAAGGTCAAACCTTCTCCTACGTGAACCAGCCCCATCCTGTGAGCACAGATGAAGGACCCTGGGCAGCCAGAGTAACGTGAGAGCAGCCAATTGTATGGACCCTGGGCAGCCAGAGTAATGCAAGATCAGCCAATCAGATGGACCCCGGGCAGCCACAGTAACATGAGAGCAGCCAATCAGATGGACCCTGGGCAGCCACAGTAACATGAGAGCAGCCAATCAGATGAACCCTGAGCAGCCAGAGTAACGGGAGAGCAGCCAATTATGGGTAACACACTGGCCAGCGAGCTGGTAAGATTAGCTCTGCCCAGATGTGGCCCAGAGGTTGCCAAGTTTTAGACAAAATGAGATTTACTCTTAAAGCATTTGGCTTTGTCTGAGGCTTCGGGGTGGAAAAAATAGCAGAATTTGACTTCCAATTCCCCAGTTCTTTCTATTTCATTGAATGCCACAAGTGAGGAACCCAATTCTGCCACTGGTTGTAATTAGCAATAATTTGTTCCCCAGGGTCTGCTGGTCTCATTTACGCTGAGTTGAACCCTAAGGCATCCAGCAGAAAGTAGCATGTGCAGAGGGGCATTTAATAGAGATGTTGACCCTCAGTGGTCTCTCAAGTTCATGTGCCATCACCTCCTTTGTGAAGTCCTCCCAGATCTCTCCCTCTTGCACCTGCTGCCCTCTGCTCCTGGATAACACAACAGTCCACCCCACCTTGGGCTTGTCTTACTCACCCATGTGCCCTCCCAGTAGCAACATGGACACTCAGTAACTGATACAAACATTTGGGGTCATTATGAAGTCTTCTCAGCCCTGATATTTTGGGTTATTTCTTCTTTCCATAAAAATCACACCGCTATCTTGGACACTGCCATGGTCACTAGGTCAAATACATACCTCATGCTACAACCCTTCAAAAGAGGTCACTATCATCATCTTCCTTTTCTGATGAGAAAACTGACACTCAAAGAGGTTAAGGAACTTCCCCCAGGACCACTAGCTTTACTAGTGCCAGATCTTGAATGCCAGCCAGTGTAACTCTAAAGATTGTGCTGTCCACCCCCGTGGGCTACCTCCTGTTCTTAACAGATCATTAAGTATGAAATGTCCAATTTTAAACCAAAACTTTATTATACCTGAAACAGGAAGCAGTACAATTAATCAAAGTTTGCATTTGAACTTTGGACACAGTTTTGCCATCTTCACAGTAGCTGGTATCCGCCAGCAGCCAAGAAGCCTGGAAAGTGAGTGGGGATGAAGTTGGAAAGGTGTTTTCCAAAGCTTGTTGAGAACTGATTTTGTTTTTTTTTACAAGAAGTGGTCCAAAGCCTGGAAGAAGTGGTATTCAGCTGGTGCAAGGTCTGGTGAACATGGTGGGTGACAGAGAGTTTCCCAGTCCAGGTTCTGTAGTCTGAGCGGTGTTTGTGTGACATGTGGCCGAGCACGGCCAGAGGATTGGCCTGTCTCTGCTGACCAATCTCAGCTGCTTTAGCACAGACATCCTTGTTATTTCATCCAGTTGGCTGCAGTAAACATCGCTGTAATCCACTGACCAGTTTTCATGCTGCTCTCGTGAGTGACACCAGCACTGCAGCACCAAACAGACAGCATTAGCTTTGGTTGATGAATATTCGATTTTGGACTCTGTTTCTGGACTTTTATGTTTTTCCAACCACGGCGCCAAAATTTGTAATTGTCAAAGAGTCCGTTTTTCATCACACATGACAATATGGTATTGAGATGGTTTGCTTTCATGTTGTGACAGCTTTGAGATGATTTCTCTTCTGGCCTGCGTTCAATTCGGGCAGAAGCCATCTATCCAGTTTCCTTACCTTGCCAATTTGTTTCAGATGGTCCAATATAGTCGGAATAGTAATGTCAAACCTTGCTGCAAATTCTTGTATAGGCTGAGATCGATTTGCTTCCCCTAAAGCTTTTAGCTCATTGTCAGCCACTGTGGTCTCAGGTCACCCACGTGGCTCATTTTCAAGGCTAAAGTCACCAGAATAGAACGATTCTAACCGCCGTCATCCTGTGTGTCCATCAGAACATCCTTCCAGAACACTTAGTTCATATTTTGAGCTGTCTACACTGCAGTGGTTCCATGATGGAACTCATATCCAAAATAACACGAATTTTTAACTAATTCCTTCACAAAAATGGCTCTAGAAATTGATTTGAAAGATAATCACGGCTCGGTGCCTATAGCTCAACTGGCTAAGGCGCCAGCCACGTACACCTAAGGTGGCGGGTTCGAATCCCCAGCCCGGACCCGCCAAACAACAATGACGGCTGCAACCAAAAAAATAGCCAGGCGTTGTGGCGGGCGCCTGTGGTCCCAGCTACTTGGGAGGCGGAGGCAGGAGACTCGCTTGAGCCCAGGAGTTGGAGGTTGCTGTGAGCTGTAATGCCACGGCACTCTACCCAGGGGGACAGCTTGAGGCTCTGTCTCAAAAAAAAAAAAAGATAATCAGAAACCAAACGTGCTAAGCCTCATTAGGGTTAGGATTAGAGAAAAAAATAAAATAAATCAAAAGTTTATTCCCAATAAAAAAAAGAAATATCAAAGTGAATTGTGAGACATATCAGCTGTCAATCTTAGTACTTGAGGAAATTAGACATCTCATACTTAATAACCTTCCTAGATGCCTATGACAGAGCCTCCATCCGAGTGGCCATTCTGGCCCTTGAGTTGGAAAACAAAGCCTCCCGTACAAAGAGGCAGGGACTGGTAGAAGTTCACAACCAGTGGCTGCTAAAAGTCGTGAGTGGATGTTTGGTGGGAAACATGAGGTACAGAGAGTCCCAAAGACTCTCCCTACAAGTAAGTGATGGATTATGAATGGAGACATTGTAACTTTACATGGAACAAAACTGTCAGATACAATCTCAGCCACATGGTCAAAGCCAGCATCATGAATATTGAGACCAAAGGACGTCTGGAGGCTCCTCGCGTGATGCACTGAGGACACAGCGTCATTCTGGTCTTCCTGCCCAAAACACATAATTTGAACCTAATCATGAGGAAGCCTTACAAACGTGGTATGGGAAACTGACCTGTGTTCTTCAAAAATCTCAAATTGGGAAACATGAAGGGGGAGGGGATAACTCAGATTAGAAAGACTAAAGGTTCCAGATTAAAGACAATCAATGCAGCATGTGCTGTCAGGTCAGATCCTGAATGAGGGAAAAAAATAGCTGGACACTACGGGGGACAACTGCTGAGGTTTGAATAGGGGGTTTGGATCAGATAATAGTGTTATCCAAACAGATTACACGGGAGAACGTTCTGAGGAAGTGAGCACTGCGGTATTTAGGGGTATATGAGCATCATGTCTCCAGCTTAATGGGGCCAGAAAAACAAAATATGCCTATGTCTATAAAATATACAGAAAGAACAACACACGAGGGAGGCGAAAATATATCTAATAGGTGGATGGATATAAGAGTTTCATGAACAATTCTTGTAATTTTTCCGGACTTTCAAAGTGACATCAAAATGAATAGTTGCAAAATTTTGCAGAGTAGTGGTTGAAGGAGTGAGCATTGGAGGTGGACTACCTGATCTTTGTTCCTGGGTCTGTCGAGTACTGGCTGTGTGACCTTGGGTAAAAAAGCCAACCTCTCTGTGCCTCTGTTTCCTTGCTTGCAAACTGGAGATGGTAGAGTACCTATCTCTTAGGACTACCTGGTTACCTGGTTGCTACATGAACTAGCACTCCGTAAGTGTTAGCTAAGATTAAGAGCATGTGTGAAGGTCAGTGGGCCCAATTTCTTTGCTATTTTCCCGTTTGCCTGTTGTGTGATGTGGATTCCTGGTTGGTCAGATCATCTCCAGGGGCACAGTTCTAAAGACAAGCAAATTGTTATTAGATCTGGAAACCATTTCATCAAACACACGCTGTCCTCGGAGGGCTTGAATCCATTTAATGAGAATTAATGAAAAATTGGCAGCCTGATATTTTTGGCTCAGTCAAAAGTGTGGCATTTCATTGCTAATTAAGCCTTTGCATTTTTCCCAGAGCAATGCCACCTGTAGGCTTGCCACAGACTTAGGTATTTGTTTTTCCAAAAGGCTGCTGCCTGAAAAATTCAGAAACATGGGACCAACATTGCAAAGGGAATGTACCCTTAAAAAAAAAATTGGTTAGATTTTTATGAGAGGCCACCTATTTGTTTAAAACTCCAATTTTAAGTCAGAAACTTCATAGTCAATGACTAAAGACTGATTTATATCAGCTAGGTATAGGGTACGCACCAAGACAGTGTTGGGGGCTTATCAATAAATAAGATGTGGGCTCGACGCCTGTAGCTCAGCTGCTAGGGCGCCAGCCACATACAACAGAGGTGGCAGGTTTTGAGCCCAGCCCAGGCTTGCCAAACAACAACAACTACAACCAAAAAATAGCCGGGCATTGTGGCAGGTGCCTGTAGTCTCAGCTACTTGGGAGGCTGGGGCAGGAGAATCTCTTAAGCCCAAAAGAGTTTGAGGTTGCTGTGAGTTGGGACGTCACAGCACTCTACAGAGGGTGATATAGTGAGACTCTATCTCTAAGCAAATAAATAAGATGTGGACAGCAGTGGACTTTCGTGTCTGGAGCAGAGAGACAGAGTAGCATGGGATGAGGACACAGCTAGATTCCTGAGCTCTGGAGGTCACGGGAAGGAATTTAGATTTGATTCTGTATAACACAGGGATACACTCAAGGGGGTTAGCATAGGAACGGCATTCGCTGATTTATATGCTGAAGGAAAAAATTATTCTGGCAGTTACGTGGGCCAGGTCCAAAGCAGGAAAATCAGAGGAAGCTGCTGTCACTGTTTAGGTGAAAGACGATGGTACCAGCCGAGGGAAAAAGCAGTGGAGAGGATAAAGTTGATGCTGGAGGGGGTTTCCCAATGAGCTGGATAAGGTTGGGTTGAGGAAAGGGCAGGAGCCAGGACTGACTCCTACATTTGAGGGGGAAATAACCCCAAAGGTCAGCTTTGAACATGTGGCAGTGGGAAGAATGGTCTTATAGGCAGAGAAGTGTGAGCAGAAACATGAGGTGTGAGAATGGATCCCCCGCCCAGGGAAGGAGGAGGAACTACAGTCTTTCTGGAGAATGAGTGTGAAAGACGTGGCTGGAGACAGGATGGAAAATGCCAGACCAGAGAAAACGAACTTCTTTCCACAGGCAATACAGAGCCACCACAGGATTTGGAACAGATTGCAAGACTCCCAACAGGTCCCTGGGTGGTTAAAACAAGGCCACCGCCTTCCTCGCGGCCCATCCTTGTCCTCGGTGACGTTAAAGAATGTTTTGCATCTGGCATCAATCTCTCTGTTGGTTCCCTGGAAAACACAGGCGCCCACACGTTGCCCACCTCACTGGTTTTTAAAACGGTTTCCATTCGCTTTGAAGGCTGCTGGTGGGCCCATGTATTTGCCAGACTATTGGCAATTTCACACATTCAAATTACGATCTCCAACTTCTGCAAATAAAAGATCTTGATGTTCCCCAGTTGTGAAGTTAGCTTGCAATTTCCAGGCAGAGCGGTCCATCTGCGCTTGCACTCAGAGGCTCTGGGAACACATCTGCTCGCTGCCACATTGGAGAATTCCCAGGGGAAAGGGAGTTTTTGTCGTAAAAGGCCTGGCAGCCCCAGTTCTTTCCAAAGGATGCCTTGCACACGCCGAGTTGGAGTGGAATCATCACAACAGAGACAACCAACCCTGATGGTGTGTCCAAGAAGTCCAGCCACCAGGGGAAGATTTTGAAGATAATCTATAGTGGTTTGGTCTTCAGGGACAGTGTTTTAAATGGTAAGACGTCCATCAGGGGTTTTGTCCTGTTGATGAGATGACCTGTTCGGAGCTTCTATGGGTCCTTCTGGCCCCGTGTAAACAGCTGAGATAGTGAATATGAACGTCTTTCGTCATTGTGGGGGGAAGTTAAAGGTTAGATGCCGTCCTCACCCTTGCAGTTGTAGGTCCAGCTCTCTCTCTGGACCACAGAGGGAAGGGAGGAGGTCAGTAGCGGGAGGTTAAGATCATGCAGGAACTTTGCTGTTTGATAGATCTGGGTCCGGGTCCAGGCTCTGCCATGTGTTAGCTACAAGACTCTGCTTCATTTCCTTCCTAGCATAACAAAAATTCCTTGATTGAGTTGTTGGGACCATTAAATAAAATGATGATGCATTAAAGAACTTCATCTTATAGTAAGTTCCCAACCAGGCTGTTGAAATTCCCCTTTCTCTTATAATCATGGTAAAGGCACTTTGCTACATGAAGCCATTTAGATGGACACTGGAACTCACAGGGCCGTAGACATTTACAGACAACCCATCAGTGTGGTGGGGTGATTAGGGAAGCGTCACAAAGACCAGGATGGAGTCCCAAGAAGTATGTCACCAGGGTTCTGTAGTTCTCTCCTGTGGAGTCTCACATGCAGTATTGTCATTGAGATAGGACTGATTCTGAAGAGCAGAGGCCATGCCTGCTTCCTTTTTGTACAGGTTCTAGTACTTAGCATTGTCCAAAAATAGTGAAGTAATAAATATCAGATTAATAACATCAGGCAGAGGTTGCCCTCAGTTCGTCGCTGGGGCCGGGGTGGGGGGTCTGTCCAATGTGGCAGCTTGCTTTACAGAAATGGAATTAATGAATAGATAATATGGATTCGTAAACATTGGTTGGATGCATGGATGCGTAGATGGATGGTTGGTTGGACACGCGAGTGGGTGGGCAGATGGATCTAAAGAGATATGAGGAATGGTGTCCTAGTGGGAGGTAAAACAGAGGGAAGGTGTGGGGTGGGGATCTGACGAGGGGTGACCTTGTCCACATCTCTCCATCCTCCCCCCCAAATTTTTCTCTTGACATCTAACAACATAGATTTATTTTGCCTGATTTTGAACTTTGTATAAATAGAATCACATGGGATGTAATTTTGTATCCTGCTCCTCTTTGGGGGCTCACCCTCTGAACCACTCCCTGACCATCCCCATCTGTGAAATGACTCAAGTTCATTACTGTTCTATCTTGCTATGATTTTTTTTTTTGAGACAGAGTCTCACTATGTCACCTTCAGTAGAGTGCTGTGGCATCACAGCTCACAGTAACCTCCAACTCTTGGGCTTAAGCTCTTACCTCAGCCTCCCAAGTAGCTGTGACGACAGGCACCTGCCACAATGCCCCGCTATTTTTTGTTGTTGTTGTGGTTGTCATTGTTGTTTAGTTGGCCTGGGCTAGCTTTGAACCCATCAGCCTTGGTGTATGTGGCTGGTGCTGTAACCTCTGTTACGGGTTCTGAGTCTCTTGCTTATCATTTTTATCCATCCCCTATAAATAATTCTGTACATTTATAGGTTTAGCTTTTTCTATGAAGATGTGTGGTGTCTATACTTTTCCTAAGCCATTTAAGGAAATTAGTCTACCTTACAGGGAGCCTTTCTTCTCACCTTTACCCTAAATTCACCAGAAGTTACGAGATAAATCACTCTGCTTTTCTGGGACAAGATTTCCCCATTCGTGAAATCAGGTAGTTTGATCTACTTTTGAGTTCCATCCATGACGGGGTGGGGAACCTACAGCCTTGGGGCCACATGTCGCCTTCTGAAGCCTTGCCTGCAGCCTTTTAATTGAACCCCAATTTTATGAAACAAATTCTTTTGTTAAAAGGGGGTGCAGCAGAGGAAGATGAAGCTTTTCTTGCCTCCTTTGGTGTTTAAACAAGAGCAATCTTGACATCAGAAGGCCACAGGTTCCCACCCCCTAGTTGGTAATCACCCCGTGATGTTACCCGTTGATTTTGGCATGTTTTCAAATGTAAGTAATTTTTCGAGACCTAGTCTAATTTTAACTCATCCCAAAGACAAGTCAAATCTATTGCTTGGGCTGGAGGGACGTTACGAAATGAAATAAATAATAAATAGGATGTGAATTCTATGAATGAAATACATAAATTAGGATGTGACTTCTAAAAGGATTGGGAATCACAGGGCTGGAGAAAAAAAAATGATGGCTTGGCTTTTTCAAGTGGAAAATGAGTCCAATAAAGACAAATTACAATGATAATTGCCTAGTTCTAATCAGTGGCAAATTATGGGTAAGTTATTCCCGGAAAAAGCCATGTGCTGTGTGGCGTGAGACATAGATACTGAAATGTAGCCTTGGATGAAAACACTTTAGTCCCCACGGGCTATTTCTTTCTGTCTGAACATGTAAATACTTCATGCTGGTCACCCAGAGTCCCCACGGTTCTGTGTGAGCCTGTCCCAACACCACAAAGAAATCGTACTACCCAGAGAAAAGGGAGCAGCCCCCGAGTGATTCACTTTAATTTAGTGACGCCTACTGCGATCATCTCCCTGCGATATTTGTTGGAAATTCCTGTGATAACTTTCTACTTAAAGCTGGTCAAATGTAAAACTACCAGATGTCCGGTCCTTCCACATTATCCAGACTTATGACCGCCATGAACTTGATCCAGCCTTGTTCATCTCCATCACCCTCATTGTCTGCCATTTTTTTTGCTTCTATTCCTCATCCTGTTATGTCCGTAGACTTGGACAAAACACTTTAGTGCTTCCAGGCCTTCGTATATTCACAAGGTTGTACAATCATTGACATTATCTAATTCTAGAACTTTTTTATGATTCACAAAGAAGCTCAACATCAGCTAGCAGTCACCCCCACAAACTCCACTTTGCCTGAGGAAACCAGGTTGGGTGGCGCTTCCTGTCTGCTAATTTACTTTCTATATATATAGATTTGTCAATTCTGGGCATTTTATATAAACGATATCATGCAATTCATGCCCATTTGTATTTGACTTGGTTCACTAAGCATAGTTTTTTTGAGGTTCATCAATGTTGTAGGAGAACTTTATTCCTTTTTGTAGCTAACTAAATGCCATTGTATGGATATACCGTAATTTTCGGTTATCTGTTTGTTGATGAACAACTGAGTCCTCACAACCTCTGCAACACTGTTTAGTTCTTTTTGTATTCATTTACTGAATGTTACTTGCCAGTCAGAATGTTTACCTGCCCCTTTGGGGCTGTTATAAATAATACTTCTATACACATTTATGTACACATTTTGTGTGACATTCACCTTTGTCATTTAACTCACTCGTTCTTTATTTCTACAATCACCATAAAAGTGTCACTGAGGACAATTTCCTCGTCTGTCTCACTCTCCGCCCTTTGCCAATGACTGGCAAGTAAACATTCAGTAGATGAATACAAAAATAACTAAACAGTGTTGCAGAGTTGTTATAGAATGTCTTTTTTCAATCAACTATAGGATTTCAATAAATGACGATTATATAATAATAAATCCAATACTTGATGCACAAAAGCTTACATACTTTAAGTGTATAATTTCATGAGTTTTGACAATATAACCGTACAATCTAGATACCTCTGTAACCACAACTATCATCAGCGTATAAAACATAAATGTCACATTAAAAAGTGTGTATTCCCTCATGGCTTCCCCAGTTCATATCCAGCCTCCTAACCCATCCCTAGGAAAATATTGATCTGGTTTCTATCACCATAGATTAGATCAGTCTCTGCTATAATTTCATATAAATGGAATTATATAGTATGTACTCTTTTGTGTCTGGAGTCTTTGCTTAGCGTGTTTTTAAAGATGTAACCCTATTGTTGCAAAGTCTTATATCAATAGTATCTTCCTTTTTGCTATTGAATAGTATCTCCTTATAGGTATGTGCTACAATTTGTTTACTGTATACCTGATGATCAGTATGATGATTGTTTCCAGTTTTTGTCTTTTATGGGTAAGTGTGTTTTGAACATTCATGTACAAGTCTTTGGAGTTACGTTTTTATATTTTTGGGGGGGGGGGTACATACTGCCAGTGGAATGGCTAGGTAGAATAGCAAATGTCATTTAACTGTTTGGTAGATGTTCAACTTTTGCCCAAAGTAGTGATACAATTTTACATTTCCACCAGCAATGCAGTAACTTTCCAGCAGCTCCATATCCTCATCAAATTTGGTGTTACCAGTTGTTAAATTTTAGGCATCTGAGTTGATGATATGCATCAGTATGTCTTTGTGGCTTTCATTTGAATATTTTTGAGTATCTTTTCATGTTCTTTCTGGATAGGTGTACATCTTTTCTGGTGAAGGGTCTAGTCTTTTGCCCATTTTTTTTCAATTGTAAAAAAAAAAGTCTATTTTTATCTTATGTTACTTTTGGGGTATTTGTTTATTTGCATCTTTCTTTATATTACTTTTTGGTATTCATTTCAAGAAATCTATTTCAATTAAAGTTTTGAATTGATTGACAAGAAGTTGCCCTTAATATTATTGTTTTAATGTCTATAGGATCTCTAGTGACGTCCCCTATTTCATTCCTAAGAATAACTTGTGCTTCCTCTCTCTGTTTCTTGATCAATCTAGCCAAGAATTGATTAACATTGTTGATTTTTTGTAGTTTGATTTTTCTCTATTGCCTGTCCATTTTCTATTTTGTTGCTGTTTATTACTTTGCTTACATTCATTTTGGGTTTAATTTACTTATTCTTAAGGAAATATGTAGATCATTGATTTGCGGACTTGTTATCTTTTTTTTTAAAAGATATATATCCCTAAATTTGATATATTGCTCTTTTCAATTTTTATTTAGTTCAAAATATTTTCTAATTTTCACGTGATTTGTTTTTTGACCCGTGGATTAGATAAAAGCATCTTGCTTAATTTCCAACCATTTGGAAATTTTTTGGATATTTTTCTGCTGTTGGTTTCTGATTTAATTGCATGATGCTGACAAAACATAGTCTAATTTTAAATTGTCTTGACTTGTTGAAAGGCTTGTTTTGGAGCCCAGCAGGTGCAGTTGAAATGAGTGTTTACTCCATTGTTGCATGCTAAAATCGTCTATAAGTGTCACTGAGGTCAGACTGGTTAAGAGTGCTGCTAATGCTTTCTATACTGATTTTCTGTCTACTGGCCTATTGATTGCGAGAGAAGAGTGCCATGTTTTCCCACTGCTTATGGATATGTGGCTTTCTCCTTTCAGCTCTGTCAGATTTGGTTTCATAAAGATTGATTTTGAACTTCTATTATTTAGGACTGTTACAGCCTCTTGATGAATTGACCCATATCACCGTGCAATATTCTCCTTTATCTCTGTTAATATTCCTTGTTCAGAAGTCTATCTCGCTGATGTCAACATAGTCCCTAGGGCTTTCTTATGATTTATTGCTTACATGATATAATTTTTTCCTGCCTTTGACCTTTAATCATTCATATCTTCATGTTTAAAGTAGGTTTCTTAGATATAATATATAATTGGATCTTTGCTTTTTCAAAGTCTAGGCCAGGCATCCTCAAACTATAGCCTGCAGGCCACATGCAGCCCACCTACAACATTATCCAGCCCGCAGGGTGTTTTTGCCGCTGCTACCTGTCCTGCTTAGCAGCTGACTCATCCCGGGGCCCACAGTCCAGCCCTCCAATGGTCTGAAGGACAGTGAACTGGGCCCCTGTTTTAAAAGTTTGAGGTCTAGGCTGATAGTCTCTGCCATTTAATTATAATGTTTAGATCACTTACATTTGATGTATTTGTGATAGTGTGTGCTTAAGTCTATCATCTTGCTACATATTTTCTATTTGCCCCTCCTGTTCTTTGTTCCTTTTTCTCTCTTCTTTTCGATTACCTGAGCCTTTTTGAGAGTTCTACATATTTTTTTATTATGGATTTATTAGCTATACAGTATATCCTCACTTAGCATCATCAATAGCTTCTTGGAAACTGCAGTTTTAAGTAAAATGACAAACAGCAGGTCCTTGAATAGTGTTGCTCCTTTCAACTTTGTCATTTCATTTCTTCTTTCATTGATGAAGAAAAGAATGTTTTTGTTGTATGTTGTTTCACTTAAGGTGACAGTTTCCAAGAATATAGCAATGGCATTAAGTGAACAATTACTGTATTTTATTCCTGAGGAGCCTGGTCTATGGTTTACATTATATATGTTTAAGTCAGCCTAACTTCAAATAATACAATATCACTTCATGTACAACACCACAACCTTGCAACAAAATACTTCTTTTTTTCTTTTTTCATCTTTTGTGCTAGCATTATCATAGATTTTACTTATGCATCTATTATCAACCTCCCAAGACCTCATTATGGCCTTCACGTTAAACAGGCAATTTGCAATAATTATCTTTTAAGGAAATTTAAAATATGAAATAATCTCTTGTATTCTCCCTGCCTAGTTATCATTTCCAGTGTTATAGGGCCTTCATTGTTACAGATCCTGCCACTGAAGAATTTTCTTTAACTTTTGTAGGATAAGTTTTTAAATAAAAAATTCTTTCAACTTTTGTCTGAAAAAGTCTTTATTTTTGCCTTTGTTTTTAAAAGATATTTTTGCTGGCTCTAGAATTCTATGTTAACTGCCTGTTTTTCTTTCGGCTCTTAGGAAATGTTATTTCGTTTTCTTCTTCATTACATAGTTTCTGACGAGGAGATTTTTGTCGTGTTTATCTTTGTTCCTTTGAATTTAAGGAGTAGATTTCTTTTTATCTTCTGCTTTTAAGATTTTTCCCTTGGGTACTGGCTTTGGAGAAGGGCTATGCGTTTGTATGGTTTTCTTCATGTTTTTTCTGCTTGGAATTCATTGAGTTTATTGAATGGTGGTTTATAGTTTTGTGAAATTTGGAGAATTTCTGTTTCTATATATCCAACATTTTTTTCTCTTTCCTTTCCCCAAACGTTCAGAACCTCAGATCGCACGATATTGTCCCACAGTTCAGTGAGATTCTGTCCAATTTTCCTCCTGTGCTTCACTTTGGACAGTTTCTATAGGTATGTCTCCAAGTTCATTTAATTTTTTTTTTTTTTTTTTGCAGTTTTTGGCTGGGGCTGGGTTTGAACCTGCCGCCTCCAGTATATGGGACTGGTGCCTCAGTCCTTTGAGCCACAGGTGCCGCCCCGTTTAATTTTTTTTCATTCTCCAGGATTTTAATTTGCTGGGCTTTTCCCCATCCAGTGAAGTTTTAATTTCCATTATCGCAATTCTCATCTCTAGAAATTCCATTGGTGCTTTTTATATCTCCCATTTCTAGGAAGTGTAGCAGCACAAAGGAAGCGTGCTGGGACCATAACCCAGAGGTCAATGGATCAAAATCCGATTTCTCTTTTCTTTATGTTCAAGATTTTCTTTAAATATTTGAAAATCGTTGAAATAACTTTTTTTTTTTTTTTTTGGCCCCACCACCTCTGGCATGTGGGGCCAGCGCCCTACTCTTTTGAGCCACAGGCGCTGCCCCGTTGAAATAACCTTTTAAAGCTTGCCATTTTCATTATCTCTGTCAGGTCTGGGCTTGTTTCTATTGATCATTTATTTTTTCCTGGTTATGGATCCTGTTTTCCTACTTTCTGAGCCATCAAGTAATTTTTTATTAGATGTTAGACACTGTTAATTTTCCATGTGGGGTTTAGATTGTGTTGTTCAGAGAGTGTTGGGTTCTGCTCTGGGAGGGAGGTGTAGTTAACATACTTACAAGTCACTTTCATTCTTTCAAGGGTCATTTGGAAGCTTTGTTAGGGTAGTTGTAGAGCTACTAAAATTGTGCTAGGTGTGGCTCTCCCAAGGTTTCTACTGAATCCCCTTTGATAACTCTGGCTGGAAGCAGACTATTCCCAAGCCTATGTGAGGTCTGGAAACCATTCAGCTCTCTCCTCACTGCTCCTGGCTTGATCTTTGTCTTTCTCCTGGAGATTCATGCGACACATGCAGGTCTCTGTTCAGCTAAGACTCCAGAGGGCCCTACAATGATTTCTGGAGCTCTGATTCCAGAGCTCTATCCTCTCCCGAACTCAGTCCTGGGATTTTCTGAATGCATATTTCTATGTTCTCAGTTCAGGGAGTCCCCTCCCCTCCACTTAGGATCCTCCTGCCTCTCCCACCATCTACACTATGCCTTGGGCAGAACGTCAGGGCAGTCACTGGGTTCTTTGTTTCTCTTCTCTCAGGGACCACATATCTCATCTATCTGCTGCCCAATGCCTGCAAACTGTTGTTTCATATATTTCATCTAATTTTCTCGTTATTGAAGGCAAGAGGGTAAATCTGCTCCCTGCTTTCCTATTCTGATTGGACACAGAAGTCATTTATAGAACACGTTTGTAATCAGAGTCAACTGAGATTATTTCATCCTTCACCCTGACTCATTAATAATTTATTTCAAGTGCAATCTTACGTATAGATTTGAATAGAACACTACTGTTAATATTACTATTGTTTTTGTTGTTATGGTCATAAAGAATAACTCAATGTTCCAATGTTTACTATTGATCAGTTATGATGCTAAGCATTTTATTTTTTTTCTTTCTTTTTCTTTTTTTTTTATTAGCTCATAATTGTGTACATTAATTCTCTCATAGGATACAGTGTGTTACTTCTATATGCAGTTTGGAAAACTCTCATCCAAGTGGCTAACATAGCCATCATGTCTTTCTCTTAATTGTTATGTTAAGACATTTATATTCAACCTTTAGACAAATTCACCTGTACCCAAATAGGATAAATTATAGACGTGATCCCCACAATATCATTCTCGATGCTAAGCATTTTATAAGTGTTCTTGTACCATCTCTATCTTAAAGTTGAGGAAATTGAGGCTACAAGAGAGTAAAGACAGAGTCAGAACTCAAATTCAAATACTATATTTCTTTTTTTTTTTTTTTTGAGACGGAGTCTCTCTATGTTGCCCTTAGTTGAGTGCTGTGGCAACATAGCTTACAGCAACCTCCAACTCTTGGGCTTAAGCCATTCTCTTGACTCAGCCTCCAAGGAACTAGAACTATAGGCGCCCACCACAAAGCCTGGGTATTTTTTGTTCCAGATGTCATTGTCGTTTAGCAGGCCCGGGCTGGGTTTGAACCTGCCAGCCACATACACTGAGTATACTGTAATCACTGCTATGGGTGCCGAGCCTCAAATACTTTTTTTTTTACTAACCCCCTTCAAATGTTTTTAATATCCTAAGCTTTTTTGGGGGGATGAGAAAGGGGAGGGACAAGTAATAAGTGATTGTGTCAGACAGAAGTTCTATATTAATGTTCTCCAAATTGAGGCAGGTTAAATGCGATACATTTTTTCTGGGTTCTGTTTCAAAAGGTCTCCAGTCCTCATTTTTGAGGGATTATGTTTATAATCTGCATTTTATTTAAATTCTCAAGGGATTCTTCTGTACAAACAGATTTGAAAATCATGACTCTGACTGAGCTGAAGATTTAATCTCTTTCCTGATGTTAGTCTTATCTCTTCCTGCTTCCAAATGTTCACAGGAATTGTTTCCCTCCACTCCACACCTGCTGCTCCCCGCTGTTCCACATCCAGCATCAGCTATTTGAACCCCGAGACTTTCAGCATCTTTCCTACTAACAAATCAAAAAAATGAAGGCAGAATTTCAGCCATAAAATACGTTCCTTGCTGAAAAACGAAAGCAGCCACGACTAAATCTTTTCTGGCCGTTACTCTCACCTGTCTTCTGTATTTGCTTTTAAATATAGTGACTTTCATTAGAAAAACCTCAACAAGTTTTTATTTTTAAATTGATAGGAGGGTACAGATTTTTAGGTTACCTTGGGCTCACTTCCAAGGTAAAGTTCAAGTTGTAGTTGAGTCCTTCACCCAGGGGCCATGCTGAGCATTCACACTGTGTTTAGGTGAGATCCCTCTAGTCACCCTCCTCTTCCCCCACTCCTGTCCCTTCCATTCCCTCCCCCTTGCTAGATTTTATTTGTGTTTTATTGTTCATGTGGACAAGCAGTTGTTTATATATTGGTTTCATATTAGTATTGAGTCCATTGAAATTTTTTTTTCCATTGTTAAGATACTTTACTAAGAAGAATGTGTTTCAACTCCATCCAAGCAAACACAAAAGATGGAAAGTCTCCAACTTTTCTTATGACTGTGTAGTACTCCCCGGTATATGTATGCCACGGTTTGGCCATCCCTTCAAAGGATAATGGGAATTTAGGTTGTGTCTATGACTTGGCAATTATGAACTGAGCTGCAATAAACATCCTGGTGCAGAGGTCCTTGTGGTAAAATGTTTTTGATCTTCCACATAAATCCCTAGTAATGGGATTGTGGGGTCACATAGAAGATTGACTTTTAGTTCTTTCAGAATTCTCCGTACTATTCTCCAAAAAGGTTGTATTAGTTTGCAATCCTACCAGCAGTGCAAAAGTGTTCCCGTTCAGCAAATTTTTCATTAGCCTCTGTTATACCCTGCTTTGAATCCTACAGCTTTCAACTACCAAGCTGATTTTGAAACATAATGTCTTAAACTTGAGCTCTACAGACCTCCATGGCTGTGGTGTTCACGTTGGTGGGTTAGATATCTGAAGTCTCTTTCAGCTCCGACATTTTATGATTAAAAATATTAGTTTTTTAATCAGCAATAAAAAAGTTAACCAGTATTTTTGCTTGGCTCTTTGCAGGAGCTCATTTTTAAAAGTGATATTCTCTGGAATTAACACTTGGAAGTCACAAGAATGTACGGTAGCATTTTCTGGCAGCCCCCAATTGCCAAAAACGTAGCATGAAGCTGCCTTTCCTTCTGAAATGCTCCTTTGGGCTCTTTGAAGGTGGACATCTTGGCTTATGAAATTTTGTTTCATCAAGGTGGAGATTTATTGATCAAAGGGTAGGCAAACAATAGAAGGAGATGCTGGGTATCTATCATTTTAAAAGCTCTTTAAGCCAAAGCCAGAACACTTTGCATTGACAATGGCCAAGCAGGAAGACACAGAGACAGGTATCTGTGCTGAGAAGCAGCTTTGCCAGTCTCCTTTATATCCAATGAGGAGTCTTTGGGTTATAAAACATTGTTAATTGTTGTGTAGAGCTTACTGAAATAAGCATACAAAATATTTAATTACAGAGGGACACGTGGCATTTTTAAGCCTAAACCTGAATTCGATTACCAAGGAGGTGAAAAACAATAACAGAATTTGGTATTTATAGTTTTATCCCGTGCTCACCGAGGCCGTTCTAGCCAGCTGTGCGGCTAGTCATTTGCATTTATTTGATCAGAAAATAATCATCGTGTACCATAAACGCATCATTCATTCCTATTACCATTGACCCGCAGGGAGTTTCACTCAGAACTCACCAGGAATTTCAAATAGCAGGTGGTGGGGCTGTATTTTTCTACAATTAATCATATAGTCCAAATTCAGTGATTATAACTCATTAAAGACAGCCGATTTCCTATTCACGAATCCTTAGTGCCAGAATTCAACACTCAGAAGTTACCAGGAGACCTAGAAGGAAGGGGGACCCCAGACTCTAAAAGAAGAACTCTCACCGGAAGGCCTCCCTAGAGAAACGAATTCTCGCTGGGCTCCTTTGGGTCCATGCTGGAACATAACCCAGCAAGGGCTAGTTTGCTTCAATGTTATTCATTTCGCATTCTATTCACGCTGAGGGCTTGATAGCCAAATATGATTGTGAAGATTCCAGATTTAATTTCTGAAGCTTAATTTATCCACTGCTCCATCAGTCCTAACAAATGTGTTAGAGGCTGCCTGAAAAACGTGGTCTAAAGACCATGTACAGAATGATGTCATGACGTCCTCCAAGGAGTTGCATTTGCCTGCAGAAAATGGTCTGGAATCTGAAGCGAAGTCTGTGTTCGTGGTCGAATACTAAATTCAGGTCTTCTCCAATTGCTATAACTTTAAGCCTTTGACAGCCTCCAAATGCTGTCCTGGAGTCATTTCATCCCCTTCTAATTCATTCTATAGACAACCTCTTGACTGCCGAGCGTTATAGAAAGGTGACATCTGAAATCAGATGTTCCCAATCCTTCATCTAAAGAAAAGGCCTCTGGTAACAGATTGAATGGGTGAGGTTATGCTATGGTAGTAAATTACCCCCAAATTTAGTGTCTTATAATAATAAAGACTTGTTTCTCGTGCACCCTGTCTGTCAGTTTTGAGTCATGGCAGGGAGGGAGGGGTTCCTTCTTACTCAGGAACCAAGACAAAAGGAGCCTTCACCATCTGGAGTGACAGCTGACGGCTGTAGTGTGGGCGGAAACACAGCAAATGGCAAATCCCACATCAGCTCTTCACAACTTTCGCTGAGAAGTACATCCACTCGTGTTTCACGTGGCCAAAGCCAGCCACGTGGCCACACCTGGTGGCAGGAGAAGGGGGGACAATCCAATCATGGGCCCAGGAGGAGAAGACCTGGAAAATTGGTAAGCGGCAGTAATAGCGACACAGTCTACTGTTGCTAAATAGTTCACCTTCTTTCTTCCATACAAAGTACCTCTCTGCCTGTAGGAAAGCCCCACAGAGGAATGACATCAAGGTCAAAGTCCAGGATCTCTGGGGGATGGAAGGTGGTCCTTATGTTAGGTCTGGACCCAGAACCAGGAAGATGAGGACACTGTCCCTCACACTGGCAGAAGGAATGTCCTGAAAAAGAAATGGCAATATTTTCCATCTCCCCAACCTTTTGGGACCTGAAAACTGCATTCCTACCTCATGGCAGTGGTCGGAAGGGGCAGGAAATGTCTCTTGTTCTTTGTGCCACCGGAGACAGCTTAGGGAAATTGCCTGGGCAGAGGTCACAAGATGTTCTTAGCTGAAGATGGGATGGGCTGAGGCCATGAGATCCTCTTAGCCAAAGACGGGATTAATCTGGGTGGAGGTCACAAGACTGCTGCGGGGGCCATGAGATTGTTTTGGCCCAAGATAGGATTATGGCATTAGAACCTTACAAACTCTGTTTGTTGTTGTTGTTGTTTTGTTTTATATTCTTTTTTGATACAGAGTCTCACTCCATCACCCTAGGTAGAGTGCCCTGTGGCATCGTAGCTCGCAGCAACCTCAAACTTCTGGGCTCAAGTGATCCTCTTGGCTCGGCCTCCCCAGTAGCTGGGACTACAGGTGCCCACTGCGATGCTTGGCTAGTTTTTTCTATTTTTAGTAGAGATGAGGTCTCACTCTAGCTTAGGTTGGTCTCTGGTCTCTAACTACTGAGCTCAAGCAATCCACCCACCTCAGCCTCCCAGAGTGGTAGGATTATAGGCATGAACCACCATACTTGTCTGGCTCTATCTTCTGCTGAGAAGTGGGAATTTGGATTTTGAGACGATTGCCTGCCATTTTCCTCCTTTGCTGGCATAGTTATAAACGTCTCTTTCCTTATCCTCAAACCACTTGGCTCTCTTTTTCTGATTTATCTTCAGGGGACAAATGCTAAACATTTGGTAGCAACAATCCAATCTATAAAGTCAGGCAGGGACCAGGGGAACATAGTAAGTGCCTCTGTTCAGAAAGGAGAAGGATTCTGGTCTTTGGCAATTCCGTAATCCTGCTGAGCAGACATGAAGCTTCCCTCCTCAAAGATAGGGGCAGTCTCTGAAATGGCTATGATGCCCCTGTCTGGGAAGATCCCCTCTCTCCGTTGTCCTTTGTGGAGCCTGGCTGTGTCCTCTTGAGGATTTTCCCTTTTAACATTCAGTTCCCTCGGCCACGTTTGAGGTAAGGAATAAGCCATCCTTGGGGGCTGAGCACCCTTCTTGGCTCACATTCTGAACATCCAGAGTGGGGACCTCATGGGCTGTTTTAAATCTAGAGCAGTCACATCCTCTTTAGTTCCAGAGGATATTTATTATATTTATATAATAATATATAATATATATTATATATATTTATTTCTCCCCCCCAAACAAGTGGCTTCTTAACTTTCTGATTCTTGCCAACTCTTTGTGCCACATTCACTCTCATTTTGAGATAAAAATCCTCCCATGTACTGCTGTATTTTCCTATTTTTGTCCTGACTCCCTTCTTCTTTCCAAGCTTACTCTACTGGTCTTGAACCAATCAAGTGTGGGTGGGGGAATCACATCCTTATCGTCTTTTTCCTGAGACGTTTGCCCCACTTGATAGGGTTTGCTGGCCCACAGCTTAGCAGGATCTTTACTTGAGACCCCTGAGTCCATTCAGAGGTGGTTAACAAGGGGATGATGACTCTATCTTTCACGTGACCCTTGCCACAGACTGAGTTTCAGTTGACCTTCATTGCTCTAATACTCTATTGATTCCAACTTAGCATTTGGGGTTGAGAAGCAGTTGTTTCTTCCACCTTTACAAGGACTTGAATTCATGAAACCCTCTATTCCTTCCTGAAGTTGCCTCATGGATGTCACACCTTGCCAAACGCAACCCACAGTAACCCGTGTACCCTAATTGCATTCTGTTGTCCAGCCTGTTCATTAGGGATGTGATCTGCCTTCCCAGTAAGCACAGGTGACAATTGCCCAAGTGCTTTCAACTCCACGGAGCACCATGTCCCCGGCCTCTGACAGCAGTGTCCTTGCTGCTTCCCACTGGTGTCTGAGTCAGGACCACATACTGTAGGTGTTAGTTATAGCAGGAGCTCACTTTGAGATGCCAAATCCTGTGTTAGTGAGGATGGGCTATGTGGGCTGCAGTAACAAGCATCCCTGAAAATCTGTGTCTTAAAAGAACAGACACATATTTCCTGCTCGCAACACATCAATTCCTGGCCAGCGGAGGTGACTGCCTCACAAAGTCCTCACTCAGGGCCCTTTGCTCACAACATCTCTGTAGTCTACATGCTCAGGTCCCCCCTAGCCACTTGTCTCCTTCACTGTGCTGGAGCCACATGGGCCCCAGTTGTCCCTCAGTCTTGCTGAGCACCCTCTGGACTCTGAACTTGCTATTCCAATCTCTGCACAGCTCCCTCCCTCACTTCTTTTAGGCTTCTGGTCAGCTGTAAGTTTCTGACCTTCCCAGTGTGACTTTCTCTGTTGATCCCACCTGCAGTAGTAATCTGTACCCCCCGCCCCCCAGCCCATTTTGTTGTCTCTGGAGCACTCCTGCCACATAGATGTCGTTGATTAGCTTGTCTTGGCTCTTCTTCTATGCATCTTCAGCTCCTTGAGGGCTCTTTGCCTGTCTTTGCTTCCTTAGTGCCTGGAACAGTGCCTGAAACAGTAAGTGCTTAGTAAACACTTAACCAACGATTGGAGAAACATGTTGGCATAAGCTCAGAGGTGTGCCATGTGAAATTGTGTATTGAAAAAATAAAGCAAAAGGTGACCTGTGTTTCGTAGTTTCGAGTGGCTCTAAAGTTTCCATACTACAGTATCTCAGTCACTGACTTACTTGTATTTCAATTTATTATTTTGATTAGTGGAGAGACAGAGAATTATAGCCAGCAAGTCAGAGAACCTTGGACACACATCCCTGAAGTCCAGCCGCCGCAGACCCTTCTCCCCTTTCCAGACCCTTGCCTGGCTAGTCTCTGCATGCCCCACCTCCACTTGCCACAGCTGATACCTCCCCTTTCCATAGCTGGCCTCAATCTCTCCCTGGCCTGTTCTCCTTTAGACCTGAGCTTCTATCCCTACTCTACTTTGAGGCTCATGATGTATGAACTTACCTTTCTCGGTTTCTGGGGTCCAAATCTTTGTTCCACCCTTGAACACAGGTGGCCATCAGTAAGGATTCAGTGAGTTAAAAACCTACAAAGCTGCAGAAGACTCCCCACCTTTGTTATCAAAGAAGACTCCCCACCTTTGCTATCAAAGACCTTTCTGGGGATCACTGACATAACTCCTGTGTTTACTCAAAGGAGAAGAGGCTGTCACCTGCCCCAGGGAGTCCTCTGTGCAAACACTGATCTGGTGTTCTCAGTACTAAAGTCACAGGCAGCTGAAGAAAGGGCTTCCTCTCACAGACCACGGAAAACAATTGTGCCTACATAAGAATACTTAAAGAAGGGGGGAAATTAAATAAGATGGTCTTGCTAAGCTATCTGGAAGTGAATCTTTCAGAATACAATTATATTCCCATCAGACACTCGGGTCTCTAAGCCCATGGATCACTTATTTTTTTTCCTTATGAATATTTTTATGTGTTGAATGAACAGAAATGTCTTGAGCTGGTGTAATGAAAATAACATTTTATAGTTTTCATCGACTGTAGACCAGGCAGGGCAAAAACTGAACCTATTTCTGCCCGCATGGAGTAATAACTTAAGCCTCCTCAAAGCCCATCCTGCCCCTTGTCTGCTACCTGCAGTTCTTTGTTCTCAGTTGGAACGTTCCTTCTCCTACCAACCTCAGTTTCTTTAGCTACAATAGGTGAAAGTAGATAGGTATGTGTAAATTTCAGAGGAGATTTATTTCTAGATTTGCTGTGCTTTTCCATTTTCCTCTGCATTTTTTCTCTAGTCTCAATTCCCCTCCACCTGCAGAGCTTCCCTCCTCTTATGAAGTCGTGTGTATGCGCACGCACGCACGCACACCTGCATGCACTCACATAATCGTAACGTAAGAAGTTCTACACATGCCTGAGAAAACATTCCTAACTTAGGAACCTCTGGATTCTATGTGCAAACATTCCTAACTTAGGAACCTCTGGATTCTATGTGCACGGGTGAATCAAAGGGCCACACCTTTGTGTTCTTATATACCATATTTTACCATGTATAAGGCACTCCCCTGTAAGATGAGCAACCACATATTTGACCCTAACTTTCAGGAAAAAAACATGATTCTTTGTACGTCAAAAATGCAGTGGTCTCAAGTTTGACAAAATTGATTGCCGTATTCCAGGGTATTATTTTGCATAGGGATATAGTGATTGCTTTCTATAGTTATACTTTTAATGCATAAACATAAATTAAAGCATTTACAACATTTATGTAGATATGGACTTAGTACTACCCGGGTATAATGCATATCTTTGTTTTTCCCTCAAAAATGTGGGCAGGAAAGTGCACATTTTACACAGCAAAATACGGCACCTCCTTAGACATTACATTTTGCAAACTCAGTTGGAAGGGTGCCACATTTAAGAGAAGCACCAGCAAAATGATTGCTCAGAGGAAAGTGAGTGATATAGGAGGATATAGATAGAACTCAGATTCAGTATTTTTTTGGATGCAAGAAAACATACAACTCAAACTATCTTACTCAGAAGAAGGATTTTAAAGATTCAGATAGCCCAATAGTTTGAGTGTCGTGCCAGCTTCAGGCAGAGTTCAATCTAGGTGCTGAGGCAACATCATCAGAATCCTCTCTCCCCATATCTCTCAGCTCTGCGTTCTCCTTAGCTGGCATCAACTTGAGGGACGTTCTTCCCACAGAACTATGAGTTGGTAACCTACTAGATTAGCAATTTTGGCAAAAGGAGATCATCCAGGGTAACCTTCCATAGGCTTAGCTTGGGGAATGTTCTCATCACGGTGGCCGGGTAATGGGGCTGAGGTCAGCACCACCCTGCAGGAGAGGATGGTTGCCCCTGCCTCCCCCCCAAAATCCAGAGTGCTAGTACCAGAAGAGGGAATGGATGTTATTAAACAGTGATGAATATTCATTATGCCAGTTTGGAGGAAAAAAAACTGAATGCAGATCTGGAATGTGGGTGTGCAATAATGTGATCTGGAAGGGGAACAGCAGAACTGGGGTCTGGGCAGCCAGAGCTGCCCCCTTCAAAGACTGTGTTGCATCCTCTATTCCCTGTCAAGCTACACAGCCAGATCCAGAGAGACCTACCTGAGCCCTGCCTGCCTCTTAGTCCCTCAGCCCCATATTTCACCTTCTTGGGTGCCAGTTTCTCCATAAGTCAAAGAGTTATCGCAAGGATGGAGGGAGCCTGTGTTTGGGTCACAGCCAGCTCCGCGCTCAGTGCAGAGCATGGGGAGTCCCTGCTCAATAAATGTGGCCTCCCTCCCTCCCCGACCTCCCTTCTACCAGGCTTTACAGCTTTGTTTCAGGATTGTCTTCTGGGGTGGGAGATTCTAATTTCATAAAACGCACAATTAAAGAATTCCTAACACTTTAAAGCTTGCAAATCACAGGCATTAACGAGGACAGGGTATTACGGATTAGCAATGCCTGGAAGCTGCTCCGGGCACCCTCAGCTCATGACAGCTGCGTGGGTTCGCTCTGAATTTGTTGGATTAGCACCTCGGCTGGAAGGAAGCAAAGGAAGCTTCATGGCAAACAGAATCATCGCGTTAGGCAGGCACTGGAAGCCAGAGGGAATGCCACTGGAGACGCCACTGGAGAAGAGGAATTTTGTTTTGTACTTTTACCTTATTAACCATGTACTAAATCACTCTCATCTTGCTATGGAAATGGCTTTCTGCCAGGCAATTAGCAGAGGGGTTACTATTGCCCATTTCTTCTGATTCTGTCATCCCTTTCCTTCCCTCATCTTAGATCAGAAGGTGGAGTCCCCACCATCCTGGCTGTGCTGGGCACTGGGGGGAAAGGAAACATTCTTCTGGAAGACAGTCAAGCTTTTTCCAGTGAGGTTACACCCTCACTTGCTAATCCCTTGGAAATGTCATTGTATTTTCAAACGAAGACTGTTTACTTGGCTTGTAATGATGTATAATAAAGTCAATTCAGGACTTGCACTTGAAGAGCAGGACGTTTCATCGGAGACTGTGTCTCTCTACTTTAAAATGACATAAATGTGTAGAAAGTTGGTTGTGTAAGTTATGTTACACACACACTGGAATGCTATGAAAACATTACAAAGAATGAGACAAAACTGGATGTGTTCATCTGGAAAGACTTCTAGGATGTATCACTGGCTAATTTCACCTGCAAAACAGTAATAGTTTAGGTAGGGTGTACATAGTTTAATAAATAAAGTGCATGCCCATATCTGGATAGGTTGGTGTATATACAGAAAGGAGTAATAGAATCTTCCGACATTAGCAGGGCCTATCGCTTCCCAGAATAAACACTACACTTTCCAGACTCCCTTGCAGCTAAGATTTGCCCAGAGATGTGAGCATGAGAGATAATATGCAACTTCTGGGCTTTGTCCTTAAACAGAACAGAGATGTCTTGGTGGCTCCTTTCATTACTGCTGTGAAAGTGGTGGGCACCCTCCTAGAATGTACACACCGGAGACAGTGAAATAGTGAGACAGAAGGAACCTGGATCCTCCCCAAGGAGGCAGCCATTACAGCCAGCACAGACACTCTTAGGCTGTGATGTGGGAGAAAAATCAACTCTTAACTTATTTATGCACCTGTATATTTTGGGGTCACTTACCACAGCAGACTATTTATCCTCTTATGAGCAGGATATTCTCCCCAGAAAATGGACAGTGATTTTATTTGAGAGATGGCATTACAAGTGAAGAGAAAGGGATTTTTCCTAACTTTACTTTTTTATCTCAATGTTGCTATTTCAAAAATTTAGTAGTTACTGTGTATTATTAATTTTCTTGGACCTGGGGTACCAAAATCGGATTAATTACCAGCTGTAGTTCTGGATACATTGTAATCATTGGTCCATAAAGGGCACCCTTTTAGTTAGTTAGATTTGGGATTATTGGGTTTTGGGGGGAGGGCTTTTTGTTTGTTTGTTTTGAGACAGAGTCTCACTATGTCACCCTTGGTAGAGTGCCGTGGTGTCACAGCTCACAGAAACCTCTAACTCTTGGGCTTAAGAGATTACCTTGCCCCAGCCTCCCAAGTAGCTGGGACTATGGGTGCCCCCCACAACACCTGGCTATTTTTTTGTTGCTTTATCATTATTGTTTAGCAGGCCTGGACCGGGTTGGAACCTGCCACCCCAGATATATGTGGCTGGTACCCTTAACCACTGAGCTATGTGTGCCCAGCCTGATTTTTTTTTTTTATTACCATCTATCTGCCCCCTAGGACAAAAACTAGGACATTGAACATAACCTTCCACCCTGATCCAGCTCCTGCCTCTCCCAACCTGGGATAAATAGCCATTCTTCCAAAGTCCCTCATTCCCTTGATTTTTTCATATATATATATATATATATATATATATATATTTTTTTTTTACTGTGCTTGTAGGCATTCCTTAGATGCCTATTTTTAAATTTTAATTTGTTTTATCTTTATGAAAAGTATATCATGCTATATATAAAAAATTGAGGAGTTTTTTTTTTTTTTTCCACCTTATGCTGTGTTTCTAAGATTCAGCCAAAATTTTGTATGTTGCTCTAGTTCCAGGGCCGGCAGAGTTTCTGCAAAGGGCCAGATAGGAAAGATTTTAGGCTCTGCAGGCCACAGATGGTGTGTGTCACTTATTCTTCCTTGCTGATTTTATAGCCCTTAAAAAAAAAATGGAAAAGCCATTCTTAGCCTTACAGATCACACAACAATAGGGTCTGGCAGTTTGTGGCTCTGGTCATCAGCTTTAATTGATGTATAATATTAACTGGCCGTGGTTTACAAATCCAATTTTCCATCAGAGCTGCTCAGTTTATTGGTAGCCTTTACCTATTGGGTATAGTGTACTCTCGGTGTCTCCTGTTATATGTATGTGAGCCAAGGTTTCTTTGGCTAGATCCCCAGGAGTGAAACTGCTGAGTCACAGGAGATGTGACGTCATCCTCGAGGAAGGGCTGAGGGCTGAGTGGGGCAGTTCAGAGACCGCAGCACCAAGCTCGCTGTGCTCCAAGGCTCTGATGTTGACGTCTGTCTGCTGCCCCTGAGATTTCCTGGACTGCTTTCACGGTTCTTTAGTTCCTTGCTGTTGTTCCCTAGTTCTTTCCTGGGGCTGTTTCATTTTGGGGTCCTTTGCACCCCAGCTGGGACATAATTCCTCCCAGGCATGTTCCACGGCAGCACCTCCATCACGCCCTCCTTTGGACGGTTGGTGTAACTGTGGGCCTCAGTGCTACACTTGGACTTTATCTTACAGGCTCAGCCATTTCTAGCTGTTTGGCCATGGGCAAGTCACTTAGCAGCTTTGTTTTTAGTGTTTTTAATTTTTTTAAATTTCAAATTAATATAAGGGTACAAATTTGGGGGTTACATTGTTCTCACGTCCAGGGTTAAGTTCTAGTTATAAAAGAGCCCCTCACTCAGGGAGCATTAAGTTATACACCCTCAGAATGTGCATGTTAGGTGAGATCCTACCTCATGCCCTCCCCCTCCTGCCAATTGTCCTCCCTTCCCCCCTCCCCTTCTCTCTACCATGCACTAGACCACATTTGTGTTCTATTGTTCATATGAGCATGTAATTGTTTATATATCAGTTTCATATTAGTATGGAGCACACTGGATATTTATTTTTTCATTCTCACTTCTTCCTTACTAAGAAGGAAGTATTTCAACTCTAGGTAAATGTAAAAGCTGTCCAGTCTCCATCATTTTTAAGGGCTGAATAGTACTCCATGGTATACATATACCACAGTTTGTTGATCCATTCATAGGTTGGTGCATACTCAGGTTGCTTCCACGACTTGGCAATTATGTGTTGAGCTGCAATAAACATTCTGGTGCAAGTGTCTTTGTGGTAAAATGGTTTTTGTTCTTCTGTGTAGGTCCCTAGTAATGGGATTGCAGGGTCAAATGGAAGGTCTACTTTTAGTTCTCTGAGGGTTCTCCAGACGTCTCTCCAAAAAGATGGAATTAGTTTGCAGTCTCACCAGCAGTACAGAAGTGCTCCCTTCTCTCCACATCCACACCAGCATCAGGTGTTTTGGGACTTTGTGATATGGACTAATCTTACCGGGGTTAGGTGCTATCTTAGAGTGGTTTTGATTTGCATTTCAAATCAATGAGCATTTAAAGATGATGAGCATTTTTTCACATGTTTATAGGCCATTTTTCTGTCATCCTCAGAGAAGTTTCTGTTCAAGTCTCTCACCCTCTTGTAGAGGGGCTTTGAACTAGAATTTCTACTTATGCAAAGCAGGGAGAATCCCAGGGCTTTTGTTTGTTCTGTAGAGGCAAAGAACATGAAGTCACTCTAAGCGCTCAGCAAAAATGAAATTGAAAAGGAAGCGGAAGTAAGAGATGGAGAAATAACCCCACCCTGCTGAGGACGGTGATGGCTGTTCAGGACCCCAACAGTGCTTCAGCACCCTACCGAGCTCAGTCTCGGTGCCTCTCCACCCCTCATTCACTCACTCATCAAACACCGACTGGGTACCTATTTGCCAGGCTGCTCTAGGTGTGGGGAACGCAGTGAGAAACAAAACAGAGATCCCTGCCCTGGAGGGGCTGACAGTCCAGTAGGGAGAGAGAGGGAGAGACAAAAACAAATCAATGAACCAGGAGAGTGTGGGATTCTTAGACGGTGTGATGGTGTCTGGCCAAAAGGAAAGTGAGCAGGCAGGTCAGGGTGCTGGAGGGCTGGGAGAGGCTGCAGTGTGTTAAATAAGGTGGGTGGGGTGGCCCTCGTGGAGGGGAGCATTTGAGCAGAGACTTCAGAGAGGTGGGAAGGAGGTTTGGGTGTCCATGGAAGGTGTTCCAGAGAGAGAAAAGTGGCTAAAAGTGCAGGGTGACATGACTGGCTGTGCCGCAGGTGTCTGCTGGAGACATGTGAGCAAGGAAGGGGTGAGGGCTGAGGCCAGAGGCCAAACCACATGGGATGCAGTGAGCCATCCTGAAGTCTTGGGCTTTCACCCTGCGGGAGAGAGGAAGCTGCCCAGGATGAGGAGGAGAGAAGATGATGCTGGTCTTCCAGGGGGCGGGGGATCTGCTTCCAGGTTCCCTCACGTGGTGGCTGAAGGCTCTTATCAAAGCAGATGTACAGGCATGTAAGATGACTGCGTGGACTTCTCCATAGGTTTGCTTACGACTGGGCAGCTGGCTTCCCCCAGAGCAAGGGATCTGGAAGAGGGTCAGAGACACACACGCAGAGAGAGAAAAAACCCATAGTTTCCAAGAGACAGAAGAACAGACAGGGAGAGACAGAGACAAAGCAGCTGTCATTTCTGCCTTATTCTATTCATGAGGAGCAAGTCATTAGGTCCAGCCCACACTCGGCAGGGAGGAGTGGATGGCACAAAGAAATGGACCCCAGGCAGGCGGTGTCCCTGGAGACAGCCCAGGACAAAGAGGGCCGGGGCAGAAATGGAAATTGGCCAGAAGGATCCTGCAGGAACTCAGGAGAGAGCTCCTGGGGCGTCTCTCACTGCAGCAGCAGTAGCAGAGGAGGGAGAAATGGTCGGGTTCTGCACATATTTTGATTGTGGAGACAATGGGATTTCCTGACTGGTTAGATGTGAGGTATACGGATAAGAAATGGGGTAAGGATTGCTCTAAAGCATTTGGCCTGAGCAATCAGAGAGTGGAGACGACTAATGGACTTCCTGCCTCTCTGAACTTTGTATACTTCATAAAAACAAAATCTCACTGTGGTTTTGATCTGCATTCCTCTCATGACTAGTAATACATGGATTTGGTGTCTGGCTTCTCACATTGAGCATATTGTGGTAGCCGTGTACCGGTCGGTACTTCATGCCTGTCTGTGCCTGAATAATATTCTGTTCTACGGGTTATCACACACTACTTCTCTGTTCTTTAGCTGATGGGCATTTGCGTTGTTTCCACTTTTTTGCTGCAATGAACTACGACACTGTCAACACTTGTGCACAAATGTTTGACGGTTTTCAATTATTTGGGATCTATACCTTGGGGTCAAATTGCTGTCCTATGTTAATTCTATGGTCACCTTTCTGAAGCATCACCAAACCCTGTTCGGCAGCACCATTTTACATTCCTGGCAATGAACAAGGGTTCCCATTTCTCTCCATCCTCATGAGAACTCCGTGCTGTCTGTCCTTTTTATTTTAGCCATTCTCCTGAATGTGAAGGGGTATCGCATTATGGTTTTGATTTGCATTTCTCTAATGACTAATGCTGGTGAGCATCTTTTATCTTTGTACTATTTCTTCTTCTCCTCCTCTTCCCCCTCCCCCTCTTCCTTCCCCCTCCTCTTCCCCCTCCTCTTCCTCCTCTCCCTCTTCCTCCTTCCTCTTCCTCCTCCTCCTCCTTCCTCCTCCTCCCACCACCTATGGCATATGGGGCTGGCGCCCTACTCCTTTGAGCCACAGGTGCCACCCTGCATGTATATCTCCTTTGATACACTTTATATGCTTTTGTGTATCTTCTTTAGAAAAATGTCTACCCCAATCCTTTGCCCACGTTTTAATTTTCATGTTTGTCTTTCGGTTGAATTGTAAGTTGTGTAACGTATCCTGACACCAGACCCTTGTCAGATATAGTTCTTTCATTCTCTTATCTTTTCTCTACCTTGATTGTATATTCTGATGCCTAGAGTTTTTAGTTCTTATTAAGAGTCTCGTTTATTTAATTTTTCTTTTGGTGCTTATCTGGATGGGGTATACACACTTATCTAAGTCAATAATTGGATGCATCGTCAGTAAGAGGTGGGACTAGATTCCAAGTGGGAAAAATAACAGACATCCACTATAATTAGCAACTTCACAGGTTGTGAGACCATTTAAATGAGCACACATACCAAGCACTTAGCACAGAGTAAGTGCCCGATAATTGCTAGCTCTTATTATCTGAGGCTAGCACAAACGTTTAATATGTAATTTGGGAAAGAACAAATATGGTACAGGCAGATGTCACAATTCTTTCCCTTGGTCTCTGTCCAGAGTAACCCTAGATCATCTGTGGAGGGAGGGAGGAAAGGGAAATAATTGTGGGAGCATCCCCAGTGGAAAAAAATGTGAATGGCATTCAATGCGTTTCCCTTCTCGGACATGGCGATCATTTAAAAGTTTAGTCTTTAGGGAGGACAAGAAGCCTGTTTTATAAATATTATCTTCCTTCGATAACGTTTAGACATTGTCAAGAGAAAGTAGAGTTGAGATGCAGGTAAGCAGAATTTGAAATTCCTGAGATTATCCTGCCTTGTTCCATAGTATCTCTTCAGCAAGCAGCTGTTGGTTCATGTTAAAGAGACACTGGTACATGTTAGAGAAGACACAGTCTAGCTGAGAGGCCGATTCTTGTGCTACTTACAGCTGTCACCACTGGTCTCTCTTCAACATGCGTCTCCCTGTCTGCTTTGCTCATAGAAGGGGATTGTATCCACATTTCCTGGAGTAACCATGCCATTCTGGTGGCCTGGGACCCCTGCTTACAAATTTGGCCAGAATCTCCATCTGCCCAAGCCAACCCAGGAGGTCCCTATAATTGTTTTGGGAATGACACTGACCCTCTTCTGGTTAAGATTACACGAGCACAAGCTTGCTGTGTGGCTTCTGGGAAAGGAGGACTGAGACATAAAAACAGGATGATAGAAGGAAATGCTCTCCTTCTTGAAGCATGGCCATCAGGTCCACAAGCAAAGCCCGGCAATGCGTTAGCCAGTCTGTAACTCCAGAAGGGGTCCACTGAGTACAATGCGGCCCCCCAGGATGCCCCTGGATCTTCTGGTGGTGTCGTTGAGCAAATGAGCCAGCCCCAGATTTGTCCCATCTTAAGACTTTTCGATAGATTGATGAGATGACAAATATCTTCTCTGGTTAGCACGCTTTTGTCAAGTTTTATGTTGCTTATAGCTAAAGGCACTCTAATGGATACATCAGCTCAGAAGGGAGCCACACAGGACAGCCCTGGTGGAAGGGGATACCACGTACTGGGCCCGGTTACTGAATCTCTGGCCCAATGCAGTGCAGGTATCACAATTTGTCTAGAGTGTAGGATAAAGAAAAAGAAAATTGGCTAGGCACGGTAGCTCACACCTGTAATCCTCGCACTCTGGAAGGCCAAGATGGGTGGATCACTTGAGCATGGGAGTTTGAGAACAGCCTGAGCAAGAGCAAGACCCCATCTCTGGGGAATTAGCTGGATGTCATGGCAGACACCTGTAGTCCTAGCTATTTGGGAAGCTGAGGGAAGAGCATCTTTTGAGCCCAAGTGCTTGAGGTTGCTGTGAACTATAGTGATGCCATGACACTCTACCCAGGGTGATGCAGTGAGACTCTGTCTCAAAAAAAAAAAAAAAGAAAGACAGAAAAGAAAAAGAAAATCAACAAAGCTCTCAGCTTCTTCTGGTGGGGATTCATATACCAACAACATCAGAGGTAGAAAGAGCAAGATTGGATATATATATGTTTATATATATATATATATTTTTTTTACATATACATGTGTTTATTAGGTTTCCACTTTTTACTTTCACAAAATTAAAAAGCTTTAAAGTTTAATGACAATAACAATGTTTAAGATAAGGCCTAGAAACAAAAACCTCATAAAGAATGAATGAAGATAAATACATTCAGAAAAGAAATCAGACGATGGCTGCAATGAAGTATTAAGCAATAATAATAATAGTAATGCAAAGAAAGTAACATTCACATTGTCAGATAAGAGTATGTCTATTATAGAATGCTTTGGCTCTGAGGTTCGGTATGGAGAGATTTTTTATGAAATGTGAAAAATGATATGGAAAGAAAAAAAATAAAACTAGATGTTAAAAGTTCCTAAATGTTATCTTCCCTTGGGAAATGCTTCTGTTCTTGCTTGGAGGGGAAAGAAGAAAAAGCAGCAGAAAATAAACTCTTGAACCCCTTTCTACTCTAAGTATATTCATTATCTAATAAATATGAATTAGATATCTCCTACGTGTCGGGCACAGGAAGGGAGAGAAATTTGAATGGCGGAGCAGAGCTTTGGAGTTCTCCAGAGAACCAGAGCTGGTAGGATGTATGTGTGTACAAAAAGAGATTTCTTATTAATATTACAAGGATTTGGCTCATGCGATGATGGAGGCTGACAAGTTCTAAGGTTTGCAATTGGCAATCTAGACACTCAGGAGAGTTGATGTTTCCGTCTGAGGGCGAAGGCCAGGGAAAGACCAATGTCTGAGCTCAACGGCAGTCAGGCAAGAGGAATTCCCTCTTTTTTTAGAGGAAAATCGGCCTTTTATTCTATTCAGTCCTTCAGCCGATGGGCTGTAGCCCACCCACATGAGGAAGGGCAATCTGCTTTAGTCGGTCTACCCATTTAAATATTCATTATATCCAAAAACCTCCTTACAGAAAGACCTGAAATAAGGTTTCTCCAAGTATCTGGGCACCCATGAAATTAACCATCACAAGTAACAACAGCTTTTCTCTAAAAACACAGCCTTTACAGCTTCCACTGTGTTATCCTTAAACTCCTATCGTGGTTAACAAAGCACCACCCAATTAGGGGTGAAAACATTCCCAAGATATCTACCTTTCTTACCTACTCCAAGCAAATGCCCCACTGTGCTTCCCAGCGAAATTCCCAGCTATAGTTTTCTGTGGAATTCAGATGACCGTTGGCACTTTTACATATCTGGATGTGTCTGACTCCTTGTTCCTGACTGTGGGGCTGGGAGAATCGCAGACTTTAGAAATAGTGTGGAAGGTCTTCCACCAGTGCCCTGGATGACTGTGCTCAGTGTTCTGAGCATCTGCCTGGTGTGAGGGTTGTTTTTTGCCTCGTTAAATTGCCGGCTTATTAGAAACCATTTCGTATTTATCTTTGGGTCCCCTGTGCCCTATTTCTGTGCTTTGCACAGAGCAGAGATTTAGGAAATATTCGTCGATTTGGATATTAAGCTCTGCATTGATTTCAAGAACATGGCCTCAGCTAACCAAGTCTGACTGCTCTCCAGATCTCTAAAAATATGTCAGTAGGTCTCTACTATTTCCTAAATTTCTGGGTGTCAAGGTGAAAGGTGGAGCAACACAGACTTGGGAATCACAAGCTGGGTTTCACGCTGGCTTTAGCAGTTACTGAGTTACCCAAAACTCTGTTTCTTAACCTCTCTATGCCTCAGATTTTGGGAGTTTTTTTTCCTGTAAGGACAAATACGTGTTTCAGTGCCACACTGTGCAGTATCTTAAAGACACCACTGCAGGTTGTCGTAGTCTGATTTTATGTAAGTTGTAGACAACTGATAAAAGTGTAAAATATTCCTTGTCTGTGGACATATGAATTCTGTCCTGGCCAAAAGAGGTCCAGTTGATGTTCTTGGCTCTTGGGGAAAAAGCCAGTTTTGCATTCATTTGCCTTTTTTGTTCCAGTATTCTTGATCTATGAGTGTGTCTGTTTTTTTGACTTTTCTTTTGAACCAATCCTACCATTTACTTGGTTCCATCTTTGGGAGGAAAATGAAATGTTTATCCTGTGTTCACGTTATATCCACAGGAGAGTCAAGATCATCCTGACATAGTTTTAAATTTGCCTTGACAACACTCATCTGAAAATTGGAGAGATGGCCGGGTGCAGTGGCTCACGCCTATAATCCCAGCACTTGGGAGGCGACTCAGGCAGGTGGATTGCCTGAGCTCACAGGTTCAAGACCAGCCTGAGCCAGAGCAAGACTCCATCTCTAAACATAACTGGGTGTTGTGGTGGGCACCTATAGTCCCAGCTAATCGGGAGGCTGAGGCAAGAGAATCACTTGAGCCCAAGAGTTTGAGGTTGCTGTGAGCTGTGATACTATGGCACTCTACCACTGGCCAAGAAGTGAGACTCTGGCTCAAAAAAAAAAAAAAGAGGAGAGACGATGATGATGATCCAGAGGGATGGTTTTAATGATTGAGTGAGTCCTCGAACCTCTTTGCTCTGTTCCTCAAGGTGCAGGTGGAGGGATCTGTTCATTGCACCCTAAGTCAGAGAGCGTTGCTTCTGGATCAGAGCACCGCGGTGGCCCCAGCTCACAAAGTCGTCATATGACAACTCCCATCATCTCATTGCACTGCCATAGGGACCTCTTTCTTGACCAGCAAACAAAAAAGGATGCTCCTGCCTCAGGAACTCGGCACAAGTTACTCCCTTTACCTGGATCACTCTTCCCTTGTGCATCCACATAGTTGATCCCCTCACTCCTTTCCTTGGGGTGCTCCAATGTCACCTCCCCAGAGCGCCCTTTCTAGCTGCCCCTGTTGGACTTCAAACTCCCCATGTGCTCCACCAACACCTCCTCTCGCCAGTCTTGCTTCCGTCTCCTTAGCGCTGGCAGCCCCTGATGACCCGCCTGCTGCGCTAATTTATCACATGTGCTCCTTCTTCCCCACCAACTCGTAAGCTCTACGAGGGAGGGGGTTTTGTTGTTAGCGTGTTTGCCGCCATGTTCTGAGTGCCTAGAACCATGCCTTGCGCATAGTAGGCCCTCAGTAAGTGAATGCTACTAAATAATTCACATAAACCCCAGGCTTGGCATGTAGAAAGGGCCTCAAAATGTCCCCTAGCGAAGAAAACAAACAAACAAAAAAAAAGTGAGGAGCGTGAGGGTGGAAGGAGACTGGGAGAGAAGGTGGATTCCTTCAGAAATGAGAAAAGGATTGAAACCTGGTGAGGACTTAGCAGACGGAGCTGCTCTTGTCCTTATCAGATAGGATATTTTCGTACATAAATGGTACATTCCGTGTTCCACCCAGTGCTGTTGTCTGATGGTCAAGACCATCAGTTGGGCATCGATAATTGGAGAAGGGGGTGATGAGGGAGGTGGGGGAGAGAGTAGGACAAAAATTAGATAAAACTGTTTGAATCCATTTCACCCACGTTCTTGCCACACTCAAGCAGTTTAGGAGAATTGGCATGAATAAATGGAGATGACTTTGCACGGAAATGCCTGATTACAGGAGCGAAAGATAATATTTCCTTGGTGAGGAGCTGCAGAGGGAAGGATCAGCTGGTACCTGTGCAGGTGATGGGTCTCTGGGTCGACCTTCCGCCTGCCGACCCCGGTATTTCCTGCTTCTGGGTGGCACCATATGTGATGCTTTTAAGACCCCTGTCCCATTAACAAACCACCTTCCAAGAGAATCATGATTTCAGCGCTGATAACCCTCCTTTTGAGAACCATATTCTATTTTTACTGATTCAGGTTGGAACCACAAACTGAATTTTGTGCCTAAAATAGTTCGGAAACAAATTGATTTAAAAAAAAAAAATAACTCTCCCTTTCAATTAATTCCTCTGCTAATTACTTTTAGCTTTAATTGATTTGGAGGCCCATTTTGAGGCACTTAACATGGGCAGGCAGCCTCTTCTTTTCATCTCCCATAGCAAAATCACCCAATTAAAAACACATTACAACATTTTCATGTAAAGAAATTGGGATGCCATTTTGTTTTTTAAGGGTCTGGTACCTTAACTGCTGTGGCCCTGTTATGCTGGGACCAGGTCCTGAGGTTGCTCCAGTCCAGCTGTCATTTCTCCTGCTGGATGATAGATGTAGAACCAAAGCCTCAGATTTCTGGCTTAATCTACCAGAACTTTTATTCTTCCCTGGATGCCAATGGGTCATGTTCCATGATCTCACCCTGCCTGTTAGGGGCACTCCAACTTCCAGAGAAGGAGTGGTTACTCACTCATTTTTTAAAGAAACATTCACAAAAGGATACTATCACCTAAGCATTGTCTGAACCAGAGCTGTCCGAGACAGTAACCAAGCATTAGCCACCCGTGCCTGCTAAGCCCTTGAAATAAGGCTAGTCTACACCGAGCCGTTCTGTAATCGAAAAGCACACATCAGATTTGGAGGACATCACATGGAAAGGAAAAAAGAAAACAATGTAACAGACCTCAGTTATGGCGGATCGAAATCCTCCTATTTTGAGCATGTTGTGTTTGATAAAGTAGGCTGTTAAAATGAATCCAACTGTGGGGCAGCGCCTGTGGCTCAGAGGAGTAGGGCACTGGCCCCATATGCCGGAGGTGGCGGGTTCAAACCCAGGCCCGGCCAAAAACTGCAAAAAAAAAGAATCCAACTGTTTCTTTGCGCTTTTTCGTGTGACTATTAGAAAATGTTAAGTTATATTTCTATCAAACAGGGCTGGTCTAGATATTAGAGACACAGGAGACAATGAAGCAAGCAAAGTTCCCTATCTTTATGAAACTTCTGATTTGATAGAGAGAAGAGAGACTTCAGGAAAAAAAAAGAATTAGAACGCGTTGTATGTCAGATTGCGATAAATATTCTGGGGAAAAAAAAGAACAGGAAGGGAGGCTGCTGAGGGTAAGTGGAGAGGCCTTCAATTAAACTGGGGGTGGGTAGGGAGGCCTCATTGAAACTGGACACTTTGGGGAGAAGAGGCCAATTGGGGGCAAGAAAAATTGTTAATAGGGCCCCTACTCCTCAGGGCTTCTGTGTATACAGTAGATGCTCTGTAAGTTGACCACCTAAGGGACTGTAACAAACTATTCAACTTATAGAGGTGGTCTACATGAGGAATTAGCCTGCGTACTGATATGTATATGTCCAGTCTATGAAACCTAGGTCAACTTAAGGAGATGGTCAGTGTATAGAAGTGGTCAACTATGGAGGTTCTGCTGTACATACATTTTTTAGCTCATAGAGATGGATCGTCCATGGGTGACAGGCTTCAAGGGCCCAGTGCTACCAAACGCCAGCAGTGACAGGGTCTCCTGGAGAGCTTGTTCAAGCCTGGCTGGCTGAATCCCACCCCAAGCCTCTGATTCAGCAGATAGGGGGATAGAGCCAAGAATAGGGGGATAGAACCAAGAATGGGAGTCTCTGAGAAGTCCCCAGATGGTGCTGCTGCAGTATCCAACAGACTGGTGTTTCATGGGTGATTCTAGCCAGCAGCAGCAGTCTGTTGGATACTGCCTAAAAAGACCACCATGTGGATTATTCTGTCTGGGCACTATGCAATCCTAGATTAGTGTGCATGGGCTCCCAAAAGTTGGGCAGTGCACAACCTGAACAACTATACCAATAACTTGGGCATGCTACCTAGCTACTCCAATTAGACGTCTCTCTCAGAAACACAGATCTTTAGTGGAGTGCTGCAGTGCCAGAGAGAGGTTGCAGCTGAGACTTCCCAACAGAAACCCCCTAGAGCATTTGCTCTGATAATGAGATTCCAAGATCCACCCTAGACCCCAGCCTTCCCAAAGCTTGATTGTTCAAATTCGTACTGAAATCCTTAAGCCATCTTAGCATTGTCCAATAGATTTGTTTATTTTTGTTACATCAACTAGAATTCGCTTCTGTTACTTACAACCACAGAACTCTTTTTCCCCAGTTGCAGAAGGAATATGTATAAAATTATTCTATCTATATCCAAAGTTGTGTGTGTGAATATATATTCTGCATTATATATACATTATATGTTGCATATTACATATACCTGAACCACATATGGGGTGTATATGTGTGTGTGTGAATGACTCCATGATAAATAAATAGTTCTTTGGGTAGTCAGATTACAGATTATTTTAATTTTCTCTTTGATTACCTATATTTCCCAAAGTTTCTATGGTGAGCATGTACTACTATTTAATAAGAAAAGAAAAATTAGAAATCTAAGCACGCACACAGCTCACACCTAGCTAAAACCATAGGGATCTTGAGACAAGAACTTATTTATAAGTAATATTTGCCTTTACTTGGTGGTGGGTTCTCCAAATGCCTGTTGACAGTTGCTTCAGTATTTGAGCATTAGAACCGTGACCCCCTCTCTGCATCTAATAAATAACGTGATAAATGATGATCTTTGCTTTGTACAACTCTGAAATCTATCACTTCAGTTAGAAAAGAATGGGAAGAGGGAATAATCCACATTTTTCCTCTTTCCAAGTTAGGAAACAGAAGAGGAAGCTGTGAAAGGGAAGGTATGTAGAAGGATCGAGTTTCTCAGCCAAAGCTGAGAAAATCAGGTGCATGGACTCATAGAATTTTCTCAAAATATTTAGAGCTTTTGGCCTAGAGGTAAAGGTAGCTACAGAGTGATGAAATTGTGAATTCTCAGTTCATCGAAGGTTCTATCTAATATGTGCAGATCCACCATGGTGTCTTCAAGGGCCTGATGAGAAGGAGGTTTACATTCCAACACAAGAGATCAGGGTCTGTTAAGAGCAAAAGTTTGCGTTCAGTTGAGCAGGTATGCACTGAGCACGATTTTTGTGATAAGCTTTTATGCTGTGCTGTAATGAATTCAAGAGACAACATGCAGCACGGTCCTATCCCTTGAAGCAACTCTCATTGTTCTTGGGGAGACGAGATGAAAGAACATATGAGATAAAGACATATCAAACTATATACAGGATCAAAGGCCAAGGTATGTGGTACAAGGGATAAAGGATGCTGGCAAGGAGCCCGGCAGTCCAGGAAGGATGCACGGCTGAGAGTCTATGCTCAGCCTTGCAGGAGGAGAAGGACTTGGGTCAATGCAGAAAAAATCTTCAAGGGCAGATCCAGGGCCAGGGTTTCAAAGCAAAGGCCCAGAATCAGCCCAGAATCAGGCCACAGGTGTTTTTTATTTTAGCTTTGAATGAACTACCAGAAATTAAAAAATTGATGGTTACATGTATTATTCCAAATTCTAGGTTTTCAGGTTTTCTTGAGAAACATGCAAAACCCAGCAGGACTGATGCATGCTCCCACAGGACAGGACAGAGAGGCAGCTGCCCTGTCTCAGTGGAGCAGGCACCCTCTAGTTTGCCACAGTCCTCACCACTCCCAGGGTCTCCCCAAATGAGGCTGAAAGATGAGTTGCTATTTACCTTCTTGCATTGAGCCCACTTTTTATTTTTTTTTTCTATTTATCATTTAGGCCCCTTTAGACATTTGAGCTCAAGACCTCTGAATGAAAAAGAAAAAGGAAAAGGAATAGGAATAATATCCCTGGAGTAAAGATGAGCAGGATACAGTCAGGATTACAGAGGGGGCAGGTCTAAGATTAGACTGTCAGGGATCAGGCAATGGGAGGTCGGGACAGCCTGGGTGACGCAGACAGAGAAGAGTCCTGGTGCCTTGTTCAGCAGTGACAAGGACAAGCCTGGGAAGAACCTCTAGACTAGAATAAGGCTTTCACTGTTCCTCTGAACCCAGCACCCATCTTGGAGTCAAACAGAGACACAGTCAAGTCACAGCCGCTGATTACCTGGGACCTTGAGAAAACTGTTCAAATTCCCTGAGTCTTGTCCAAATCTGGTAAAACAGTGATGAAAATAGAACCTAAGAATATTACCCTGAGGAATAAACTAAGAAAGTGTGATGAGTGCTTGGCACAGAGCCTGGTTCCTAATGACACTTGTCTTCATTATCACCATCATCAGTAATAACCTGGCTGGTCTAGAACAGTGGCTACCGTGGAGGGGGGTTTGTTCCCCAGGGACAACTGCCAATGTCTGGAAATTATCTCACGATCTGGGCCCAGGAAAGGTGCTAGCTGGCTCTAGCAGGTAGAGTTTAGGGGATGATGCTAAATATCCTACTATGTGCTGGACAGCCCACAGCAAAGGAGGATCCCACTCCTGATGTCCACAGTGGGGAGGCAGAGAAGGCCTGGTTTAACATGGTGGCTACTAAGAACCAACTTCACACAACCACCCAGCAACTGTGCTAAGGTCACAGATTCCTTGCCCTACGTCTCAAGATTCTGATTCAGCCCACCTGTGCAGAATTCCTAGCTGGCAGGCTGCCCTAGCAATCTGTGAATATTCTAGCAAAATTCTCCAAAGTCCCAGTCCTCAGCCAGGTTTGACAGTCACCTGTTTAAAGTTCTCATGCACTTTGGCTGTTTACCCAGTACTAAGCATCGGTTGCTTATTGAAATGTGTCTCTCAGGGAGCAATGTCTGTGATGGGGGGCAAGGACGGTTTGGGGGCAGTCTGGTTTGATTTAGTAGATCACGATCTGTTTGTAAAAGAGGAGTCCACAAGCCAAGCAGGACCTGGCTCCCTCCCTCCCTGCGGAGTGGCCTCTGGGTTCTGAACCCTATTCTTGCTGAATCTCTCTAGCTTGTAAAGCCCAATACTGTTCTCATTTCACCAGCAGCCAGAAGGCACTGGAAGGATGAAAAATTCCTTTCTGCCCCTGGAAACTTATGATATTTTACTTATAAAGTAATAGTCACAACCAAAGACCTGATCATTATAAACAAAAGGCAGGCCCAACTTCCTGAAGGAAATAAAGGAACTAGGCTTAGGAAAAGTATAGACTAGCACCCCCAAGTGAAGAACCGGCCATTGGAATATGTTGATGACCTCCTTTTGTGGGCATACACCATACCAGCACCTAGACCCCAACTGAAAGACACTGCTTGATCTATATAGATTTTCTAAGGATTTTTATTACTTTTGTAGCTTTTGAAACCAGTTGGCTACTGAAAGCTCACTTGTTTTAAGGTTGGTTCTAATTTCTTAGGGAATCATATATACCCAGGAAGGGTGGTGTCTGTGGCTCAAGGAGTAGGGCACCAGCCCCACATACCCGAGGTGAGGGGTTCAAACCTGGCCCTGGCCAAAAAATTGCAAAAAAAAAAAAAACCAAAACATACATACCCAGGAATTCTTCTACTTCGGGGGGGGGGGCAATTAAACATATAAATTATTTTTGTATATAATAAAAATTTTGAACACTAAATTTAACATTTAGTGAAATTAGGGTAATATAACATTTCAGAGATGCTTATGTATTGGTTTCTTTTTTGCAGTTATCACTTTATATGCTAAAGCTACAACATTTTTTCGGGTATTACACATTTTTATACATCCCTGAAAATTGTGTGCATCCTAAGCATTATCCCTATAACAGCCTTGGCTGTGAAAAAGATTTTTACTCATCTATAGATGTGTATGGTTGTATGTAATTAGGTACAGGACCAGATCAGTAGCGTTGTTTCCACCATGCAAAGGGAGAGTCGTGAACATTTGTAAGAGTACATATTAAAGTCCTGAACTTCTGTGGGCTCCAGGAGACTGACAGAGCATTAAAAGGGCCCTTAGATAAAGGAAACAATTTAATAGAGTCTTCCCTGAGTCCAGCGGGGAAAGCTTCCTGATTCTGAATTCATTTACTACACTAAAATTGACTACTTTGCCTCTTGCTCTGAACCCTATAAAAAGCCCCAAATGCAGTCTTAATTCTTCTACTACTAAGAAATCCATAGTTGGGTATGCTTTATGCTTTAATGCTTATAAGGCGCTTTTAACCTATTATGACCAGAAATAATTTATTCATCCACTCATCCACCCAGTAATTCCTCAACAAGCTTTTATTACATTGTTATTTATGTGAGAGAGAGAGAGAAAAAAAAAGTGAGCCTAACAGACATGATTCCAGGCCTTGGGAACCTTATAAACACCTTTTAATCAAATAGGTAGACAAATAAATGAAAAATTGCAACCAAACAAGGACATTACAAGATAAGAAAATTACATACCAACGTATTAGAAAGGATCATCCATCGTGGCTGCTTGGAGTTTATCCCAGAAATTCGAGATTTATTTTATAACTGGAAATTGTGTAATAAAATGTATGATAATCACAGATTAAAAGAAAAATATAACATGATCATTTTCATAGGTGGGGAAAAACCACTTGAGAAAAATTTACATGTATTTGTAATGTTAAAAAAAGTTCACAAAAGTAGAAATAGGAAATTCTCTCCATATGTTAAAGAGCATCTGTGAAAATCACAGAAGACTTATTGGTGAAATATTGAGCACTCTTTTCCTTAAGTTAGGGACATGTAAAGTAATGTCTGATTGCATCATCACCCAGAGTTCTAGATAGTGTAAGAAGATGGGACAATAAAATAAAGTCATAAAAGTTGGGAGGGAAGAAGTTAACGCTGTCAACATAGAAACACAGATGACTTAATTTTTCTTTTTTGAGACAGAGTCTCACTTTGTCACTCCTGGTAGACTGTGGTGGCATCATAGCTCACGGCAACCTCCAACTCTTAGACTCAAGTGATCCTCTTGCCTTAGCTTCCCAAGTAGCTGGGACTACAGGCAACTACCACAATGCCTAGCTATCTTTTTTCTTTTCAGAGATAGGATCTTGCTCTTGCTCAGGCTGGTCTTGAACTCCTGAGCTCAGGCAATTCACCTGCCTCAGCCTCTGAGATGATAGGCGTGAGCCACCCCACCTGTCTGACCTAATTTTATATGTACAAAATCCTAAGGAATTTACCAAAAACTCTAATAAGTGAATTGACCAATGACACATGCTACAAAGTCAATATATGAAAATTAATTATATTTCTATAGATGGTATATTAGCAATGAACAATTGAAAAACAAAATTTGAAATACCATGTGAAATTGCGTTCAATTATATGCAGTATTTAGGGCTAAATTTTTAGAAGATGTCAAGATCTTTAAAGAACTGTGATACAAATAAGTACAAAGATAGATCATGTCCTGGATTGGAAGACTCTGCATTATTCAGATATGAATTCTCCCTATATTGATCTGTAATTCTACCAATCCTAATCAAAATCCTAACCATCTCTTTTTAAGGACATAAATAAACTAATTCTAAAATGTATTTGGAAACACAAGTGACAAGGAACCGCTAAAACAATATGTAATGGAACAAGATGAGGACTTTCTCTGGCTTAAAAACTCACTATAAGGTTATGGGGATCATAACAACTAGAATCCAGAAATAGATGCACACCTATGTGGTTGACAAGGATGTCAAAGCGATTCACAAATGTGGAATGAAAAGGGTTTTTGACAAATAGTGCTAGAACAACTACATATTGGGTAGAAAAGCAAACTATAATCTCTACCTCACACCATATACAAAACTTCATCTGAAATGGAGTATAGACCAAATGCCAAAGCTACAAATGATAGCATTTTTAGAAGAAAATGTACTAAAATATCTTCACACCCTCACATTAGGCAAATGTTTCTTAGGTAAGGTACACAAAGCATGAAAAATAAAAGAAAAAAAATGCTGAATTGAACTTAAAATTTTTTGGCCATCAAAAAACACTATTGAGAAAATGAAAATATATGTCAGAAGAAAAAAATGTATGGGCGGTGCCTGTGGCTCAGTGGGTAGTGTGCTGGCCCCATATACCAAAAGTGGCAGGTTTGAACCCAGCCCCGGCCAGCTAAAACAGCAATTACAAAGGCAACAACAACAAAAAAAGCTGGGCATTGTGGCAGGCGCCTATAGTCCCAGCTACTCAGGAGGCTGAGGGAAGAGAATTGCTTAAGCCCAAGTGTTGGAGGTTGCTGTGAGCTGGGATGCCACAGTACTCTACCAAGGGGGACAAAGTGAGACTTGGTCTCCAAAAAAAAAAAAAAAAAAATTATAATACCTGTATCCAACAAAGGCTTTGTAATCAGAATATGTAAGAAACTTCTACAATTTAGTAACAAAAAGAAAACAATTCAGTAAAAATAAGCAAAATACTTAAATCGACAGTCAATTGACTCGGTGCCTATAGCACAGTGGCTAGGGTGCTGGCCACATACACCAGAGCTGGCGTGTTCAAATCCAGCCTGGGTCTGCCAAACAACAATGAAAACTAGGACCAAAAAATACCCAGGCATTGTGGTGGGCACCTGTAGTCCCAGCTGCTTGGGAGGCTAAGACAAAAGAACTGCTTAAGCCCAGGAGTTTGATGTTGCTGTGAACCGTGACGCTACAGCACTCTACCAAGGATGACATAGTGAGACTCTGTCTCAAAATAAAAAAAAAAAGGCACTCAATTGTACACACAAAAGACATAAATAATATGAATATAAACAATGTGCTCAATATCAATAATTATCAGGAAAATTTCAGATTAAAACCAAAATGAGATACTACTGTTTACCTACTAGAATAGCTGGTTAAAAAAAAAAAAAAACAACAATGTGAAATGTAAAATGTTCACAAAGATATGGGTTAGCTGAAATACCCATAAGTTGTTGGTAGGAGTAAAAAGTGATAGCATTAATTTTGAGAAGTGGCATTGTCTTAAAATGTTCCATATACATTTATCCTCTGATTCAGCAATTCCTAGGTATTTACCAAAGAGAAATGAAAATCTATGTCTGTAAAATTATTGTACAAGAAAGTTCACAGCAGCTTTAATAATAGTACAAAATAGTTAAATGTTCAGATCTTTCATAACAAAAGAACGGATAAATAAACTGTGCTATATTCATACAATGGAAGACCAGTGAGGACTATCAGAGAGAGAGAAAAGGAAAAAAACAAAGAGAAAAAAGCAAATGGTACACGTGAGAAGGATGAATCTCAAAAAATATGCTGACGAAAGAGTCCAGACACAAAAAGCACAAACCATATGATTCTACTTCTATGACGTTTCAGAACCTACACAATTAATTTTAATATTAAAAATCAAAACAGTGTTGCTTTGGATCAGGAAAGTCTTTCTTAGGTAGCAGCAAGACACAACTTTCTGGGGTGGTAAGTGTGTGCATTTGTCAAAATGGATCAAATTGTACTCTTCTATTTTACTGTATGCAATTTACACTGGAAAAATGTCGTAACCACACAAATAAATCACAACAGTGATAAACACTTTTAATGAGGAAACCCCAGTGCCATGAGAGTTCCTGATAAGGGGAAGAAAGGCTTCTTTGGGGGAGTCTATTGGCCTGAATCTCTCAGAATGAGGAGGGGGATAAATTAGCCAGGTAGAAAATGGCAGCAAGAAAGGGCCCTTGGGTTAGTGGCACATTTCAGAAACTACCTGAAAGCTAGTATATTCGTTAGCTATTGCTGCATGACAATATTCCCACAAACTCAGTGGCTTAAAACAACTCACAATTATTTCACAGTTCTACGTGGGTGTGGTGTTGGGCACAGCTTGGCTGGGTCCTGTGCAAGGCTGTATCCATGGTATCATCCAGGGCTAAGGTCTCATCTGAAGGCATAACTGGGAAAGGATCCACTTCCAAGCTTCTATGGTTGCTGAGGAAACTGAACTATTTTTTTCTGAGAAGAGGTCTTACTCTGTCACCTAGGCACCATGCAGTAATATCATCATACCTCACTGTAACCTCAAACTCAAACTCCTGGGCTAAGGTGATCCTCTTACTTCGACCTCCCAAGTAGCTGGGGCTACAAACATGTACCACCACGCCCAGCTAATTTTTCTAATTATTTCTTTATTTTTATTAAATCATAGATGTGTACATTAATGCAATCATGGGGTACACTGTGGTATTTTCATATGCAATTTGAAATACTCTCATCAAACTGGTTAATGTAACCTTCATGTCATTTTCTTAGTTATTATGTTAAGACATTCATTCTCTACTTTTAGAAAGATTCACTTGTACCCTTGTAAGATAAACCATAGAGGTGACCCCACCAATCACCCTCCCTCCACCCATCCACCCACCTTCCCTCCCTCTTTCCCATATTCTTAGGCTATAATTAGGTCATAGCTTTCCTATGAAAGCTATAAATTAGTTTCATAATAGGGCTGTGTACACTGGATACTTTTTCTTCCATTCTTGAGATACTTTGCTAAGAAGAACATTTTTCAGCTCTATCCATGTAAAAATGGAGGAGGTAAAGTCTGCATCTTTCTTTAGGGCTGTATAATATTCCATGGTGTACATATACCACAATTCATTGATCCATTTGTGGGTCGATATAGGATCTCACTCTTGCTTAAGCTGATAGAAACTCCTGACCTCAAGGGATCCTCCTGCCTTGGCCTCCCAAAGTGCTTGGACTACAGGTGCGAATCACTACTCCCTGCCAGGAAACTGAACTTCTAAGAGGTTGAATCATTTGTCCGAGTTTCCACAGCTACAAAATAGCAAATCTAGGATGCAAACCCAGAAGAATGTGACAAGGTTTATATTTTGTCTTTTACAACCCTGCCAGACATTTGAAAATATATAAATTTGCCTTTATTTCATCCGTTGGAGCAATTTTACAGATAGAGAAACTGAGGTAAGAAGGGGGCTTGACCTCTAGGACGTTCCCCAGTGGAATACAGATGAAGCCAGCACCTGAGCCCTGGGTTCCATCCCCCCATGCCATGCGCTCTCTTACCTCCTCCCATGAAGAAGAAACTGCCTCTAAATTTAGATCTTCACGATCAGGCCCCCTGGCTCCAGAGGGCCTCAGAGTTTCACTTCAGGGAGCCACGGTTGCATTTTTAAAGGAAAACCAATTCAGTGCCCATAAAAGTCCTCATTATCTTGCTAAGGTTGGCAGTTGGGGACTTTGAAATAGCTGAAATCTCTATAAACTACTCCTGGCAGGCATCCACCTTAGCCTGGTAGACAGATAGAAAATCATCTGCAAAATGTTGAGATGATGTTTCAGCGTCTCCATCTCCCACCTTGCAGCCGGGAGGATGTTCTAAGGGCCTGAGTAGGGGCGGCTGGCCCAGACGTCAGAGTGTAGCTAGGCTCTCACCCACCCACCCTCTGGCGGTGACTCATTTTGCCTCTAAGCAGGGGAACACAACCCCAAAACAATGCACTGCTCAGGCTTCATATTTCGCATTGGTTCCATGCAAAGAACGCTGGAATCCTGGCAGAATTTTGGTTTTCTGAAACCTGATTTCTCAGCACTGTCTCAGTGAAAAATAATGTATCAAAAGTCACCTTTGGGGCATGGTCTCAGTGTTATCTCTCTAGAGGGGCCAACACATTTCGGCCTGCAAGCCAAATTTGGCCAGCAGCTGTTTTTTTGTTTTTTTTTTTTTTTTTTTTTAATGCTCCTCCAGCTAAGAATGGTTTTTACCTGTTTATTGAGTTGTAAAAAGAAAAACAAGCAACAAGAGGTAATAACCATATGTGACCTGCAAATCCTAAAATAATTCAAATAATTCCTTATCCTCAACAGAGAAAGTTTTCTGCCTTCTGCTCTAAACATTACTCATGTCCTATAAAAAGAGTTTCTATGTTCTAATAATTGGGGGAACCGCTGGATTAAATATGACAAACAAGGATGTGTCTTGTGTGGATGGTTTTGTAAACAACGCCTTATCCGAGGCTTTACTGATGACATTTCTGAATCCCGAAGAGGGAACTATCATAGGTGGTGTTTTCCACTCTTATTTTGTCTCAGAATTCATTTCTTGTGCAATGTGGTTCAGCCACTGCCTCCTGTTGGGACCTTCCTCATGGGAGATGTGTTGTTGACAGGGCCTGGGAATCTGGCTAGACAAGGTCACGCCCTTGGCGCTAACTGGTTGCAGGCACCTTCAGCCCTCTCGGCTTCAGAGCTGAAAAGCACATGGTTAAGAAAAAGGCTCTCTGAAGCCAGACTCACTGGTTTCCAACTCCCTCCACCTGCCACCTGTGGGACCGGGGGAAATGGACAGCTCCGATCATGCCTCAGTTTCCTCCACTGCAAAACAGAGGTAATTCTAACAGCCGCCCTCATGTCAGAGCCTCTGCAATAATCCAATGAGATTGTGCTTGCGAAGCACATCGTGTGGGGGCTGGAGCAAGAAACTTCTGAACGAACAGTAACCATTACTATTATTCACCTCTAATACGGAGCGAGGGTGTCTGCCTAAGAGAGTCATGTAGCATAATAATGTGTGGAGAACGGATGCATACAGAGAAAACGGCATATTTTCCTAGTAAACTAGGATGATTAGCATTCTAAGAAAAAGAAGGCTTCATTTCATTTAAAGGATATGTGTCCATTTCCTACGGCTGCCATAACAACATATCACAAACTAGGTGGCTTAAAAGAAAAGAAATCTATTCCCTTATGATTTCTGGGGTGGGTAGGGGCCCAAAGTCAAGTTGTTGCCAGGGTTGTGATTGCCCTGAAGGTTCCAGGGAAGAATTCTCCCTGCCTCTCCCGGCCTCTGGGGGCTCCAGGTCCTCCTCAGCGTGTGACCGCCTGACTCCAACCTCCGCCTCCGTCTTCACCTGGCTTCCTCCTTGCCTGTCTGTCTTCTCGTCATCTTTCCTCTCTCTACAAGGTCATCAGTACGGTTGAATTAGGGCCCCACGCTGCTCTGGGATCACCTCCTCTTCACTAATTACATCTGCAACAATTCTATTTCCAAATAATATCATATTCTGAGATCCTGGGGGTAAAGCGTTCAATGTACCGAGCGGGCATTCTTCCTTCCTCCCTTTGGGAGGCTATGCTGTTCTCTCGCTCTTTTTTTCTCTCTCTTTGCCCCCCTCCCCAGTCTTCCTCTCTCTTACATCTTGCCCTCTGCTCTCTCTTTCTTTCTTTTTCACCTCCCCTTTCCTCTCCCTAAAAATAAACTTATACTTTTATATCCTAAAAAAGAAAGAGTTCAACATATCTTTGGGAGGGGGGACACAAGTCATCTCATGACATCAAGGTTTTACATCCTCGGTGCCGCTGATTTTGGGGACAGGATAATTCCAGGGGTGGGTGGGTGGGTATCCTGTTCACCAGAAAATGTTTAGCAGTATCCCTGGCTTCTACTCCATCAATGCCAGGAACTCCCCCCCTACCCAAACAGAGCAGTCACAAATGTCTCCTGACATGACCAAATATCCCTTAAGAAGCAAAATTACCTCCATCAAGAACCACTGGGTTGAAACACATGATTTTCTAGACCAACTCAAAACAAAAGAACTTCCTCCAGTGGGCTCGCAGAAGGGGCTAGGACAGCGGTGAGGTTGTAAAGTGCAGATATTCCTCTTACGGCGTATTACTCATAATAATGACTAAAACTTTTGCCTTGCCTAGCAAATCTTGTTGCTGAGATAAATTTCCCTACCTGGAGGCCGCAGTTATTATTGTGGGTTCACACGTGAGTCATAGCTTAAAATGCAAATGGTTTGGAAATACACCAAATTTGGTGACATCACAATAAAAGGGAAAATCGATTTCTCCAGAAATACACATCTGTTCATGAAAGCTGGCCGCTGGTCCCTTGCAGCTGTTCCATTTACAAAGGAAGGATCCAAACCACCTTCCTCACGGTGGAAAGTTAGAGAGAAGAGGTTCGTGGACGTCTGTGGAGATGGTCTGACCATTGAGCACGGTGCATTTTGGGTTGATCGTTATGGAGCTCTCTGATGTACGAGTGAAAAATAAATAAAATGCTGTAGCTACAACTCCATTGCGGCTGTTGGCCATCAGGGGTGACCAGCTCAGGTCGTACCAGGGGGTAACAAAGCTCTTGAACAATTAAATGTTCAGCCTTCCTCTGTATATAAGAAACTTGGAAGACTTTCAGGAAAGTATCATAGCTGTTTTGGAAATGGTCCAGCCTACTGGGCACCGTGTCACTTCTCTCTGGGCAACAGATCTATAGAGCCTGGGCTGAAGCTGTAACGATGTCAACATCACTCCCCGCTGCTGTTCTTGGCTGCCGTGTAATCTGATCAAGAGCTGAGCCCTATGCTGTCCAGCTGTGTTGTGGGACTTGGAGGGGTCTCAGGGCCCTACCTATGCCTGTATCCCCTCCATTTTTAACGTTACCCCTACGGGCAGCTTTTTCTCCGCTTGTTGGAGACTCTTCAGTTTGATTGCATGTGAATCTCGACCTCCTGACGGCTTTCAGAACAAACCAGGCCATGAGCGTAAAAGCGTGAGAGGCCCAAAAGGAGAAAGTGGGAGTGGGAAAAACTTGGAGTTTTAAGCGCGGATCTCGGTTCAACTTGGATCTCCTCCTCGCCTGCAAAAGACAACCCCTGCTTTTCTTTTGTTTAAAGGATGTGTCTTCATTCCCTGGGGCTGCTATAACAATATACCACAAACTGGGTGGCTTAAAATAACAGAAATGCCAGGAAGACTTACGGGGCGGATTTTCTCCGTGTCTGTATAGGTGGATGGACGTATAACAGTGTCTAGAAGGATACTTCGAACAAAAGGGAGGTCAGGGCGTCCTTGCCGACTGCCGTGAGAGTACAGCCCAAGGAAGGAAGATGGGGCAGGAGCAAACGTCACTTCTTTGCAGCCACCTCCTTGCACCTCTGTGTGGCTCTGTAACGCTGCAGTGGCCCCAGCGTGGACCTGTTTGTCGACGGGACGCATCCCTTACCGCTGGATCCTAGTTTCCAAGCAATTGTTCTGTGGAAAGCAGCTGTTTGCCTTAGAAGTGCATTTTGCCCAGAAGTTCATTTTGCATTTTGTTGTGAGAATTTTATGTAGGGTCCATCCATTAGGCTCTGCCATGAAGGGATCGTCAACAGAGCTTCTAAGTCTCTGTTTTTCCAACCATCCCATCAGCGTTCACAATTCGTTTTTACTTTCAGATAAATACGAGGGTACCAATCTTTAGGTTGTGTCATTTCCATTCCTAAGGCAAAGTTCAAGTTGTAGTTGGGCCCTTCACCCCGGGGGCGTGCTGAACACCCTCCCATTGTGCATATGAGGTGAGATCCCACCATCCACTGTCTCTGTCCTCCACACCCCCACCCCTGCTAGACCATAATTGTGTTTTTTCTTTTGTATGAGCATGTGGTTGTTTATATATTGGTTTCATATCAGTATTGAGTATATTGGATACTTTTTTTTTTTTTTTTTTTTTACCATTCTTGAGGTATTTTACTAAGAAGAATGTGTTTCAACTCCATCCAGGTAAATACGAAGGATGTAAAGTCTTCATCTTTTCTGATGGCTGAATAGTACTGTATGGTACATGCATACCACAGTTTGTTAATCCATTCCCGGGTTGATGGGCATTTGGGTTGCTTCTATGCCTTGGCAAGTGAGCTTTCAGAATTTCTGCCATTAGTGGACCCTGGTCATCCCATCCAGCGTCTGGGAACCTGCCTTTCTTAACAGCCCAGAAGTTGGACGCAGAGATGGGGATACTTTGTGATACTTCCTTGATGCCAGGCCTCGGGCTCAATCCTGCCTCAGGCTGTTGGCTTCCTGGAGTTCTTTGCAGCCCAATGAAAGAAAGGGGAGGCATTGCTTTAACTTCCAGAAATTAGATTTGTGTAGTGTCAAAAGCAACTCATTAAATTCACAATTCCTTTACCCAATGGAGAATTTATCACCAGTGGGGTTTCGGGAGTTGCCAAGCGGAGAAATACTGGCTTGTTTTATTCTCTCCAAGCGCGTTAACAGAGCCTGGGTAGTCGGGTCCATGTCTGGTCCCCGTCTTACCTCTGGCCCCCATTTTGGACAGTGGCTAACCATGAGCTCCAAGCTTCCTGGGAGCTGAATAAACAGCATTGACCTTCATCAGCTCAGGGAAGGCATCATGGCCAAGATGTATTTCTGCAGCATGCCCTAGGAAAGAATCAGATGGAGACACCTTTCTAAATGCCCAATAAGAAATCCTCAATCTGAACGTTTCTTCTGAGGAGAAAGATTCTTTGCTTTGCACATGGGATAGCAAAGCTGCCACTGCTACCTGGGTGGCAGAAATGTCAAAAATGCATTGTTTGCCCTTTAATTTCCTCACACAACACCAGGCCATTAACTTTTACACAATCCAAGTGCTTGCAGGATTGTATTTACCTTAAAGAATGTGTGTGGAGCCTATTGTCTAAAATACAGGCTCTGCAATGGGCAAGACCTACATAGCTGAAGCTATTCAGCCTCCAAGAAGGAACCTTAAAATATACCAGCCGAGATTTGTACATGGTTTCTCCGTAAGGAGGATGGTGACGGAGAAGAGAGACATTTAGAAGGGAACAAGGAAAGGAGACAAGGGCAGAATGGACCGACCTGGCCTCTTCAAGGTCATGATGGATTCTGAATGTTGGATTTCCCTTTAAGGTCAACAGGGTGTAACAAAGACATAGGACATCCCCTGGGGACAAGATTTAGCAAAGAGGAAAGCGGGGCAAGGACCTCACGGGAATCAATAAATCAGATCACAGCCCTGGTGCCAGGAACACAGAGTCAGTCTACATCTCCTAGAACCTGCAGGGGAATCTGAGACTCTTTGCTTTCAGATACTCGTTCCAGCTAAAAGCCTGTAAGCCTATTAGCATCTAGGGTCCAGTTCCCTGAACCCAGCTGACCTGGTTCCATTCCTTGGAAGAACTAGCAAGTTTGAAGGTGAAATCAAGTAGAGTGCTTGCTTTGGCGCCACCTATACTGAAATTGTAAAGATACAGAGATTAGCAATGTCCCTGCATGAGGATGACATGCAAATTCATGAAGCATTCCATTTTTTTTTTTTTTTTGGACTGGACAAAAGAAAAAAAAAAGTGAATCAAAACTGAAAACAAAACAAGAGCAGCCTGGGCATCATGAATCAAAAGTAGGAATGATAAAACTCAAATATAGTCCAGAAAGAAGGAAGGGAGAGGAGAGAGAAGGGGGGGGCAAGTGGAGAAACGGTATTTGGTGGGATCTCATCTAATGTGCACAGTGCAAGGGTACATTTCAAAACAACTAAGAGTATCTTATAGATGTCTTACCATAAGATACACACACACACACACACACGATAGTAATGAAGTGTGTCACTGTTTAGCATGTCGCAAGATTAGAGGTGTGTGTAAATCTCATCCTCTAGAAAACTTCTGAAGCACAATGGGGCCAGGATGCGTGTAGTTTAAAACGAAACCGGGTTGCCTGGTGAAACTGAAAATGTTAATACCTTTTACTGTATGCGCCTAATGAATTCCTTATTGTGTTGCAACTTTCTATTCAACTGCTAAGTATCTAAAATATCCGTTTAAAACATCCCATAAAAACTAGAAAGCAAATGGCAAACCTGAAAGAAAAGAATAAACTGTATAGGGCGGAGCCTGTGGCTTAAGGAGTAGGACGCCAGCCCCAGATACCGGGGGGTGACAGGTTCAAGCCCAGCCCTAGCCAAAAACTGCAAAAAAAAAAAAAAAAGAATAAACTGTATAATGGACAAGAAAAAAAAAAAACTAAAGAAAGCAAAAGGAAATTTGTACAGGCTTTACTATAACAAAGAGAAAGGTCATTTAAGTAAAGAGAAAGCTTAGTGCACTTCCAGAGAGGTGGAAGAGGGTCCCTCTCTGAGGGAGAAGACAGAGACAGGCACAGAGGCAAGGTCAAGGTGTGAATATCCTCTTTCCCTCCGTTTGAAATTGTTTGTATAACCCTTTCATTGGTTCTGTGCATCTTCAGGGACCTGCGCCCTTCTGTATTGGTCATTGATTATCTAGGCTACCTCACACCCTCATTTTCTTCCTTTTATTGGCAAGGATTTCTGAGTGCTGATCTAACTGTTGATTTTGCTAACACTTGGGGTTATTAGAGATGTGCGATCCTCACCCTGTGTCCAAATGTGGAGACTGTATTGCACAGAGGACATGCTTGATCCATTGAGTCACAGGGTTCCCCTCGAGTTCCCATGGCCCCTCTGGATGTCCTTATCCAGCAGGCCAGGCTTCCGTGCCATCCTCTTTGAAGGCCCTTTCTTTATCCCGTCTCAGTCTCAAAGAAGCAAACCGTTGTCATGGTGACTCGTGTTTTCATGATGGTGCTTGGATGAACTCAGTATCAATGCAATAGTTAAATGAGTTGGTGCAGAAACAGCTGGTTCTATCACCACGTGTTGGGCTTATATCCAAAGCATGAATCTTTGCGCCGTGGGTGCGTTCTCACCCTCCTAACACATGCCTGAGGGGCCTTGGCATCACCTACAAAGAAAATTGGACTAAAGTAGGGAAACAACCAACCAAAATGCCAGATGGAAGGACTTAGCTACTTTCACAGAGAGCAAGTGTTTTTCTACCCTTGGGAACTAGAGAAGACCAAGGCATCAGGGGAAGTGGGGTCAGGGGTGAGAGTAGTAAGTGAAGGGACCAGCTGGGTTAGTGAAGAAAAAGAGAAAAGGGTGAGAAGTGTGAGTCCTGGGCAGGGTGGAGAGGGGGGACAAGGGCCTTCCTTCCTCCAGGAAGCCCAGGTACTGCCCAGGAGCATGCTACTAACCTATTGTTTAGTGAATGTGGCCACCCCCAGGTGGCAAACCACCAAGCTCCTGAGGGTCCTTTTCAGGAATTTCGGCCTCATCCCAGTTCTCCTTCCTGTCTCTCCTTGGCCTCCTTGGTTTGCCCTGGAAAACCAAGTCGAGGGAGGAGGGTGGCCATCTTGTGCAAAGCATGCTGGGAAAGCCTTACTCCTGGCGGCCTGGGAAGGATTGCATTTCCCTCTGAGTTATGGACTTGCTGCCTCTTTCATATGGTTTTCTGCCTACCTATCGGGCTGAAAAACCTGGGGCTACCACAGGACTTGGGTCCCTAAAGTTTCTTCAGGAGTTACAAAGTTTACTCATATCTTCTATAAGACATTATGAATAGTATTAGATCAGCGGTAGGTGATCTGTCCATTTAACAAGAAAAAGTTGAGCCTCTAGCATAGTCATTGTCAAATTTCAGTGTGCATTGGAGTCACCTGAAAAGCTTATGAAAACACAGTTGGCTAGGCCCCACCTCTGAGATCCTGGTTCACTCTGTCTGCCATGGAGCCCAGAGAAAGTGCATTTCAAAAAAGTGCCCAGATAATGAGGATGCTGCCATCCAGGGGTCCAGACTTTCGGGGTTATTGCTCTATCACGCCTCTTAGGGGAGGCAAATGAAAACCTTTCCTAGTCTGAGTTTTTCACTGTGATATTGAGACATTAACTATAGGCTTAATCCTATCTTGTAAAAGCATCTCACATAATACAGAGCATGCTTTCAGGGGCTGTGGCTAAGCCCCCTACCCCTGCAGCTAAGATAGAGTCTGCAAATAATGCCTGGTTGAGAATTATGCCTGCAGAATGTTTGGAGGAGATTGGCAAGGGCTAAATTGGAGAAGGGTGGTCTTCGGGTCCCCCCAAAGCATTCTAGTCCCTGGGAGAGGCCAAGAGTTTGAAGAAAGGAATTTCTTGGTCTCAGCTTTGCAGGTGCTACTAAAAAAGTCTGTCCCATACAGCACATGACAAGAAAGCAAGGAAGCACCTCTGGTTCTGCTCACCTCATCAGCATTAATAAATATTTATTGATCTCCTGAAGTGTTTGGGGTGCTGGGAAGCAGAACCAAACATTCACGAGACATGCATCTCGCCCTCCAAAGAGACCACCCTTTAAAGAGAAAACCAAGAAACAGGAGAATTATCTTTGGGAGGCAGGGCGGATGTGCTTCTCATGAAAGGTGCGGTTAACTTTTCACAATGGCAGTGGGCCTGGAATGCACCCATAAATGAATGCTTTTGTAAACCCAGCTAGATTCTGAATGCACGAGAGGAGCCAAGTGTTTAAAGGAAACTGGCAGAGAATCCTTCTGAAAAAGAAGAATCACTCAGTAATGTGAATAATCGCTGCCTCATTTATGGACTTTATTAGCTTCGATTTTTCATCTTGGTAGATAACGAACGGTCTGAACATGCAGGCAAGAGGAATTTTTCCGCATTCTTCCTTTGGGAAAAGCAAATGACAAGTTCCTATCAGAGACTGTTAAATGTCTACCGTGTATTTTATTGGGTCCACTCAGACCGTCCCTGGGATTCTTTATAGTTGTAGTATCATTGAATAATGATGACTATATCCTCTGCCTGAAGCCAATAAAAAAAATGAACTGTTTGTATCATCACCAGAGAATGCTAACTTGTGGTCGGCATCCTCGGTTGGACTTGGGGGTTTGGGAAACTGGGAATTGCCATATGGTAAATATGAATGTTCTCACGCAGGGTTTCTCTACCTACCTTGGCACTCCTGCCATTTGAGGACAGATAATTCCCCGCTGGGGGAATGTCCTATGCATTGTAGGATAGGTGAGCAGCCTCCCAGGCCTCTACGTGGCTGGATGCCAGCAGCACCTCCCTCCCCTGTTATGACAATTAAAAATGTCTCCACACTTGTTACCACATATCCGCTGGGGGAGGAAGGAAGCCCTCCTCCTTCTCAGACAATCCTGTATTGACTTTCCTCAAAGCAAGACGTAATTTCTTTGTGAGTGGAGTCTCACCCCAAGGCTCACTGTTGATTGTGTCACGAGTGGCGGGAAAACTACGCTGGGTCGTTCATGTATTCATTCATAAAATAGGTGTTAAACACCTACTGCGTGCCAGGCGGTGGTGAGCAGGATGAGCAAGGCTCTGACCCTCCAGGAGATTATGGCAAGTGTCAGGTGGTCAACAAGCAAACAAATTCGCATTAGTAAGAAAATATAAAATCACGTGATGGATGTAGGAGTAGAAAGAGAGAGTAACACAGAAACAGCCTGTGTAGGCACAGCAATCTCAGAAGGCCTCCCAGAGGAGGTGACATTTAGGCTGCTGCTGCAGGGTAAGTAGGAGGCAGCCACCTGACTAGCTGGAAGACTGCTGTTCATGCAAAAGGAGGTGTCAGCCACTGGAAGTCAGAACAGTAGACAAGGACTGCGAGAGGCAGCTTTCGGGGAAGGGGATGTAGCCTGATGGCCTCTGTGTTAGTCAGGGTTCTCCAAGAGGAGACATATATACACGGTGAGATAAATTGAGTTCACAAACTCATCCTAGAATAAGTTGTACATACCTCACTATTGAATATTACTACAGTCACCTTTGACGTTCTCCTCCTGGAAAGCTATGCACTGATGCCAGTGCCTAGCCTACACTTCCAAGCACTTTTTCTAGGATGAGTCAGATACTGTATAACAAGAGTTCTGATGGCCATTCCAGAAGAGTTCCAAAATTGCCTGGAGGATGGACTAGGTGCTAGGGTTAGTGCATAGCTTCCCGAGGGGAGTACCTCAAGGGTGGCCAGAGTAACATTCAGCAATGAAGTTTGTACTACTTTTCCTAGGATGAGTTCATAATCTTAAGTTTGTATGCAGGAGATATGCATCGTCTGGTTTCTTATAAGGGATTGATTGGCTCACAAGATGAGTGAGCTTGAGAAGACCCACCATCTTCTCTCTGGAAAGCTGCTAACGTCAATTCTAGTCTGAGTCCAGAGGCCTGAGAACCGGGAGTGCTGATGTTACAAATCCCGGCACAAAGGCTGGAGAAGGCTGATGTTTCCCTACCACAGTCAGGCAAAGTGAGAAGATTCCATCATCTTCCACCTTTTGTCCTCTTTTTTTTATTGTTGGAGATTCATTGAGAGTACAAGATCTCTCGCACACTTAGACCCTCACCCCCCTCCCTCCTTCCCTCTCTCTGCTCTTCCTTTCCGCCACCCTCCTCCCTACTTCTCTCTCTCTCTCTGCTCTCCCCTTTCCCCATCCCCACCATGTCATTAATTGTCCTCATATCAAAATTGAATACATAGGATTCATGCTTCTCCATTCTTGTGATGCTTTACTAAGAATAATGTGTTCCACTTCCATCCAGGTTAATACAAAGGCTGCAAAGTCTCCTTTTTAATGGCTAAATAGTATTCCATGGTGTACATATACACCAGCTTGTTAATTCATTCCTGGGATCAGGAGCATTTAGGCTATTTCCACATTTCAGCAATTGTACATTGAGCTGCGATAAACAGTCTAGTGCAAGCTCCAGAGCACCTCTGCCTTTCTGGGGGCAGAGGGCACGACAGACTTTCTGCTGGGCTTGAGAATCTCTGTTTCAGCCCTGGGTTAGCAGTTTTCAGGCTTTTCTCAAAAGATGATTGCTGCTTTCAATGACCTCTACTAGAAGGGAGTTGTACTCTAGCGTCTGTGTTTTGTTTTGTTTTGTTTTTGTTTTTTGGTAGAGACAGGGTCTCACTATATTGCCCAGTTGGTCTTGAATTCCTGGTTACAACTGAGCCTACCAGTTGCTCACATCGGCCTCCCAAAGTGCTAGGATTACAGACATGAGTCACTGGGCCTGGCCTAGCATCTGTCAACTGAGAAAATTGCAACAAAAATTTTGTCTTTCAATCTGTCTTGTATTGGACCCAATAACCTCACATATATGTGAGAATGAGTGCAAAGGGTTAGATTCAAATGTAAGGAACATCACAAAGAGGAAAACCCCCAGGGAAACCCCAGGTATCTTGGAAAACTATGTACCATCTCCCTGTACATTGGTACAACACAGACAGCCTTTCCTCCAGGGATAGAACAGGTGGTTCTTTCTTCGGGCAAGACCTGGATAAAACAGGTGGCTTATATTTAGTCACATTGTATGAAATCTGTCTATTTCAAGCACTGGTATCACATGCTTCCTGTGTCCAGGTGCTCACACTGAGAGGCCCTGAGAACCAAGGCCTGCTAAAACTAAACTGGTCTGTATTGCTGCTCACAAATAAGGTGTCAGCTCGCTGTGTGAAATGACACATAGAAAGAAACACGCGTGCGTATGTGATAAACTCAACATAAAGACAGTCCTTGGCATCTTTTTGGAAGCAAGGCCCCCTTGGAAATACCCCCATGGGACCTTGGCCAGGGTCATTGGGTCTAATGGCTCTGGGTCCTTAGTTAACACACAGAAAATACTGATGCAAATAAGAGCCCAGTGAATGACAACCAGAGCGATTCTCTGTTTCCTGTGGATGTTTTACCATCTAGATCATCTTGGAGAATTGCATTTAGCACCCAAATGTGCACTACTGTGCACATGTATTATACCCAGAAAGAACTATAATCAGTGCTGACTGTGTTCCCCAAAGATTTTATGTCAGAAACTTAATCCCCAGTGCAACAGAGTTGATAAGTGGGACCTTCAGAAGGTGATTAGGAGCCCTCACAAATAGACTACCGGTATTATCACAGGAAAGGGTTAGATATTGTGAGAGTGGATTCCTGATTAAAAGGATGGGGTCCACTTTTCTCTCTCTCATCCTTCTACCAAGGAAGTCACAACACAGAGGCCCCCGCCAGACACCACCACCGTGCTCTTGACCTCCTCAGCCTCCAGAACCATGATCCAAATGAATTTCTGCCTGTCGTAAATTATCCCGTCTGTAGTATTCTTTCATAAGAACATAAATGTGGCTAAGAAAGTCAGGAATAGGCTCGGTGCCTGTGGCTCAAGTGGCTAAGGCACCAGCCATATACACCTAAGGTGGTGGGTTCGAATCCCCAGCCCGGACCCACCAAACAACAATGATGGCTGCAACCAAAAAATGGCCAGGCATTGTGGCGGGCGCCTGTAGTCACAGCTACTTGGGAGGCTGAGGCAGGAGAATCGCTTGAGCCCAGGAGTTGGAGGTTGCTGTGAGCTGTGATGCCATGGCACTCTACCCAGGGGGATAGCTTGAAGCTCTGTCTCAAAAAAAAAAAAAAAGTCAGGACTAAAACCTAAAGCAGTAAATGCCAGCATCACTCAGCACCGTGTCCTAACTAGACAACCTGGAGCAAATCACATGACCACTGTGAGCCACCGATTGTGGTTGTATAGGATAACCCAGTGGAAACACATCCTACGTGCTCCGTAAATGGAGGTGAGCCCATTCGTCCTTGGATTCTGGGTGTAAGATAATTGTATCAAAGCAGCAACAACAAACCAAAACCCGTTAGGGTAGATGAAATTGTTTTTGCCACACACATCTTCATTTGGAGAGCAAGTGCTTCCAAAGTACCGTAGGAGTTTGCTGGGGCTGAGAACCCAATAGGATTTATATAGCATCCTGATATTTCCCATCAGCCAGACATTTATGTATTTTTTATGTTGGGAAGGAAATACCTTCTTGCATAATGATTGAAAAAGGTAGCTACATAGCCATTCTCCCTTTCTCGTTCATTCAAAGAGAAAGCTAATGGGAATCGGAGCATTTTGTTGACATGTTTAAATGAAAGACACTCCAAGTTGTCTAAGTGCTCAGGGTAATCTAGACAATCTAACATAACACGAGGGCGAGAATCAGCCTACCCTAAAGGTCTTTTTCACTAGTAATTGGTCTCCTATGCCTCCGTTGACTATTCCTCAAGCTTCTTTCTCTGTTTCAGAGGTGACATCCATGGAGGAGGCTTGGGAAAACTGGAGAAGGCAGGTGCCAGGGGCCACTACATCAGTGGCAAGACAGTGTGTTGTGACAGTGATCAGTCGCGCTCCTCTTTAGCTCAGAGAAAAACGCTCTCCATGGCAACAGAGACAGTCAGAAAATGTAAGAAATAGCAATTGCACCAAGCAGAGAAACCAGTCCCTACCCCCTTCAATTCTCAACAATCCCAACTCCCTGTGCTCCATTCTTCATGATGGGCCAGGTCACTGGTGGTCACTAGAGCTGCCAGCACAGCTGTCACAACACCGAGTCCCCTGGTGAGCTGCTGGTGAGCTTTACTGGGCAGCAGAACTGAGGCTTTCGAAGCTTGGTACCTGGTTAGGGCACGCAAGTGACTTTTTCCCAGTAGGGCAAACCAGCGGCTAACTCTGCAGCCAGAGGTGAGACCCCTGCACACAGTGAGCGCTGATCTGTGTGGTTCAAGATGGCATCTTCCCGCCTCTCTGCAAATCCTTCTGTGGTTCCTTCTGTGCGATGAGGGGCTGTCCCAGGTGCTACAGCATTTTCAGCAGCCTCTCCTCTCTCTGCCCACCCCGTTCCAGGAGCAGCTCCCCTCCCCAGATAGGAAAACTCAGAACGTCTCCAGGCATTATCAGATGCACCCTGAGATGCAAAAAATCACCCTAGTTGAGAACCGCTGAATTTAAATAAAGATCCTAGTTGGCCAGCATTTTGGGGGGGTCAGAATGTAAACATTCATTTCTTCATGTATTTATTTTTTCATTTCACCAATTACTTAGCAAGCACCTACTGTGTGCCAGGTACTGTCCTGACCTCTGGGGATTCAGCAGTGAACCAGGTCCCTGCTTTCTCGGAGCTGTGTTACATATGACAAAACGTGTGAGCAAACAAAAGACTGTTGGGGAATTTCTCAGAGACAGTTGTTGAATTTCTCATTCAACAGAACATAATTATCAGGGATGAGAATAAACTTGAATGATTTAATATTTATTTATTTTTGAGACAGAGTCTCACTCTGTTGCCCTGGGTAGAGGGTCATGGTGTCACAGATCACAACAACCTCAAACTCTTGAACTTGAGTGATCCCATTGCCTCAGCCTCCTAAGCAGCTGGAACTACAGGTGCCCACCACTATACCTGGCTAGTTTTTCTACTTTTACTAGAGACAGGGTCAGGCTGCTCTCAAACTCCTGAGCTCAGGCAATCCACCTACCTCAGCCTCCCAGAGTGCTAGGATTACAGGCAGGTGCAATCTTGCCCCGGCCTTAATTATTTAATTCTTACCACCAAAGTTAATTTGAAGCCACCTACCATAAAAGGATTATTCTCTAAAAGAAGGGTAAATAGACCCAAACCAAGAGAGGACGTGGGCATATTATATACTGTGACAAATAAATAAACAGATTTTACTGGAGCTGCTTTTTATATTTGCAAAAACAAAATCTGTTCCATATAAATATAAATAAAAATATATTACCGCAGGTTTTGATTTAGACTAATGACATATTGAGCACCCACCATGGGCTGAGCATTGATGTAGCTAGAGCTGAAACAGTAAAGGAAACAGGCAAACTGGTAGGCTCCTTCTCACCTGGAGCTTCTAGTCTAGTGGGAGAGACAGAAAATAAAGACGCAAAACACATAGTATGATCTGTGGTGTAAACTTCTAAGAAAAAACAACTACCTTCTTGGGAAGGAGGAAATTTTAAGAGTTGGATGGGAGATAAAATGCTGTACAGAGAGGCCAGGGAGCCCCCCTAACAGGTGCCACTTGAAAATCTGGAGGAGGTGATGGGGCAAACTGTACAGGTGTTTGAGGGAAGAGCATTCTGTGCACGGGGAATAGCCATGGCAAAGGCCCCGAGGGAGGGTGGTGCTTTGTGCTGCTGGATGGAATAAACACTGGGCAGAATAGTTATAGCTAAATCCAGAGAGGTGATGTCTTGGTCCTCCTTCTGGAGGCTGGGAAGTTCAAGTTGCAGGTGCCAGCATCTGGCGAGGGTCTTCTTGCTGTGCCATCACAGAGCAGAAGGGCAGAGAGACGAAAGGGGGCTGAGTGCACCCTTTTGTAATAGCAGTAATCCCACCTGTGGGGGCAGAGCCCTCATGGCCCCATCACTTCCCAAAGGTCCCACCTCCTAACACCGTCACAATGACAATCAAATTTCAGCATGAGTCTTGGAGGGGACAAACATTCAAACCATAGCAGGTGGCAAAGGGCCAGCTCCCTGTCAAGAGGTTGGCTTTGACTCAGAGTAAGATGGGAACCCCTGGAGGTCCCAAGCGGAGGCACAGCACCCAACTTGGGTGTTAGTAGGGCCACTCTGTGGATGTGGTGGGTGTCGACTGAGCTAGGAGATAGAAACTGGAAGCTGGTTAGGAAGCAGTTACTACATCCAGAATAAGGCCAGCTGCTGTGGGCTCCAGGGGAGCCCCCGGCTGTCCTCCTGTGCTCCACTGCTCCCTTTCACCTTCAAGGAACCCTTCTCAGGCTCTGACTCCCAGTGCTGGGATGTCCAGGCTCCGTCCTCAATCTCTTCTCTTTGGTAATGACACTGGCTCCTTGATGATGTTGTCCTGCCTTAATGTCTTCAGCCAGACTTTCCCTGTCCCCACATAACTGCCTTCTCAATCCCACCACTTGGTTGTCTCGATCTTAACCGACTCAAAGTAACCCATTCCTGGGACGTGCCACTCACACTTCAACATCTCAGCCAGGGAACACTTAGTGACATGGCCACTCACTCCTTTTCTCATGCCTACCTCTGATCTGTCAGTAAATCCTATCGGCACCACCTTCAAAATATATCCCCAAAGTTAATGAGAAAGGATAAGTTTCCAGAAATCCTACTCACTTTGTTAACAGTTAACAGAGTATAAATTACCACTATATTGACTTTGTTCATATGATCGTTGCTACAAATGGACTTAGGTGACACTCAAGGGGAGATGCTGACTTCTCAGTAGGACAGGGCTATGGTGTTCCTGAATGTTTTTTATTCCTCTTGTTCATCGCTCACAACTTCAGCCCCTGGTAGATACAGGATGATTGTACTTGCACTCCCAATTCTCTGCCTCACCCCCTCCAGATCCCCACTGGAACAAAATCACTGCTGGTAAGCTGTGGACTCTTTCATCTAGGAGCAAGGCTTATCATTGGGAGCTGCCATTGATGCCAGTGGTGACAACAGTTTCCTTCCAAGGCACAGAAAGTGTGAAAAGGGGAGCCAAGGCATGGACACAGAACAAATATCTCCTTTATTTCCGGAGACAGGCTTCCAGAGAAGACCACAGATTACAGACAAGACATGTAAACATGGTCTGTCAAAGGATTTGAGGGAGAAGGGAGGAGTGTGCAGGGTCGACATGCACCTGCCTGGCGTGTCCAGCCACGCCCATCAGCCTTCTCCAGGCTGCATGATGACTCCTCAGTAGGGGGTGATTGACTGTGAGAAGTGGGGCTTCATCTTTTGTGTAGCTGGGTTCTGTTCACATTTAGCTTGTCAGTCTTCAGATGCTCAGTAAAGGGCGCTGTAGTCACAGCACCCAAGGAGACAGGCAGGGTTTCTGCCCTTACTGAGCTTCCATTTAGCCCAGAGTTTCCTAATCCTGGCACCATTGACATTTGAGGCCACTTAATTCTATGTTGTGGGATGTCCTGTACGTCGTAGGATGTTAAGCAGTGTCCATGGTCTCTACCCCCTAGATGCCAGCAGCACACCCCAGTCACGACAATAAAAATTAATTTCCAGACATTACCAAATGTCCCCATGGAACCAAAATTGCCCCAGTTGGGAATTACTGCTGTACTTGAGTCGAATCAGTGTCGTCTTATAGTTCTCAGGATGATTCTAGCAGGGGCCAGGTCAATCATCACTGCTTCCAACCACAGGATAAGTGTATATATTTTCTAGTTGGGAGGGAGGATATAGTTTGCCCTTGGCGCTCTTTCTGCTTTAGGGACCTCTTTCTGCATTCGCAGAGGTCAATAAATACAGGGTCAAGTGCAAGGGGAAGAGAGTGTCTTGCAGCCCCTCCCCTCATACTGCTGTTCTGTGCTGGCTCATTTCTGCAAACTTGAATATTATCTTGTTTTTAAGGTTCTAGTACAGCTTCCTTGAGTTCCTTTCTTGCCAGCATTCATTGTTCACCAAATCAAATAGCCAAAGGTTGTATCCAGGCCACAGGACTCATCAGAGCCTCAAATAGGTGCTTTCTCAAATTATTTTACCCATGGAACTCTCTCGTGTGATACCTCATATTGCTCTGTTTCCTAAGTTTGAAACCCTCAAGTGGCATCTGTTAAGTTCAAAGTCGATTCCCAACAAATGGCAGATGTTGACGTGTTACTATCATTGCAATTATCAATATGTAGAAAGAATAAATGTCTGTAATAAAAATTTTCAGGTCATGAACATCATTCAGTTTAGAGAAATTATATGGTCCTGAGGATTCTTCAGGACTAAGAGCATCAACCATCCCCCCAATATCAAGGAAATGCAGGCTTTGAGAATGACAGTTCACCGGGAGGAGTTTGCCCCTTCTTCCAGGGGATGAATTGCAGGAGTAGCACGTGGCCCCCTCCCCAGCCTCTGATGACTAATGTTTGGGCGAGTTTTAGCATTGACAGATGTTTTCTTAGAAGACCCCGGGATTCCACCATTATCTCAGAGCACCTGAATCAGAGAAAATGCTGCTTAGAACATCCTGGGAACTTGTCCCTGCAAACTCCTCAGATGGAAGAACAAATGTTTATGTTTTTTGTTTGTTTGTTTTCTTTAAGGCAGTTGGGGAGCCCTTTAAACTAATCTTAATGGTGCTGGGAGAATGAGAGCTTTGCATAAGGATTTGATGATCAAAGGCAGGCACCCCCGAGAGACATTTATCTCGTGCTTGCACCTGCTTCTGGTTTCTCAATGTCCTCCAGCCACAAGACCATCAGAACAGAAGAGAGTCATATTTCTTCCAAGGACCTCCCCCCACACATGCTGGCAGTGCAAGGGTGCATTTGTAAAGTGCATCTGTGCCACGATGCTTATTTTCCAGTTTGCTTCAGTGAGTTCCTAAGATGCACAAGCCCACAGGGACATGAAAAGAAATGGCACGTGATCCTACATCCCAGAGAATGACAGTGGGCTGGGACCCTGGGACCCTCTTGCCGTCCCTCCCATTTCAGCAGACAAATTGATTTCCAATATTCTCCTGGCCAGAATATTGCAAGATTCCCAATAAATAAATAATGAGGGATCAGGGATGGTGTAGGAAGCGTCATCTGCCCGGTGATTAAAGGACACAATGGAAAAGCTCATTGAAAGGCAAACTGTTAGTCTGTAATAGTAAGCACAGGCGTCTGGTGGAGACTTTTGTCATTTTTATAATCGGGGGCGTTACCCAGATTATCAGGTATAGTTGTCATAACCCGCTGGGAAAGGGGTGGAAGGTAGTTAAGCCCTGTTTAGACCCAAGGCTGAGTAGCCTGCCTGAGATCTTAACACTCTTCCCCACATCACCGTTCCTCTCTGCTAAAGAAAAGCCCCCAGGACTGGGTATCAGTACTTCCTGTTTGCTAAGCTGGTGTTAGGCGTTTTACACACATTATCTTGTTGAGTGCTTGTGAGAACTCCACCAGGTAGGCTGGGAGTGCTCCTGTTTTATAGATATGGTAACAGCAGTGGATACGTTACATTCATATGCCCAAGGTCACCCAGCTAGTGAGGGGCAGACAGGGATGTTGCCCAGTCTGTGGACTTGAGAAGCTTTGTATTTCTGTGATGGGTTAAGCTCCAGGCTGAGAGCTCTTTGAATGCCAACACTGTCCAGCTCACCTCTGCCTCCCTAGTGCCTGGCACAGAACGAGTTGTCATCAGGGCTGAAGGATGGGAAAAGGGAGAGGGGGAGGAAGTAGGAGAGGGGAGAAGGGAGGGCAGGAGAGAGGGGAGAGGCCCAAAGACAGGGAGGGAGGGGTAAAAGGTAGGGAGAGAAGAGCAAGGGAAGGGAGTTGGCCTGGTTCAGACATGTCTGCTTTTCTCCTCAAAGGAAATAAGAAGAAAATCTGTGTTGACGTGGTTACTGTTTACTGTTATTTTGCTAATGCACTGGCCGTGCCACTAGGCTCTCCATCTGCACCACTTTCTTTAAACTGCTTGAAATATTCAGGGTGCTGGTAGAAAATAGATGGCACTTTCATCGTTGAGAAGAGTTTATTTTAGGGTCTATTTTATGAAGGTGTGGTGCACTCTGGTCCTGACTGGGTCCCACCTACATCTGTGGACCTGACAGGAGGTGAGAAACAGTTTCTGGAATCCAGAGTCATCTGTGGCTGTGGCCATGGGAGCTGCAGTCCATGGTGGAGGCTCCCAGCTGCGGATCAGTTGCTGAAAACTGTTGCCAGTGCACTAATTCACCCCAACACATCCCCTCCCTCTTATCTTTCACTCCTCTGCAGGTCCCCCCATGACCAAAGTCAACAGGAGGGTGTGAAGCAAAGACATGCTTGATCCAGAGATGTCAGCCTCCCAGGGAAAGATGGGACATGGGTCAGGAGGGACAGCAAAACTGCCTAGCACAGTTAGAAGAGGAATACAGGGGAAGATATTTAGCAACCTGGACAGCGGGGGCACCTAACAGAAGTGGGTGCTGACCTATCAGAGCAGTGCCAGCCGTAACAACCCTGTGGTCTTCATACCTTTGTAAGACTTACGTTTGCACTGGTGTACACCAACTATAGGGCCTTATAAAAGACATCTACATGTCTGCAGGGGAGCCCACAGAGTGTGCACACAGTTTCTGTCTCAGCCACGCCAGCCACAGCTCCAATAGAGAAAGTCAAGTCCCTGCAGGCCACAGACCGTGACCACACGTGGTCAGACACACAAGTTCCAAAAACTGATAGGGAGACGTCCTTTACTCAAGGTCAACATCTAACTCACTTTCTAACTTGTGAAAATTCTGGAGCCTTGGTGAGGCCCACCCATCAGACTCACTCCCCTACCACGTGAGAACTTTTTCCAAACTATTTTGACAGATGAAATTGCAGATAATTAGCCTGGCTCTGCCAACTTGAAATTACTGGGGATGATTTCTGTGGCTGTGTACTTGAGTTTCTGGAAGATAATCTAAAATTGAGAAACAGGCCAGTGTTATCCTCATCTTACCCCTCCATCACATCCTCACAAGTGTGGAAGACAACATTGGGTTGGTCATAAACATCTTTGATAAATGCAGGGGATAAGCTACCCAATTAAAGCCACACAGCCTGGGTCTGTTTATAGCAGTGAGATTGAAAAAGTGCTGTCACCTAAATGCCTTTTCACCAACGTCAGCCATCTTTTTAGACAGATTCCATTTTCTCTGCTCTGTGAGTTCGTTTTTACTTAGAACAAGATTGGCGTCTGAAAAATAAAGTGAGATATATAGAAGGTTTGTGTTTCTATCTCTATTTCTCTTTGTTCCTCCTTCAGTGAGTTCCATGACATTGGATTTTTGAAAGTTTATTTCTCTTCTTTTTCTAAAAACTATAGTCAGGATACCTTAGTAAGACTGAAGCAGACTGACGGCAGTAACAGTCCCACTTCTTCCTCCCTGTACATGTAATTTTTATTCGGTGACTTCAGACTTCCTCCCATAAAGGTGGAGTATATTTCCCCTCTTGATGTGTCTCAGTCATCCCAGGCTGCCATGACTAAGTACGATAGAAGAGGTGGCTTAAATAATAGAACCCCCCGGCCCCCCAGTTCTGGAGGCTAGAAGTCCCAGATCAGAGACCCCATATGGTTGGATTTTGGTGACATTCCTAGCTTACAGATGGCCCCCTTCTCCTTGTGTCCTCACATGGTGTAGAGAGAGACAGTTTTTGCCACTTCTTGTAGGACACTCAACTCATCATGGGAACTCCACCATCATGACCTTATACCATTACACTGAGACTCAGGGCTTCCACATGAAAATTTAAGGAGAGATGAATTTCCCCCAAACACTACATGACTCACTTAGGGGTCAAGAGATATATGGAGCTAAACTTCCCCAGCTGAGGGAGGCTAACCTTTTCCCAGCCTAGAACTAAGTCCCTGTTGCCTTGTAGATGCATGAATGAACCCAGCCAAGATAAACCAAGCCCAGAAACACCCCTTGCCTACCTACAAATGAATGAGTCATAGCAATGAGTTAAATGGTTGTGGTTTTACATAGCTAAGTTTTGGGATCATTTGTTATGCAGCAGTAGCTAACTGTTACACATGCTACTGGAAGATCATTACTATTTATATTCTTTTCCTACAAAGAAAATTAGATACAGTGTTGGAAAGCATGGAATAGATCCGGTCTTCTTGAATTTGAACCCTGACTCTGCTACTTATTTTTGTGCTTTGGGGTACAGAGCTTCAATTTCCTCATCTGTCAAATAGGGACAATAATGTCTCACAGGCAATTATGAATATCAAATGGGTTAATGCGCATAAAACACTTAAAACAGTGCCTGACACAGAGCAAATGCTGCAGAAGTGTTTGGTTGTCCCCCTTTTAAAGGGTTCAAGATGCAGAGAGCACAGACTGGGCATGAGGTGGGTTAATGCCCAGGTAGCCTGAGTTCTGATACTACATAAAAGGCTTTGAGCTCACATCTTAGCATAAAATTAGCTTACTTTTCCCAAAATAGGAAATGTAATCAAGACTGCTTTAGAATTCTCTGAGATGACTATTTTCTGTTTTCTCTAAGCAATAAGCATTCGTGTGTTGAGGGCATTGTGCCTTTTCCCCATGGAGAAGTGATAAGAGAGAGGGGGCTGTCACCAAGGGGACTCCAGACACTGTGGACAATGTGAAGGGGGCAGCACCCCTGGTGTTTCCTCCTCCCCTTCCTAGGTACTCAGTGTTCTCATACTTCTGCTTTCAGATTACCCAGGTATTTATTTCATCACTCCAGAAGTGCTAGAGCTTCTACCACTGCCACCAAAGCCCCTAATCTCCCTGTGCTCCCTCCACTCAGGGCACTTGCCACCTCCAAAGATTTTACTGTTGCAGCTAATTCTTTAATCAGAAACTTATTTGCGGCTTATCAAGTACATTGCTTAAAGAAGATTTTATTAGGAAGAAATGAATATAATGGCAAGAAATCTAAATATGATTAGATTGGTGGTCATTGGTACAGAGACTTCAAGGGCAAAAAAAAAAGACAAAGACATTCAGGATTCTATAACCAGCAAGGGGTCACCCTCTGGGCCCAATCCCAGGCAGAGAGACAGGTTCCTGAATTATCTGTGGGACAAACCAGGGCTAGTCACATGACCACATCAAAGGCCTCTGTCCTGGGTAACAAGGGACATTCTCACTGCTAAGGGGTGGTGACCGATATGCCCCTCACTTTATACCTAATAACTCTGAATGTGGTTCTCTGCTCTAGGATCACGAGTAGGGTTTTTGTTCCAAGGCCCCTCTGTTCAAGGCCACCTGGCTCGGGAAGTCTTCCCTGAGGCTCTCTTTGTCAACTGCTTCTTCCTCCTCTGGCTTCCTTGTAACCCATTACAAGTGATTCCTGTCCCCAACTGCACTGTGAGCTCCTTGAAGAAAGTAGCCGTCTCCTGTCGATCTCATCATCTCAGCAGAGTGACTTTTGTGTATCAAACTCTCAGTAAACAGTTGGTGAACCCAAATGAAAAGGAGTGATTTCACAGTCATTTCATCCAGTTGGGGAATGATACCCACAACACTCCTACCCAATATGTCATGATCTCCAAACCCAGTTCTCCTGTGAGCTCTGGTGACCACGCGTGCACTGAAGCAGTCCTGCTGTCCCTATTGGGGTACCTGAGACAGGCTTGGAGTGTTTAGGAAGCTCCTTTTGTTACATATGTCTTTCTTTTGATGCTACCTCAGGCAGTATTGGTCCTAAGGGAATAACAAAGGAAGAAGTATCAGTATCTTTAAATGCAATGTGAAAATAACTCAGCCAGGAGAAGGGCCATTGTCGTGAATATAAGGCTTGTCAAGCCTGGCCTTCAGCATGGTACGCCTGGCATTTTCAACTGTCACTTCTCGCAAAGTTGTACAAGTAGATAGATACTTGGAAAGTATCTTGTCCAGTCTACCCATGAATACACACATTCTGTGGGAGAGGCTTTCTCTCCCAGCACATCCGTTTGACAGATGCAGGACCCAAGCAGCGAGGATGGAACTCGAACCCGGTGCTCTGGCTCCAACCCAGCATCAGGTTACTATGTCCAAGCTATGCCACAGGCTACCATAGGCGCTTTAATTTAGGGTCTATTTTACGAAAGTGTAGCCTTAAGTGCTATGATCATCTGTGCACAGAGTAATCGACCTCTGTAATAAGTGTGTAATGGAAGCTTTAGTCAGACCACTAATCATTAAGCAATGTCACTGCCTACCTGTGCTCTCTCAGGCCCAGCCCCTCCTATACACCTCTCACTTGGACCCCAAGTGACGGCATTTCTTGCATATGAACAAGGCCCTTCCAGATATGACAAGATCACACAAATTTGTATCGAAAGTGGTTAGAAATAAACTTTTTTCTTTTTTTTTTTTTCTTATTTTTTGAGATAGAGTCTTAACTTTGTTGCCCTGAGTAGAATGCCATGACATCGTCATAGTTCATAGCAACCTCTAACTCCTGGACTCAAGTAATCCTCTTGCCTCATCCTCTAGAGTAGCTGGGACTATAGGTGCCTGCCATGATGCCTGGTGAGTTTTTCATTTTTAGTAGAGATGGAGTCACAGTATTGCTCAAGGTGGCTCAAACTCCTGAGCTCAAGAAATCCTCCTGCCTCAGCCTCCTAGAGTGCTAGGATTACAGGCGTGAGCCACTACACCCTGCCAGCGATTGTTTTTTGTCATGATATTTTTGTCTGCCTAGGTATATGTATATGTGTGTGTTTAGAATATGATGAACAGCAACAAGCATTATGTAAATACTCATTCAACAAATATATGGTGGATACCTACTAAAAGAAAGACCTCATATTAGGCACTGTTTGGGTTGCAACCAAAAACAATGGGTCATAAATGCTGCAAACTAGTACAAACTATTGGTCTGAGGCTGCCAGGGAGAGAGCACAGTAGATTTCAAAGACAGTAAGGAATGGGAGGAAGAGGAATCAGATAAGTCTTCACAGAAGCAAGAATATTTGAGCGAGACCTGAAAACTTGAGAATTTTTTTAAGTTAGGAAAGGAAAAAATATTCTGGGTTAAAGAGTTAGCTTGAGCCCAGATGTTAAGAGTGACTTTGACGAAAGCTTGCAAAAAAACAAAGAATACTTTTCTTTTTCTTTTTTTTGAGACGAGCCTCAAGCTATCCCCCTGGGTAGAGTGCCATGGCATCACGCTCACAGCAATCTCCAACTCCTGGGCTCAAGCGAGTCTCCTGCCTCAGCCTCCCAAGTAGCTGGGACTACAGGCGCCCGCCACAATGCCCGGCTATTTTTTGGTTGCAGCCATCATTGTTGTTTGGTGGGCCTGGGCTGGGGATTCGAACCCGCCACCTTAGGTGTATGTGGCTGGCACCTTAGCCACGTGAGCCACAGGCGCCGAGCCAAGAATACTTTTCTTAACATAAATTGCTTAGAAGTAGCACAAAAGATGGAAGAAAACCAATTTTAGGAGGCTATGATACTAGAACATGTCATTTCAGGTCAGTCTTGTTTCTTGAACACAGATTCTTAAATAAAGTATCAGCAAATTGGATCCCATAGGAAATGATAAAATAACTACATTGTAGCGAATAAGCCTTACCCTAGGAATGCAAGGATGGGGTGAAGTTTTAAAATCTGTCAATATCATGTAGCACATGAACTGATTAAGGAAAAATGGCAACATGAATAATATAGTGGATACGGAGTAAGTGACCAATAAACTTAAATACTCATTCGTGATTTTTTAAAATTCAAAACCCTCTCATCAAGTTGACAATAGATGAAAATTGCGGCCAAAATGTGATAATAAACAGGATACTTAATGATGACACAGGGAAAGAATTTCAATAAAGTGCAAAATAAGGCCAGGGTACCTGCTATCACATTTATTCTTCAACTTTGTATTTGAATTTTTTGTCAGTGTCGTATAACAAGAAAAAGAAAACAATAGGTATGAGAATTAGAAAGATAAACGCAACACTTTTAGTACTTACAAAAGTTGTGACTGTCCGTGTAAAAAACAGAAGGAGAGTTATTATGTAAAATTTTGAAAGTAAAAGGAGAATTCAGAAAAGTGTGGATACAAAATCCACATTTAAAAAAATAAATCCATACATTTCTATAAGCCAAAAGTATCTAAGAAGCTATAATAGGAAAAGAAGTTGGTTCCTAATGGCACCAATTTTTTGAAAGATATTGATCATTGCTAAGACGTTTTGAGTTCTTACCAGTGTTCTAAGAATTTTTGTCTTCTATCCTGTTTAATTCTCATGTAAGTCTATAATCTATCTAGGGATAAATTTAACAAACGCCTTTCAAGAACTTTATAGACAAAATTATAAAATGTTATGAGAAGGCATAAAGGACTCAAGTAAATGGAAATATATATAAGATTGTGTTACTGGAATTTCTACGGTAGGTTGTTGGTCTTGAAGATTCAAAAAATGAACCCATGGGCCACAGAGATCATTGATGAGATCGGATTTATTCAATAGAACAGAAGAGGGGGAAGGAAAGGCACCAGAGCCTCTGGCAGACAGGGAGACCCTAGTGGGAAATACCCCACATGGAGGCTTTACAGTGTTTGGGGAATTACACTGGGCCCAGACTTGGCAGACTTCAATGTTGATTAGTGACTGAATGAGGATATTAACAAATGAATGCAGTTCCTCCCACTGTGGGAAAAAGCGGCAGAGGGTATTTAGAGAGTGCAATTTGGAGAGAAAAAGTCTGTTTGCTTAGGCCTGGCAACCCAAGGTCCTGTCTCGCCTTGAATGGGGGAACACTGGATCAGTTGTTTGATAAGAAGAGTCATCATCTAAATGCCTTACATATCAATTCTCCCCAGATTAATTTATAAATTCGATGTTTCCATCAGAGTCCCAACAGGATTCTTTCTGATGAAACTAAACAAACTGATTGTAAAATCCTCACAAATGAGTAAACATCTAAGAGTTGCTGAAAATAATTCTGAAAGAGAAGGAAAGCCAGATTCTAAAAGGTAACAAAGTTAACCCTGTCCCAATGAAAACTGTGGCATGGGTACAGAAAGATTAACAAGTTAATGGAAGAGCATAACGACCCTGCAGATGGACCCAAACATACACAGGAACTTACTACATGATAGAGGTGGCCTTACAAACTAACAGGGAAGTTATGAACCATTAAATGCTTTTCCAAATGGTGCTGAGACAATTAATTAGAAAAAAATTAAAACTGTATCCCTACCTGACACGATCCACAAAAATAAAACTCAGATGGACCGAAAACCTATATGCAAAAAAAAAAATAAATAAATAAAACTTTGAATCTAGTAGAAGAAAATGTCTTTTAAGTTTCAGGCTAGGAAAGCAGTTCCTAGTAAGGATTCCCCACCCCCTGCCACCCAAAAGTAATCAACAAATGAGACATTCATAAAATTGGTTCATTTCCATTACAAGCCCTGTATGAACAAAATTAAAACACAAACCACAGGCTGCGAATAGATATTTGCAATATTTAACTAAATTGGTATCTGGAATATGTAAAGAATTTTGGACATAGCAATAAGAAAAAGAGAGAGAGAGGCTGAGGCAGGTAGATTGCCTGAGCTCACAGGTGGAAGACCAGCCTGAGCCTGAGCGAGACCCTGCCTCTTAAAATAACGGGGCACTGTGGCCGGCTCCTTGTAGTCCCAGCTACTCGGGAGGCTGAGGCAAGAGAATCGCTTAAGCACAAGAGTTTGAAATTGCTATGAGCTGTGATACCTGGGCACTCTACCCAGGGTGACAGAGTGAGACTCTGTCTCAAAGAAAATAGAAAAAGACAGGAAACTAACAACAAAAACAAAGAAGTGACATAAAAGGAAAGCGAGAGGTCAAAGACCAAAAATAAACGAGTATTCCAAAACGTGAATGAAAGAAAACTGAGTCCAGGTTCTGTGTGGGCGACATCAGCCTTTATTACACCCAGGTGCAGGTGAGCTGAGCTGGAGAGGGAAGCCAGCATGCGGGTTAAGGTGGATGGGAGTTTGAAGGGGGTCGGAAGGCTGGGGATGGGCACATTCTATCTGGGTAGGTCGGTTCTATTTAACTCTATCAGAAAGCAAAAGAGCAATCTAGTATGCATGGTAGGGGAGTCTCAGCTATCACTGATGTATAGAAATGCAGCTAGCAATCAGAAGGTTCCATTCCACAGCCTCTGTTGAGGAAAGTCTAAAATCGGACATTATCAAGTCTTGGTGAGGGTACGTAAAAGCTGCTGCTTTGGAGGATGTTAGAACAACTTCTTGGACAAGCTAAACTGGCGAAATACATGTGCTAGAAGCCGCTGATTCCATTTCAGTCCTATACCCGCGAGGACGTCTCCCTCATGTGCCTGAGGGGACGCAGATGAAGATGTTCATTGCTGTATTGTTTACTCCGGGAAAGGAAACAAAAACCTAAAAACAATTACAGTGTCTCTAAATCACAAGATAGATAACTCAGTGAGGGGAAAAAACTACTGAAAATTATCAAAAACGTTAACGATGGATAACGGTAACAAATCGTGGGATGAGATGTACACGCACAGACACAAACACATGTTGTCATGGACCCCCATGTGGTTAAAAGAGAAAGGGCTCGAATGACACACCGCGAATTCCTTAAGATGAAATCGCGTTTCTCTGTGCTCCCCGACCCTGGATGTTTTGCCACATCCTTGTAAAGATGAGGGTGGAAGAAAAAGGAAATACGAAGCGTCCCTGCGGGGAGAGCTCCTCCTAGAATGATACGCTTTTGTGCATTCCTTATGTTTTTACATTGCATCGAGGCAGCCTTGAAACACTTCGTCTTTGTGTGTGGTGGGGAGGCCCAGAGACAGCAGTGTGTGTGAATAAACCCACCTCTTGAATACATATAGAGAAGGCTTTCAACTCAGAACGTTGCATACCGCTGCTCAAAACAGATCCAGCCTGTGAGTTGTCATAACAACAAACTCAACAATTTGAAATGCAGATTCTTCCTCTTGTACTCGATGGAAATGAGGGAAGGAAGGCAGGATAGTTTGTATGGGGTGTGAGTCTGAGTTCAAATGGGAAATGGGAAATCGGTGGTGTCCCCGGCAGGGAAGAAAGTGTATGATTTAGGAGGCATCTAAAGCAGGACCTAGGAAAGCTTGTCCATTCAGGTCATAAAGTTTGGGCACTTAACCCCCGTTGTCTTGGCAGTATTGAAGGAGTAGTTTCTCATGTTGCAGTGGTGTGTGGGGGTGGGGAGTGTGAAACCAGTGGGATAAGCCTTCTGCATGTAGGGTTGGACAAAGCTGTGTCCCCACTTCCTAGCTGTGTTCTTTGGGCAAGTTATTTACTCTGTCAATCAGGATTTTCTAGAGAAACAGAACCAATAAGACGTGTGTATGTATGTGTGTGTTTACATACAGGGGTGGGAGGAGAGAGAGATGCATTATAAGCAATTGGTTCATAAGATTATGGAGGCCCACAGGTCTCAAGATCAGGTGAGCTGACAAACTAGAGACCCAGGAGAGCCAGAGGGGCAGGGCCAGTCCAAAGGCTGACCAGCTCCAAACCCAGGGAGAGCCCAGGCTTCAGTAGGAAGCAGTCCTACAGGAGGGCGAGTTTGCTGGCACTTGGAGAAAGCTCAGCCTTTTTTTCCTATGGAGACTTGTAGCTAACTGGATGAAGCCCACCCACCTTGGAGAGGCCAACTTGCTTTTCTCAAATCTATCGGTTTCAATGTTAATGCCATCCCAACACACATTAAAATCAATGGGCTTTTGGGAGTGGCGCCTGTGGCTCAAAGGAGTAGGGCACTGGCCCCATAGGAAGAAAATGTTTGGCTCTCTGAAACAGCCAAAAATCACATTTGACCAAATATCTGGATGCCCTGGGGCCCAGTAAAATTGACACGTAAAATGAACCTTCACGCTTACTCTCCCTGAGTCCTGGTGTCCTCACTTGGGAAGGGCCAGTAGCAGGAAAGAGCTCGCAGGCCTGAAGTGAGGAATAAACAAGTTGCTGTGTAAAAAAAACACAAGCAGAAGAGCAGGACCTGCTAGAGATTCAATAACCAGGTACCGAATCAATTTCCAGTTTTGTTAGTCGCGTGCGAGTGCCCAGACAATGGAATGTTTGTTTCTGTGTTTTATAAACATGGCCGGCTCAGACGCTGGCTTTGTTCACTCAACTTTATATTAGCAACATTTGTTCACCCTGTTACACGTGGCTGTGCGTACTCAGAGGCTACTGAGAATATCCATCCTGTTGATGGCTATTTGGGTTATTTCCTACGTTCTTTTTTCCCCCATTTTGAGCAATGCTCCCATGAACACTCTTGTCCATGGCGGCTAGAGCCAACCTCTAGGGTCTTCTCTAGAACATAGGCCTGGAGGAGGAACGGCTGGGTTATAGGACAGGCAAGTGTTCACTTCTACAAGATCAGGCTACATTGTTTCCCCAAATGGTTAGTATGTCCTGTTGATGAGGAATCAGGGAGCAGACATTCTTCCGTGGTCATTAATAGTGAGCTCAGGAATGAGCAGGAGTGAGATCTCATTCTCTACTAAAAATAGAAAAAAGAAAACAGCCGGGTGTCATGGTGGGCACCTGTAGTCCCAGCTGCTCAGGAGGCTGAGGCAGGGGTCACTTGAGCCCAGGAGTCTGAGGTTACTGTGAGCTCGGCTCAGGCCACAGCACTCTAGCCAGGGCAACAGAGTGAGACTCTGTCTCAGAAAAGAAAAAATAATAAGAGAGGTCCCTATTAGAGGACCTCGATATTAAAGACTGTCTAACAATGGGCAAAAAACGATTATGAAGTATAAAAAAAAGAAGGATGTAAAGTTAAACGTGATCCTGGGTCCACAGAACAGGTGGGTGGTTCAAAGTAATATAATATCAGAGGCACAAGAGGAGGCAGAGCAGAGGGTAGAGCCAGATGGGCCTGGGATGAGGCCTTCACTGGCCCACAGCCTTCCTGCGCAACCTTGGGCCAGGTTCATGGCCTGGCTGTGGCCTTGTGATCTCATCTGAAAGCTAGAATCATCACTTCTAGTCCAGAGCGTCAAATGAACTGAGAACACACGTCTAGTAAGTGCTCGATCAACGATGGCCCAAAACACGAACAAGGAGAAACCACATGGTTTGTAAAAAGAGAGCCCAGTACGTACTGCGACGATGACTGAGGTTCACGGTAGCTCTTAGATCAGGAGTCCTTTATTCTTATTTCTATTTTTAGAGTCTCGAGAGAGTGATAGAATCACTTTCAAGGTGGAACAATGAATTTATTTTTTTTTTAAAGATTCCATCGTTTGCTACATCAGGTGGGTTCCTTGTGCTACTTTTATTTACCCACAGATTTCTCTGCTTAATTTATCACCTCTGTGGGGAGCTGGGGAAAGTGCTGGACTTTAGTTAAAGCAAACACAGTACTTGACTCCCCGGGGGGGGGGGGGGGGCTGGCTCTTGGGCCAGGGTTTGCGGAGGTGAGAATGATCCCCAGTTAGGACCTGTGCAAGTGAGAAATCTAATGGTTTGATTATAATTAAAAGTCCTACCTGCAAACGCTTACATTTTTTTACTTTTCCTGAGGTCTGGGTTTTCTGTGTTTTAGAGTTTGCAGGAGGGAATGAGGAAAGATTCCCATGGACCGTGGGGGAATGTATCTTCCTGGTGCTTTAGAATATCACAGCATTATGGGGTTCTGGCGGTGGCGGGGGGGGGGTCTCTGGAGAGTCTGCAGCTTTGGTGCATTCCGTTTTTAATCTAGTAAATATTTATTGTCTAGCACTGTTGTAGATGCTGCAGACACGGACTAGGACAAGCCAGATGAGTCAGCTCAGGGGACTGCAATGAACACCAGAGACTGGGTGGGTTAAACAACAGACAGTTACTTCCTAACAGTCCCGGAGGCTTGGGAGTCCAAGGTCAGGGTGCTGGCATGGGCAGGTTCTGCTGAGGCTCCTCTTCCAGCTCTGTCTTCTCCTTGTGTCCTCACGTGGTAGAGAAAGACAGAGAGAACAATCTCTTCGGCTTCTCTTCTTTTAAGGATATTAATCCTATCAGATCAGGGCCTTCCTCTCTGATCTCATTTAACCTTAATTCCTTCCTCAGAGGCTCAGTCTCCAAATACAGTCATGTTGGGGGTTAGGCTGTCAAGATATGAATTTGAGAGGGAAATGCAATTCAGGAACTTTCAGGATTAGATCCTTCCACTGCCCACTCTAGGGGATATGAAAAAAAAAAAAAAAAGAACCATGATAGAGGGCAGCACCTGTAGCTCAAGGACTAGGGTGCCAGCCCCATATACATATACAGGAGACAGTGGGTTCAAACCCAGCCCCAGCCAAAAATTGCAAAAAAAAACCGAATAATGATCACGGGGTGGTTTTATGGAGACGGGGTTGGGAAAGGACTCAGAGAAGACAAGACATTTGAGAGGAGAAGGATGGATGGGAAGAGCCAGCCTAGGGAAGACATTCTAGGCAGAGGGAATTATTTTAAATGCAGAGCCTTTATTCAGGAAAGATCATGGTGTGTTCTAGGAACCGTCAGAAAGACCAGTGTGGCTAGGGTGTGGTGATTCAAAGGGCAACCCTGTGACACAAACACTTAGAAATCCTCAACAAAACACAGCATGTGTCACTGAAAATGTACAGCTGAGCTCCCAAGAAGGGTGTTTCTAGGAAGCAGAAACAAAGGAGAAAGTGGCAAGCCTCTTGATGGCAGAAGGTCTAGAGTTGTTAATGCCTCACAGGGTACGGAGATCGAGGTCTTGGACTGGAGAGAAGCGGGTAGTAGAGGTCTCTGAGAGGGTGACACTCCCCACCCCATCAAAGGATGGACGGGGGGACACTATCTACATAGTCATAAAGACCAACAATGGGCAAAAAACGATTGTGAAGTTAAGTGTAAATAAAAGAAGGATGTAACGTTAAACGTTATCACAGGTCCACAGAACAGGTGGGTGGTTCAAAACAATATAATATCACAGTCACAAGAGGAGGCTGAACAGAGTATGGAGCCAGGTGGACCTGGGACGAAGCCTTCAGTGGCCCTGCAACCTGCCTGTGCAACCTTGGGCTGGTTGACAGCTTGAGTTACTTGGGGTAGGTTCTGTTAAAAACGAAACAGTCCTGTGAAAATTAATACCAAGAACTTGCTGTCACATAAGTTCAGGGTTCAAATTAACACTGCCCGCACCACCCCAGGATCCCCGAGTTGAGAAGGGACTCAGAGAGCGATATCCACGGGAAAGCTGCACACACACACCTTCAACCCAGATCACACAAAACTCCCATTGATCAAGCCTCGCTGAGAATGAGCTTTCCATCTCAAATTAAAAATACGTGAGAAAAAGCTTCCTCAAGAGCAAGAGTCAGAAATGACTCTCAACAGTGAACTGAAGGACTAGACATCCTCCCCTAAGAACTCCAGATTAAAGAAAAATATCTGAAAGCCTATAAAACGTGTTTAAAATAATGAGAGTTATAAAACAGGCAAAAAAAAAAAAAAAAAAAAAAAAGAGTATGACAGCCTGAGAGAAAACAGGCCAGCTTCTAAAAATAACTTAATAAAATTTCTAGATCAAAATCATAATTAAATAAAAGTTTTTCAGATGATGGCTTGAACAGCAGATTAATCAGCTTTGAAAAGAGAATTAATCAACCGGAAGACAGATGCGAGGAAATTACTCAGGATATATGGCGTGAAGTTAAAAGGTGAAAGGCATGAAAGCTAGATTAGAGAAAATAGACGATTAAATGGAAAAGTTCCGTTTACTTTTATTTTATTTATTTTTCATTTACTTTTAATGGGAATTCCAAAACTGCAGAACTGAGAGAACTGGGAAGAGTTAGTATGGATGTTAGCTCTGTGCCCGTAGCACAGAGGTTACGGTGCCAACCCCATACACTGAAGTTGGTGGGTTCAAACCCAGCCTGGGCCAGCTAACCAGCAATGACAACTGCAACAAAAAATAGTCTTGCAGTTGTATTCAGCAGCCCCCCCCCCCCCGAGTAATCCAGGAAGAGATTAAAGATAGAGAAACAGGGATTCTTATACCCTGTCCTTCCTGGCATGAAGGCTATGTTAACCACTTGGATGAAAGTATTTCAAATTGTATATAGAAACACATTGTACCCCATGAGAGTATTAATGTACACAGCTATGATTTAATAAAAAATAAGAAAAGAAAATAATAAAAAAAGATAGTTCCAGCAAAAAAAAAAAAACAAACACAAAAAGTATAAGTAAACTACTTCCACTATTTATAACACAGAAGCTTTGATGAATAAACAAGATCTATATGCTCTATTTTTTTATAAGAACATTGAAAATAAAAGTATTCAAATACTTAAGGATCAGAAAGGGGTAAAAACGTTCATTGAAGGCAAATGTATCTATTGAAAACTCAAGGAGTCTATAAAGAAATTGATAAAACTGAGAATTCAGTAGTGTCGATGGGATAAGCTCAAATATACAGAAATCAATCGTCTATATTGGCCAAAACAATTAGAGTGCGCAGTTTTAAAAAGATACCACATAAGCTAGCAATAAAAACTTAAAGCTACCTAGGAATAAACTTTTATGGAGACATTTATGAAACTTTATTGAAAGTCATAAAAGAAGAGAAAAAAGACCTGAAAGAAATGAAAAGCCTGGACGACAAGCCCCGTTCATTAGTGAAAAGAATCAATATTACAGAATGAAAATTCTCCCAAATCAGTCTATAAAGTTAATGGAATTCTAATCGTGAACCTAACAGAACTTCCCGTAGAAGTTATATATGCCAAAGCGCGGAGGCAAAAATGGTTTTTATATGTAAAGAACAACATGGAGAGGGAGCTTTCCTTCCTAGATATCAAGACATAAAGTCAGAGAGCAAGATACTGACACCAAAATAGACAAACAGATCAATTGACCAAAACAGAGAGCTTGGTTTCAATCCCACACATATACGGGAACTTAATCTCAGATAGATGTGGCCTCGTAAACAGGAAGAAAATTGAAGGACTCATAAGTAGTGCTGGGATTGCCATTTTTCCATATGAAAAAAATAATTAAATTAGATCCGTACACAGAGACCAATTCCAAGTAGATAAAACCTAATTTTTTTTTTGGCCGAGGCTGGGTTTGAACTCACCACCTCCGGCATATGGGGCTGGTGCCCTACTCCTTTGAGCCACAGGCACCACCCTAAAACCTAGATTTTTAACAAGGCAAACCTTTAACACATGTCAGAGGAACTATAGGAGAAGGCCTTTGTGACTCCTTGGTAGAACATTGCTTTCGGAAACAGAATTGCTAAAACAGCACGGCGCATCTGACAACATTACAATGAAAATCATCCCGAAAACGAAAGTTACCTGCGCCCAAAGTAGAAATGCGAATCACAGAGTGAGTGCAGATACGTTAAGAAAAATTAGCATCCAGAATAAATGAAAGCTATCTACGATTCAGTGAGAATGTACCCTAAGAGAATAGAAGGGAAAGGGTATTTAAATCGCAAATTCACTAAAGACAAATCCTGGCCGGCCTCTAAGCATATAGAAAACGTTTGACTTGGTTAGTCATCAGAGAAAGGCAGAGTAAAACGAGGAGACCTTTTCATGCCTACCCAGATCTTTTCAACCCCCCCAGAAGCTGGGGCCTTCTCCCCAGATGCTGCAGGCAGGAAGCCAGGATGGGGGACTGTCCAGGGCTCATGCTTTGGACCAGGCTGGCAAAAACTAATCATGACAGTATCCAGGGCTGGTGAGGAAGTAGAGAAACAGGGATTCTTATACCCTGTCCACGGAAGAGCAAATCAGTTCAATCTGGAGCGAGATCTGGCAATATTTAGCAACCCTGGAGATAGACCAGTTCTAGTTTTCAGCGTTTCCATTTCTAAGAATATACCCAGAAAAGGCTCCCACGTGTTCGTAAAGTCACTGGCAAAGCCAGCGTATTCATCGCCGTACTATGTGTAACCAAATTTTTAAAGAAAGCAACTTTTACATGCAAAAGCTGGGAGGCAAAAATATAGACTTTTACAACTTTGGTGGGGGGAGAGGCCAGAATCCACTATCCAGAAAATAAACGCATAACTTGTAGTACAGTCAGACGGTGTACTACAGTACAGCAGTTAAAATGACTGTGGCAGGACCACACTCATCGATATTGAATATAAAACCCGTAGAAACACAATACTGGAAGAAATAGTTTCAAACTGATTCATTCAGCCTATCGCCAGTTTAGTAAGTAAAGTACAAGACAGCCTTATATACACGTATCATACCTGGACGTGCCCAGGCAGGGTATACAAAGATGTAGCAAAAAATCGGAACCCATGCATGGGGATGATTAACATCGACCCCTCTGGAGAAAGAGAGCAAGAAGGAGCGTGCAGGGAGCTATAGCTGTGTCTATAAAACGTTAATGCTACTAAGCAAACGATTAGATAACGTGTTGGGATGTGGCAAAACTCAGTGATGGATATACAGCGTTTACCATGTTTATTCTCTTTATTTTCCCTGTCTGCCTGAAACATTGCATTATAACAACTTCTCTAAGTATTCAAAGTAGGAAAACCAGTCCAGAGGCGAAGGCATTCATCCAGACAATCAGTAGGTCATGCTTGTTAGGATTCAGGAAGAGATTAAAGATAGAGAAGTGGACGGAACCAAGATGGAAAAGTCAAAGGTCTTCTGGAAATTTGCTGCCTCAGGTATAGCAGGCTCCCTGGACCTTTCTGGGTGCACCAGCTGATTTCTAGCGACTAGTGTCTGCAGGGGTGTGCTGTGGTTCTTCCCCCACCTGCCCCAAACGTTGGGAGCTGTGCTGCCCCTGGTGGTAGACCAGATGGTTGAAGAATGTGCCCATGGATAGGCCCTCAGGAATGGGTGTGTGAATACCCCAGTTCCCTAGCCTCTCTGCTGGGACAATTTCAGCCTTGTGTTTTATACAGTTTTCTTGCATCTCCTCCTGGGATAATTATTGGGTGTCCTCTGTGGCAGTAGGCTTCATAGACACCCTTCTTCTCTGTCTTCTTTTTTGTTTTTAGAGACAGAGTCTTACTTTGTCACCCTTGGTGGAGTGCCGTGTGTGGAGTCACAGCTCACAGCAACCTCCAGCTTTTGGGCTTAGGCAATTCTCTTGCCTCAGCCTGTCTCTGTCTTTCTTTCCTTAACTCCCTTCTCCATCTCCATTCAAGTATCAGCTCCACTTTCCCAAATCACTTGTGATTTTGCCTTGGATTCGCTGCTCAGAAAACCTATACTTAGGCAGCGGGTGTACTTCCAAGTGTGCCCACGTGCCACTATGCACCTCCATGACGTCACTCTCAGTCTGGTAAAGGGGAGTGGGAAAAAAAGACAGATTCCAGAGGCTGGGGTCAGGTGAATGGGAAGATGCCAGGAGATGCTACCTGCTGGAGACGGAAAGCACAGCTGAGGGGCAAAGGAGAAAATTGGCTGCTCAAGTTTCAGGGAAAAAAAAAAAGCGCTGTCTTCTTGCATCATAGACACGAGTGAAACTCCAAAGTGTGGGGCAGGGAGGTGGGGCGGCCTTGGAGATTTTTCGGCTCTGTGATAACATTTGCAGCAGGACCTCATTCAGGGGTCCCCTTGCTAGAATTAGGAGGTAAACACCAGCAGATTGTGCTATCCCATGTCTAATCCCATGGGAACACCAGCTGTTTGCGTGCGCATTCCAGACATGTCTGCAGAGTGGGACTGGGCGCCGATGGATCCTGTTTTGATGTATTGATGATATAGTGGCATTCTTGAATGTCACGGGAGAGTCACTTCTTGATCCAACATCAAGTAGCAGTCCAGTTTCCCCAAAGTGAGATTTCAGTAGGGAATTGGAAAACATTTGCCTTGACAATAAGATTAAAAAAAAAAATTGAAGGCTTAAAATTTTAATTTTACTATGTGCAAACAAGTGGGGGAAACCCCTATAATTAATTCTACATAATCACCCCATATCCAGAGGGTGCCAAATATATATATATATATATGTATATATATATATATATATACACACACACACATATATATACACAGAGATACACATTTTAAGAAAGGAATAAAATTGTATTGAATTTGTAATACCCAAGTCACGTTTTACTTCTGCAATTACAGGAGGTTCTCAACCAATTTGTATTCACTTTTTGTTACCGGTATATATTGAGCATTACAATTTTAATACGATTTTTTTCCTTCTTAAAGTGTGTATTACATTTTTGGCACCTCTGTATTATTCCACTTCACCTTTAAGCAGGAAAAAAAAATTACAGCTGGATAAACTTATCAACAGCAAAAACATCGTGGAGAGGTTCTTGGCACTTCTCTGGCTGCTGATTTGGAAGGAAAGATACTTAATTTGACTTCACCTTCTCACAAAGGTGAATCAAGGAGTCTCCAAGGAAACCAGCTTTGGTTTCTCAGTCTACGATGTATTTATCCAATACCGTGAGTCAATGAAACACACCAGTTCAAATGACCATCAGTGAAGTGAGCCTGAAATATTGTCCCCTCCCTACTGGATAGAATAAAACCAGAGAAACAGGTGGCTACTGTAGGCACAGGCTGTGTAAGGAGACTCACGAGAAGAACAGCCATGATCTTTGGGGCCATCAGAAAATGTCATCATCTGAAACAGAAACCCACATGGAAAGATTTTCCAACTCTAGACATGTCCATCCCACGATGTGGTCCATACAGGGCCTATCCTATGGGTCCACCAGTGGTAAGAATTATGGACCCTGGAACCTTGGAATGAATCTTCCTGAAGGTAGAGTTGATGAACCATTAAGGAAGATCTGAGTTCAGATTTCTTAGCTATATGATCCCAGGCAAGTTATTTAATCTCTCTGAGCCTCGGTTTCCTCTTCAGTGAAGTCTACAGCCAGGCACGCTTGTTGTGAGGATTAAAGGAGATAATACTTGTAAAATACTTTGGACTTGACCTGAGGCACGATAAGTACTCAGTGGACAGTGGCTGCTACTTTCATTATTACTGTCAGGATCTAACAAATGGAGAGAACATTCTACCTCTATCAGTATATTATAAATTTTCAGGTAGAAAGTGATTTTGGTCTCGGTGCATGAAAACGGAAAATGATATTAGAGATTAAGAATTTGTCAGAATTTATCTGCATCAAGCAAAGTGACTTTGCCTTTAGACAGCTCGTTTTTTAGACAATTAATCTGATTTTCCTGGCTAGAGGGAAAGCATTTATCAGGAGATCCATCTTCTATCTCCTAATTGTGTATTTCCCAGGCAACTTCTTGTCTATGTTTGATGTCCTATGTAGGGCAGGTCAAATGGCTCTCCCCAGCTCTGATTTGCCTGGGATTTGGAAGGTCTGTCTTGGATATTCCCACTGGAAGTTATGAAATCAGGCTCTGGAGCATCCCTTGGAGTCCTGTGAGTTTGGTTATCATGAGTCAGTCATGATGCATGTCCGCATCTGCAGAAATCATGCCTGGATGGTGGCTGCTGGTGACCACCTCTTCACCCCACACCATAACTAGACCCCTGTGAAGTCTTGTCTGAAACTCTCCAATCTGCCATTCAGATGCAACTGTCAATAATTAGTACTCAATGCACATTTGGAAAAATGGAATTGATGCTATATTTTTAATTCCTATATGAGCTCTATTGAGCATTTTCAATTGGAAGAAGTTTGCCTCTTGGTAGCTCTCTATTTTCCTGGTGTGCCTTCCATGCCAAGCACTATAATAAACCCACCTATTTTATCTTGGTAATAACCAGGTGAAGATAGTGTTCACATTCTAACTCCAAAGATAAGCAAACAGAGACCCAGAAAAATGTAATGACTCTCCCAAAGTCACAAAGTGGGAAAGGGAGAAAGTCCAGGTGTGAACCCTATCCTGTTTGGAAGTGGCCCAGCCAGCCACTTCCAAATCTCATTGCTGGTAAAGCCACCACCCCTTGTCACAGGCCACGAGGGCCTCAGGCCTGTGCTCTGTCCAAGCCACTTTGTAAAACACTCACCTCTGGTAAGTTTGCCCAAGAGTCAGCCCAAGTTCTCTCTGGATAGGGATCCATTGTAAACAATTTGCCTTAGTTTATAGCTGGAGCATCAATTAAAAGGATGAATATACTATGTGATCAGGGCTTGTCAATTATAAATAATTATTTCCCCTGTTTTCAGGAAAGAGCTCTCAGTGAGTGATCAGTGGAACGGTTCTCACATAGCCTGGGTACCACCATTCACTGTGTGGGTATCGATTGTCTATTGTCGGGGCCAGGACTAGCCAGGTCTCCAGCCAGGCTGTCGACCTACCACTGTGTTACCTTGCTTGGGAACAATTACCCTTAGGTGCGTGAGGGCTATTTGCCTTAACAGAAGGGAGAGAGAAAGAAACAGTCTTCCAGAGAGAGAAACAGTCTTAGTAGGAGAGCGAATCTTAGCAGTCTTCGTAGAAAGATGCTGGGCAAATGTCCTGTGAGCAGGAGAAGCAAAAGAGTCAGAGTGAGCGAGTCTGTGAAGAATGAGACTGCGTGACTGCCGTCTCCTACAGCTACTTATAGACGTAATCCCATGGCTATTTGCGCCGTAGGTGTAGAGACTGCCAAGCACTGATGCTCTCATCTTGTGTGCTCTCATGTTAAGGAGAACCAAATCCCTTCCCCATTCCCTATCACCAAGGTGTTACCGAGATGTTCTATCACAGGTGTTTCTTATGGTTACAGAGTGTTCCGAGCTTAACTCTCACTTCTCCTTCCCATGAGCTGTGTGGTCTGCTACAGTCTATCATCTTATGGTCTCCTCTTGGGATGAGTTTTATTGGAGGTCCTATGATGTATTTCCATCCTGGAGGGGCACCAGGAGAGCCACATTGGGAGAAGACACCTCCCTGGGTCACTCCCTGCTTAGGACTCGGACCACACTTTCCCACGAAAATCCTATGAAGCACAGGGATTGTTTTTAGTGTTACCCTCTCAGGACAGTGACAAACTATGATTCTGAGACACCGTAGGTTAAATAAACCAAGCTTACCAAACCAAAGTCTTTGGAACATAAGCAGATTCTGTCAGTACGTTTGAAAAATTCTGGGCTTAATATTATCAAACAGGTATGATTATTAAGAACTTCAGAGAACCTTATTGAGCCAGTGAGTGTGTGACTATCTAACAGGAGTCCCCTCAACTCTTTTAACTACAAAATTCCCATTTATATTTCTCAAGTTGGGCAAAACTCACCTTTCAACATGCCGACGTAAGGCTGAGACCCCACCCCACACCCCACCTCTCAAGTATATAACATCAGCTCCCAGGAAAACTACTCTCTAATGTCTGAATAACCAACTGCGATGATACCCAATGAGATAGTACATGTAGCAAAGTCATGAAAAGATCCTGAGATACGTGGGCTGTCAGGCTAATCTTCCCCAACCAACGTCGATATTTTGCAAGGTGAGTTTTGTCAAGCCCAGTGACTGGGCTTTGGAAGGTCTGTCTTGGATAGTCCCAAAGTGCATTGCCATAGTGAAGATTCCTGAGAAATTTCAGCAGCAAAGGAACCCAGTCGACCATCAGGAACCAAGAAGAACACAGGCAAATCAGCATGCACCTTTGTTACTTTGAACTTGAATCGAATTCTGTGCTTTTGCTTTGGCTGGTGGGTTCCCCATTCTGCATTCTGATGACAACCGATCTGAGCATGCTCAGAAGAACATCCATCAGCTTGAGGTTTACTCAGCTAACCGCCCTACAAAGCTTGCATGAGGGTATAAAGTAAATACTGCAAGACCAATGGGAAGTACACCCCCCTTTTCCTTCAACTTGCACAGGGAGACAGTTGAAGGTATTAGGCTGGCCCAGAACCAAGAACCACACAGAGCATGAGACGTTTACAGGTTCAGCCCTTCTGGCGTCTTAATCTTTAGTGACATTCCCTAAGCAGTCCTTTGTATTTTACTCTCTTTCTCTTACTATTTCTCCTCTTGGAGTTCCAAGGGAGGGAAACAAAAAGAAAAATCTCGTTGTGCGACTATATTTGGTTCAGTGCCCCCTAAAGGATTGAAACAGATGATGTCTTCACGTTCAAATTCAGTTATGTAATATTATCTCTGCAGCATCCTGTCATCAGAGGGATAAACTATTGAAAGCCTTCACCACCTGTAAACTTCCACTGGGTGGCCCGGGGAGGGGGGGATCTAGGAAATAACTCATCATTCTGTGGACCATGTGAACGTTCTCAGACCATTATCTGGGACTCAGATTCTAACCCCTTAGATTTTCCCTGTGTTTCTAGCAGAAGAAAGTCTTTCCAGTGGAAGCTCACTTAATATTATTCCCAAACTCTATTTGACTTCTCACTATGAAACTCAGGTTTGAGACTTCTTTGCCTGATCATACTAACCCTTTATTTGTCTACTGGATTGAAATGGTTTGCTAACTTTTAAACACAGTGCATCACTTACTGTGTTCTTGGGTGTGCAGAAGATTTTTAGTTTAATCAGATCTCAGTAATGTATATTTGGTGAGACTTCAATTGCCTGGGAGGGGTCCTCCTCGTAAAGCATTCTCCCAGGCCAATTTTCTCAAGTGTTTCTCCTGCACTCTTTCTAAGAATCTTTATTGTTTGATGTCTTAAGTTTAAATCTGTTATCCAGTGAGAGTCAATTTGTGTTAATGGTGAAAGGTGTGGGTCCACTTTCAGTCTTCTACAAGTCGCCAGCCAATTCTCCCAGCACCATTTGTGAAATAGGGAATCTTTCCCCCAACTTATATTTTTGATAGGCTTATCAAAGATCAAATGATGATAAGTATCTGGGTTCATCTCTTGGTTCTCAATTCTGTTCCATACATCTCCTCTCTATTTTTGTGCCAATACCATGCTGTTTTGATCACGATAGATTTATAGTATAGTTTGAAGTCTGGTAGCGTGATTCTTCCTGATCTGTTTTTACTTCTGAGTAATGTCTTGGCTATTCGAGGATTTGTCTGGTTCCATATAAAACAAAATACTATTTTTTCCAGATTTTAAAAGTAGGATATGGTACTTTGACAGGGATTGCATTAAATTTGTAAATTGCTTTGGGAAATATGGACATTTTAACAATGTTGATTCTTCCTAGCCATGAGCATGGTATAAAAAAAATAAAAACAGTGCAGACTTGGGTGAAATTATTATTTTTATAAACAGATCAAGAGGAAGCTAGTTTCGTAGAAGTTATTTGAAGATGCTGAGGGCCCTGCCCACTTAGCGTCTGTCCTCCACAATACATTTCATCAGAACCCTGGTGTTCCTGGGAACAGAATTTGGGACTGAGAGACAGAAAGCTTGGGTTTCGTCCTCGCCGAACCACAAACACCAGGCTGATGTTGATTGAGATTTTTAAACCTTTGGTCCCTTTATCTTCTTCTTTGGAAAATAGAGGAACATTTATCTTCTTCTTTGGAAAATAGAGGAAAAAACAGCATGGATTTTTCTGCCACTCCCACAGGGCTGTTAGGAGGTACTAGATAATAGCGGCATGGTGATCTTATATTTCTCAGTGTCTTCACATCTATTAATGTATCTTCTTGTTGAAACATCCCTGGAGCAGCAGAGGGCACATACTAGGAAATATGAAACTCTTTAGAGAAAATCTGAATTCTATCCAGAAATCAAGCTTTTGAAGACCTCAGGGGCCATAGTGATAAAATGCCGGGTCCATTAGATGTCACTTGTTGAGCTTTTGAGACCCGTTAGGCGCTACCCAATTCAAATCCTCCTTCCAACACATATTCACACCATAGTCCAGCAGTTCTCAACCCATGGGTTGTGACCCCTTTGGGGGTTGAATGACCCTTTCACAGAGGTCACCAAAATACATCCTGCCTATCAGATATTTACATTACAATTCATAACAGTAGCAAAATTACAGTTATGAAGTAGCAAGGAAAATAATTTAATGTTTGGGGGTCACCACAACATGAGGAACTGTATTAAAGGGTCGCAGCATCAGGAAGGTTGGAAACCACTGCCATAGCCTGTCACTAGGGGATCAATAACTTTGGAATCAAACCTTTCCCTAATTTTTCTTTTCTTTTCTTTTTTTTTTTTTAAGATAGAGTCTCTTGATGTTGCCCTCAGTTGTGAGCCGTGATGTCACAGCTCACAGCAACCTCAAACTCTTGGACTTAAGCAATTGTCTTGCCTCAACCTCCCAAGTAGCTGGGACTACAGGCGCCCACCACGATCCCCAGCTTTTTTGTTGTTGTTGCAGTTGTTTAGCTGGCCTGGGCCAGGTTCAAACCCGCCACCCTTGGTGTATATGGCTGGCTCTATAACCACTGTACTATAGACGCCAAGCTTCTCTTTCTAATTTTTGATCCACATGGCACAGATGGAACTTCCCTTAATGACCCAGTTCTGGACATCAACTAGGTGTCCACTAGGCCTGGACATCAAAGCTTGCTCCTTCCTGGAACTTTTGCTGAAACTTTTAGACAAAGACACATTCACCTTCTGAGAAAGCTGACTCTAAAACCTACCTACACCTAGAACAGTGTGTTTCAGCCATGTGTAGACAGGGAAAGACCCTGACTGATAGTTAAGCCAACACAGAGGAGAAAAGAACCCAAAATAAAGGATTTCCTAAAAGTCAGTCATCCCTAAAGTTGCTATACGTAGGGAAAATTGGCAAGCGTCGCTAAATTACCCTTATTTACAAAATATTTGTTATAAATTTTACAAAGAATTGGCCAACACATAGAGGATATTTTGTAAATGTCTTATAAAATTTTGTAGCGAATATTTTATAAATATGGTACATTTAGCTATATTTTCCCTATGTATGGTGACTTCGTGGGTGACTTTCGGGATACAGAAGATAAACAGAGTTCTGGACATATAACTAAGGCCTGGATACAGATGTGCCTGAAACCAACTCTGGACACTTCTCTAACCTGAAACAATAATTTCCATTTAAGACGTGACATTGAGCCAGTCTGAGTTGAGTTTCTGGCACAATGGAAAGAGTCCCAACTAATAGAATAAAGGTGGCAAGTTGCTGAACTTCTCAAAGCCTCAGCTTTCTTTCTAGAAAGTGAGAATGAGATACACACCTCACAGGTTGTCATGAAGATTAGAGGAGTTGATGACACAACGATCGCACTCAAGAAGTAGTAGTCTTATGATCATTACCCTTCACATAAGCTGTTTCATTTCATGCTCTCCATGGCCGAGCTCAGGTGAATTCTCTTCATTTCACAGGTAAGAAAACTGTTGTAGGAAGAAATTAGGCCCTTCACCTTCAAATAAAAGTATCTATACACACATTTATAGCAAGTAACAGGGCCGGGGTTTAACACTGCCCCCCAGAAAGTGAGGTTCCTTCTCCTGCAAGGGTAAGCTCCCTACACATGCGCAGCCCACCATGTACAGTTGCACAGGTTGGCCACTGCACACACATTCACATGGACGCTAATATAAATAGCACCCTTTAGAGTTGTGAGGGCCACAATTTGCCCCATATACCATAGCCCTAAAAGCCGCAGGCACATACACAGGGACCTTGTAATAACAGATGGGGGTAGGGCAGAGGTTCAGGATGTTTACATTGCAAAGAACACATTTGTTCACCTGGCCACAACCCAACACCCTCTCCCGGTCACTCCCATCTCCTGAATCGTTGGCCCCAGGCGGCAACCAGTCCTACAAAATGTTCTTAAGCTGTTATCCCCAGAGGAAAGATGCACCAGGTAGATTCCCAGGCTCTGCTGCTTATTGAGCCACTGCCAACCGGGTCTCTGGGCTGGCAAATACACTTTGGTTTAACATAAGCTATTCTAATATCAGGGATAAATCAGCTCAGATTCTTTGGCTTTCTCTAGCAGGGAAGAAGTTATGCAAAAGCACATAATGAAACGCCGTAAGTCACTTTAACAAAACGAACTCGGATACCTGGCCTGATGAGTTTCTGGGGCTCCCTGAAGGTGCGTTGTGTGAGAATGAAGCAGGGATGTGGTGAGGGGGGTGTGTGGAAGGGTCCTGGCCTCAGTGTCCTCATCAAAGACCAGCCTGAACAAGGCAGGGGCTGGCCAAGGCGGGTGGCATGCTCATCTTGCATTTTTGTTACCCGTCTTTCCCACGGAGATGGAGCCTGCCCCCAATATCCTACCAAACCTTAGAAGCTCCCGCCACCACTGGGGGCCTCTGGAAAGTGGGTTACTCTTGTCTCCTCCCCAGTTAGGGCTCCAGCTGTGGTGTTCCCTTGCCACCCCAGCAGCTGCTTACCAAGAAGGAGGTTCATCTTGGGAGTCAACATGAGATCTTGCTTCCCAGGGCCCTGCTGGGCCCTCACATCCACCCAGGCTGGGGCAGTAAGACATGACATCGTAGCTGTTGAGCCCTGGCCACGGGCCAAGAACTCCACTTGCATCATGCTATTAGGTGTTCCCAGCAGCCTTGCCGAGGAGACAGTATTGGGTCCATTTCACAGGTGTAGAAACTAAGACTGAGAGAATGCTCAGTTTGTCCCTGGTCAGCTGGCCAGTGGGGGCCAAACTACTAGAGCCCAGGTACACTCAACTTGCTCATCGCCTCCCCCCACCCACCCCAACTTTCTACAAACTTCTCTTATCTGGATTTGGCAGGAAGACTGCAATTGCCAGCTAACTTGAGAGACTCTGCTGATCCAAGGATTTCACTCGTACTCAGAGTGACTCCCCCCAGCACCACACGGCCTCCCAGCCTCCCACCCTTTCCTCTCTGCCTGGCTGACTCAGCTCGGCCCCACACACTCACACACACCCAGCACCTTTCCACTTCCCGGCTGTTTTAGCTTCTGCTGTATCTTTCTGGAATTTTCTTCCCCAGACCTCTGAGTGGTTCCTACCTCCTCTGAGTAGCCTGCCCTTCCATTCCTCCCCCTCCATTCCACCTTTGATCCGGGTTGACCCAGCTGTGGCTCGTTCTCCCCACCCCCGACCATCAGTGATGCTCGGGTACCCCAGAATCAGCGTGGAGGCCACACTGAGGTGACACGCCCTGAGCCCAGCCTTGCACTGAGACCTCTGTGGGCAAGGACACCCAGGAATGGGACAAAGGCACTAGAAAGGACAATGTCCCAGTCCTCTGGCCCCACCCAGTGCCTCCCAAGCTCAGAAACTCTAAGCTAGGTCAGGAGAAGGCAGCCGGCTGCTTCCTTTCTGGAATACCCGGGCTGCTTCCGATCACACAACCCTAGCTCCAGGGACTGCTGTCCCCAACCTCCTTGTCCCTTTGTTTCCCTTAACTTTCTCTTTCGCATCCTCTGGATTCTTCTGGCAGCAGTTACGGGCAAAGCACCTGCTGTGTGCCAGGCCTAGAGCTGGGCCTGGGGACCACAAACAGACAAACTCTCCTCTCTATGGGGGAGACTGACATTAAGGTAACAATCCCGCAAGAAATGTAAGATCGTCAACTTTTCCGAGGGCCATGAAGTGAAGCCCCAAGGTGAAACTGCCCAGCCTACAGGGGTCAGGAAATGCTTTGCTAAGGAAGGGAATGGGGGTAGGACCTCAAGTGCAGGCCAGTGTCCTTGAGACTGAGGCTCATGGAGTCTGCATACCCTTCCCCTCAGGCTCCCTCATTCACTGCTATGTGGCCACAGGCAAGATAATTAAACTCTCTTGGCCTCAGTTTTCTCATCTGCAAACTGGGAATAATACTAGTCCCCTGCCTCCTTGTGTGGTGGCACTGTTTAAATGAGTTAATAGACATAAAACTTTTAGAACATTTCCTAACACAGAGGAGACACTATTTTACAATTGTGTTGTTTTATAGAGGCTGAGCCACCTCCCCCAGCCTTTTGGCCAACTCTGAAGAACAGGAGAAAATAAATACATAGCAAAGCTTTGAACTTAAAATGTGCACCTGATGTAATGTGCACATGTATTTGTTAGTGCAAATACAACGTATCTATATAGACTGTAGGGCCTCTGTGGTGTGAGAGCGATAATTGAAGGAGAATGTGGTTGAGTGTGTATTTGCCGCCCACGTAGCAAGTCCACACTCTCCACAAAGCAAAATCCTGCAGGTTCCTGAGGCCCATGGCTGCACGCAGCTTCCAGGTTCTCTTTAATGTGAATTATTCCTCAAATCCATGATGGACGACCCGTGAATGAACTTTCAGACCATGCTCTTTCTAAAGCTCCCTATGGCAATGGACCGCAGCTCAAGACTCTCAGAGTGGGTTTCTTTTACCATGACTATTGGCAAAAGCTGCAATCGCGGGTACTCCAAACGTTTGGCTGGAGTCCGTGAGCTGGAATCTATCACGTTTGAATGAGGGTCCTGGCAAGGTTATGGTCATATTCTACATGAGCCCCACGTTCTGTTGATGTCAGGTCCCTAAATGCCGTATATAATAGCTCGTCTTACTTAAAGACTGTCAGGAAGAATGAACTGATTTGGTGAGACAGGGCAGGGGCACAGGTGACACCCCGAATTCCTAAAACATTCCGGGACTCTCAGGCGCTAGCTCAGGACTTTAATATAATAAATGAGCTCAGAAAGGCCCATTCTCTCAATCACAGGAATCACATACAGTGACTTGGAGACTCTCTGCAGTGCCCACCCTCTAGATTCAGACGTCTTCTCTAACCAGAAACTTCTATTCTTTCTAGAGAGTTTTTGCCATTTACTGACATTAAAAAGGGACATTAAAGAATAGATACATTTGATCAGATCAAACAAGAATTTTATACAGACAATTCATTATATTGAGCTCAAACTGAACTGCATAAGGACCTCTTCTAAATTCTGAAAAGCGTTTACATTTTAGACACACACACACATTTCCTGGCCTATTGAAGTGGGCCAGGAGTATTTCAGGAATATCTAAATATTGATACTTGGAATTCCTAATGGGTTTTTTCCTTATCACAATTCAAGGAGAGATAGTGTCCTACAGTTTTATGATCTTTTGGCGGAGTTCTAGAAAACCAGACTTTAAGTTATGAGCAGAATAGAAATCTCCTAAGGAGAGTGGTGTGAATTCACGGTGGCATCTGGGAGGGATGAGACCCCACAGGGGCTTCCTGGGCCCCCCAGCTGTGTTCACACACAGGGGTGAGGGCATCATCGGCAGAGACAGTCCAACCCTGCGGTCCACCCTGTTAGACCCAACTTCCCATTCCTCTTGCTCTGGTCAGGCAGAAAGTGGTCCATTTTTGAAGTCACATGGACCTGGGCAGCAAACCAGCTGACATTCAGCAGAACACCTCTCAGAAAGCCTGGCTTATTCTTCAATTACGAGAGGGGCAGATCCTCTTTCTCAAAGCATTGGGAAGTGGTGGAATTCTTCCCCCAGTGATGCATCATGTCCAGTGCGTCATGCCATGGAGCCAGGTAGACGCCACTGCTGGCCCTGCTGTACCTCTGTGCATGACGGACCTGCCTGAGACCACTGCCTGCCCCAGTGAAGTCCTCCGGGCAATAGCAAGGAGGACTTCACTGGGGCGCCTTAGAATGGACAGGGGTCTGGAGGATGCAGGGCCAGAGAGCTGGCTTCAGCACATAAAGCAGGGTGCACCCTGGGCACAACAGATGGTGTGCCAGGACCTCTGCCTCCAGTGGCCCTCCTCTCCATCAGGAACAGTCCACTTTTCCTGCGTCTACACCAGCGGCATGCTCTTGGTCACCTCCACCCACTGCCTATGCTGGTAAAAGTCACATCCTGCCATTGCCAAACCTCTTCGTCCCCTGAGTGCCTGCCACAACCTGTTTGAAGCCCTGTCACAGGGTGGCACAGTGGTGGGACCATGCCAGCGTTGGCTGGATCAGATCCAGTTCTACTCTGCGGCCCGCCAGGGCCCTGAGTCCTTGCCCTTTTCTTAGATGTCTGCCTCCCTGCCCCTCCAGGATGAGCATCCTGGCTCTCACGGGTCCACACCGGAGCCCTTTGGATGCACAGGGCTCGTCCTTTCCGCCTTATGTCCGTCCAGGGCCTGCTGCTTCCTCGAGCCGAGCTCTTCTTCACTCTAACCTGGGCCTCCCAACGGACCATCGCGAGGTGGCTGTCCCATCGGCACTTCCTTTGCAGTGCTTGTAGAGGATCAAACAGAACTGGGAACGCTCCTTCAGCCCTCACACAGGGCAGTGAGGAGTGATAGGGAGCTGCCACTTTGAGGAGCCACCTCCAGCCCATGGCAGGTGCAGGGAGGGGAGGTGCACTCCCTTCACACCGGGGAGGGGCAGCATGGAGGCCAACCCTGCCTGTCCCAGAGCATCCCAGGGGAACGCCATCCATCCCACTGCCTAGAGCCATATCCTGCCTCCCACTGCTGTGCCCCTGCCTGCTCCCCCATTCCCCTCTGCCTCCAGGCCCACTGATGCCCAGAGCCTGGTCTTCTGAGCTGAGGCTGGGAGCAGGTGGCCAGAGGCAGCCATTAGGAGCCCTGCTTGGAACTTTGACCTTGGGCGAGTGCTTTCAACTTCAGCTCTCTCGTCTTAAAATGGGAACAGTGACAGGGCCCAGTGATGCTGGTGACTCTGTGTGGAGCGTTCCTATGAGCAGCCGCTGAACCATGTACTTATACAAATTATCTCAAGGCTGAGTCAAATACCATTGCGATCTGCACTTTGCCGATGAGGAAGACGAAATGCGTGTGCACACACAAAGCATTAGATGACCTTTCTGGAGGCAGCCAGGCAGGAAGGGGTAGAGTCGGGATTCCATTAAATGGGGAGGAGGAGGAGGGTGACCGTGGTGGTGGTGGTGGCAGCTGGCAATGATTGAGGGATGCCTTTGTGCCAGGCACTTCCATGCATTGCCTTGTTTAAATCTTAAAAAATCCTGAGAGGTAGACACTGCGATCATTCCCATTTACAGAGAGGAGACTACAAACCTGGAGATGTTAAGCCCCTTGCCTGAGGTGGGACAGCGGCCTCGTGGGAGGAAAGAGGCTGGGACTCAGGTCTGATTCTAGAATCTGCTCTTTGACCAAAGTTGCCCCGTAGGGTTTATCTCTAGCACACTCAGCCGAGCTTAGTTTAACGTTATAATCATTATTTTCTGGTCTTGTTCCCCTGCCTGATACTTGGGCTTCTTTCACCAGCCACCCTGCGTAGAGACCTTTTGCCCTCTGGAGGAATTTGATGGAAAGTGTGTGTCACTTTCCTCCCCTGTGAAGCTAGTTCTGAAACCCTGGTGCTCTCTCCAAGTGCCCCAGTGAGATCCGGCATGAAAATGCAGTGAGTCAGAGAGCCACGTGTCTCTCCTGGAGAAAACCACACCAATTTGTGATCTGAGAGCTGCTCCCTCATCACCAAAAGGCACCCCGCCTCCCGCTGGGACCCCCGCCGCCCACAGCCAGGGCTGGCCCACTGCCTGCCCACCCTTCCTCCTTAACTCCCAAGCCTTGAGCATATTTGCAGTGATTTGTTCATTTTGAGAACAAAGCCGGTGAAACCCACATGTTGAAGGGCTCCCGCTTCCCTTTAAAGTCCTCGCGGAGGCCGGTGAGCAATTTTCAACAATCCTGAGAAATGATGCTTTATGCTGGATGGAGAGAATTAGCGGGTGAGCCCCACGTCTTTGTTCTGGCTCTTCCTCACCTCGCCCCGGCCATCAGAAATGATGCATTGTAAAAGTAATTGTCCGATTTTTCCAACAAGATCAATTTGCTATCGTTTTTTTCAAAAGAAAGAAAAGGTGGAAGCCTTGTCAAAGCGCCTCCCCCTTCTTTGCCTTCTTCCCCGCCCCCCACCCCCAGAATCCGTTACCCTTCGGGAGGGACCTGTCATGTCTGCAGGCTGCAGGCCGGGACATGCAAAGTCGGGAGGCGGCCAGGCTGCAGGCCCTGTGCGGGCAGCCAGCAGCTGGGCCAGGTCTCAAAGCAAAGTGTGCCACCTCCCCCCTGGAGGTTTCTAGCCCGGCTATTTAGAAGTGCAAGTGAGGAGCATTTGAAGTAATAGTAAAAACAAAAGCAAAAAAAAGAAAATGGAATAGGAGAGGCTGCCAGGCTCTCCAAATTGGGATGACATAGACCTGTTTTCTTGCGCCCTCTAAAACAGCAGTTCTCAACCTGCAGGTCGCGACCCCTTTGGGGATCGAATGACCCTTTCACAGAGGTCGCCCAAATACATCCTGCATATCAGATATTTACATTACGATTCATAACAGTAGCAAAATTACAGTTATGAAGTAGCAACGAAAATAATTTTATGGTTGGGGGTCACCACAACCTGAGGAACTGTAGTAAAGGGTCACGGCATTAGGAAGGTTGAGAACCACTGGTCTAAAAGGTGGTGGTGGCCGGATTGGGGTGCAAGTCGGCTCTCCTCCTGGCTTTGTCTTCCTTTGGGGGGTTACCTTTTGCACTCCCCCTGCCCCAGTTAGACTGCAAGACAGGTTGAAAACTCCTTAGTTCTCTGAGGCCGGGAGAAATCAGAGCAACGCCATACCCTGGCATCTCTGATCCGCTCACACCTCTGGGATGCTTCTGATGGCCTCAGGCATATTCTGACACTGATTTATTCAACACAAATACTTACTGAGTTCCATACTGGAGGAATAACAACAAACAAAATAAACAAAAACCCCTGCCTTCATGGGGGCTGACTTTCTAGTGAGGGAAAGTGGAGAATCAACAGTAAACGAGGTATATCGTTTACAGGGAAACAGGACTCAGAGTAAGGGGGCAGGGAATGTGGGGGCATCAGGAAGGAGGTTTGAGGAGGCCAGGGACTCAGCCACAAAGTTTCTGGGGAAGAGCCTTCTAGACACAGGGAATAGCCAGTGCAAAGGCCCTGGGGCAGGAGTGGTCTGGCCATGTGGAAGAGCTGCAAGGAGGCCAGGGGCTGGCCAAGCACACGAGCACAGGGCATGAGCCCAGCCAGGACGAATCCAAGACAGTCTGCTCCTTTGCCAGGCCTGGCCTGCGGTGCTCGGGCAAACAAAAATCTCTGCCCTCAGGTAGCTGACAGTTGCTTCAGGAAGATAGATACTGGTCAGGCAGAGAGCAGGAAAATCAAGTGTGGTGAGTGCTGGGAAGGATTAACCCCTGGGATGAACAAAAACAAGGTGGCATGATGACGAGTCTAGACGATGAGACAGCACTGGCCGGTCGGAAGGGAGAGAAGGAGCCGTCCAAGAGAAACCAGGCAGAGTCTCCCTGGAAAAGGAAAGGAAAGGAAAACAGCAGGTGGCTTGGGCCCTGCAGGGAGGAAAAAATGCACATTAATGACCATGACCTTGACAAAACCTGAACTTGACACGAGGGTGATGTGATAGAGCCTCCCCATCTCCCTCTCCATAAATTACCTGGGTGAGGACTTGAGTCCTCTGTGGGTTGTGATAGGAGACACAGAGCTCTGTACTGACAGCCCCAGAGGGTGTGCAGAAATAAATTCTCTCCTGTGGATATAAAGGAGGGGCAAGACTCTGGGACCCGTTGGACAGCCACCGCCCGTGTGGTATGAGCAAGGCTGGGTGTGGCATGAGAGGAGGATGACCACTGGGGACAGAGCCCCTATCAGACAAGGCCTGGCTCTAAGTTCTGTTCTTCTTCCATCACTGAAGCTCATTCCAATCTCCTTCTCCCCTGACCTCTCAGAGTATTCGTTGCTCAAGATAATTTCTTTATTAACGGCAAAGCACATTTTTCGAGTGAGATCTTATGCAAAAGCACCCTGATAACAGGTGTAAGTCGAGCAATTCTGGAGCAAGTGGGGAGCTGGAGCCCCTTATTTTCTGTCACTCCGTGGATCCTCCTAAACCTTGGTCGGGGAGGACTGCCCTGAGCTCCAGAGAGTCCAGACCCGGGGCACTCCTGCCGTCTGAGAGCCCTGTCCCGCTTCCTCTGTTCTGTTAATGGTCAGGTCCTGTTTCCACAGACTCGCACCTCCTTTCTAATGGGGGGAGGGTTCTGACTCTGACATGGGGCCTCTCACGGTGCTGAGTATGGCAGAGGGCTCAGTGAGTATTTGCTGATTATCACTGAATAAACCCTGACCGTCTGTGGCCCCCTCCTGTGAAGGCTCTTAGGAATCTTTGCAAATGTCCACGTGTCTAAGAACCATCTGGAGAGCAAATAATAATTTTTTAAAAGGCAGATTCCAGAGTTAAACAGAACCTGGGAACATGTATTTTGACAAGCATCCCACGAGACTCTCCTGTAAGTTTTCCGTGGACCACTCTATAAAACCCTGGCTTGAAGGACAAGCAGACCACTCATCGCTTGAAATTATCTAGATTTTAGCTGGTTCGAGTCAGCCTATTAGACTTTTAGATATTTGTAGCTATATTTCAAGGAATAAGGTGATTCAGTACCGCTCAAGGCTTAGGGAAGAAAGTTGCATTTTCACTTAAAAATATTACTGTGTCAGGACCATCATGCTTATTTGATGAGACTCTGGAAAAAATGCACTTTAATGACCATGACCTTGACAAAACCTGAACTTGACACGAGGGTGATGTTCTTTGTGATAGAGCCTCCCCCATCTCCCTCTCCATAAATTACCTGAGTGAGGACTTGAGTCCTCTGTGGGTTGTGATAGGAGACACAGAGCTCTGTACTGACAGCCCAGAGGGTGTGCAAAAATAAATTCTCTCCTGTGGATATGAAGGATGGGGCATGTTCTGCTCCCTCCTAGTACTTAACACATTGGATTGTCAATTCCTATTCCTACGTCTGTCGTCAGCACTCAGTTGCTGTCTCCGCAGGGAGAACCCTATCCTCCTGAAATGAGAACTTCTAATGCCTAATTCCGTGCGTGGTACTTCATGGGCGCTCCACCAATGCTGAGAATGACTAGGTTGTCATCAGAAAGGGTGACATCGTTTGCATTTTCCTAGTGCAAAATCAAAATGTAGGGCCCCAGGGCGGCACCTGTGGCTTAGGGACTAGGGCGTCAGCCCCATATACCAGAGGTGGGGGGTTCGAGCCTGGCCCTGGCGAAAAACTGCAAAATGTAGGGCCCCTTGTTTAAAGATTATTAGAAATTTCACAACAGCAACAGCAGAGGATGAAACCAAGCGTGGGCTCTTCTGAGTATGGGGGCCATTCATCCATCAGCCGGCCCTGGGCACTGCTGGCATTCTGTGAGTTCCCAAGGCACCTACACCTGTTCAGTCAGGGGTTCAGAGCTGTATTGTAGGGAGGTTCTAAAAGCCGATGTCCACCTTCCTCTTTTCCTGCTGCTGACTCGCAGAACCACCACTGCCTGCCGTCCCCAGACAACGGGCACCCACCTGACTCAGGCAGAGTAAGCCCCGCTGGGCTGTAAGGGTCTGTTTGCTTAATCTGTGCCCCCTGGGTGGGGAGATTCCGGGAGACGAGGCCCAGGCCTCTGGACCCCCAGGGACTCTAGCAGCCCCTGGGACATTTTTAGCCCTTAGTGTGTGTTTACATGACTGGAGGAGAAATTAATTAATCAATTATGCCGGAAGGCAGTGTCGGCTTCTTACGGCTTGCAATAAGCTTTTTCCAGTCTACTTTCTGAATTAACTCCTGAGAGAATACTAATAAATATGCCTTTAAAAAAAATCATTTAGAAAGTCATATAGAACCTCTATGAGCACCTTCTGGGATCAGGTCTCCCAACTGTGGCCCTGGAAGAAGCCACAGGAACAGCACTTGAGAACTTGTAAGAAATGCAAATTCTCAGGCCCCACCCTGGACCTACTGACCCAGAAACTGGCGGTGAGGCCCAGCAGTCTGTGTTTGAACCCGTCCTCCAGGTGATTCCAATGCCCCTCAAGTCTAAGAGTCTTAGCATCCTAAGGGGGATATAGTTTGGAAAGCAGAGATTTATAGGATTCCCGTGCAGATATGTTTGGATTTTAACAGAAGTTAATTGTTGGCAATCACAAGCCTTAAAAGTCTCAAAGGATTAAAAATTATGAGTCAAATCTCATAAGGTAGGGTCATTTATTTAATTCAGTAAGAAGGACACTTCGTATGAGAATGGGAGAGGAAAGTTATATGCGTATTATAAGTATAATATTTTTTAAACAAAGACTGAAATACGTGTTAACATAAAACTAGAAGGTGAGCTGGGAACATGGATGCTTATGGTAAAGGGAACATTGGACCAGGACCCAGAAGATCTACAGGTGACCTGGAACAAGTCAATTAACCTTTGGGTCTTTCTTTACCTAAAAATGGAGAGAATACCTGGGGCTGCCACGTAAGGTTGGTCAGGTTGCTCACTGCACAAGGGGACCCATCTGAGGGGCTGGTGGGATCTGAAGTCCATCTGAGCCAAGCTTTTTCCCTCTCCTCTAGAGGAAGGGGCATGTTTCTAATTCATTCAGAGGCACTTTATGAACCAGCTAAGACTCTGACAATACCTGCCCCTGCCCACCTCATCAAGCCATTGTGAGGATTAGCAGAGATGGTGATTAAGAAAGTCACTTGAAAACTATAAGGCATTACACAAAGACAAGATAAGACATTATTTTGGTTGTTGCTGCAGTGACTGCTTATATTTTGACCGTTTCAGTTGGAGCAACCGAACGCCTGATAAACAGATTGAACACAAATCACTATCCATCTACCATGTTATAAAGCTTCAGGGCCCAGAGAAACCAGCAAGAATGTCTTAGTTGCAGGATCGGGCTCTCTCCTAAGTAGTGCATTAAGCCCAGAGGTCTTGCTGCTACAAGACACCCTACAGAGGACCCACTAAAGCCCCTCACAGTCTTAAGATACTGCCACAAAACCTTCACAACTAGTAGGTTTGGGGGCTTATAAGCAGAACCTGAGGGACGCAGCTTGTGCTGGGTCACCCTTAGGGGGGGTGCAGCCCCACATGGGAAAAGCTAAAAGCACCAGAGGATCCATAAGCTTCACAATCCAGCCACAGACACTCAGAGGTAAGCCAGACCTTTTGTGTTTAAGAGGAAAGATGACTCTTTCTGATATTTGCACTTGGGGATTCAAACTCCCTTGTTAGAACACCAGAAAAAAATCCACGTTGATCTAATTTCCTACGTGTCAGGACCTAAAATTGAGCACCAAACACACTTTCTATAAAAGCAGAGGTAAGCGGTCTTGTTCATTGCCACCTTGTGGCAGTTCAGCACTACAGCACTGCCGAGGTGAGCTGCACCTGTTCTCTGGGTCACACGGGACATGTGTAGAATCCCTCTTCAAGAATGTCTTCTTTGTTTTCTTTTCATCAGTGTTTTTTTTGGGTGTGGGGGGGAGCCGTGCACCATTAGCTGGTCTCATTAAGCTATCTGGGTGACCAAGACTGGCCAGTCGGCCAAGTTTGTCTCCCATCCCCACATCTCTTTCTACTCTAATGCACCCCCTGTAAATGACATAACCTTTAAATTCCTTGCAACCTAGAAATGTTTTGGCTCTCCCAAAGGTGATCTGGGCTTCCCAAGTGACATATTAAAAGAAAGGTTTTATTTTGTATTATTTTGCTTTGCAAATCAAAAATAAATCTCAAGCCCCTCCAGAATGGGCCCCAGTGCTCTGCGGGAACAGCTCCCCGAGGGATTTCTGCACTGTGAGATAAGGTGGCTGGCTGCCAGAGGGACCACCGGCTCTGCAAAGGCTGTCTAATTAAGTTCCAGCCAGCAGGCTACTTCTGTGGGCCAGGGGGCTCTTGAGAGATAATACACAAGACACAGCCAGAGAGGGAGGAAGGCGCTTTGCTCTAGTCATGAAATAAATCAAGAGCAGCCCATCCCATATGCAAATGGAAATCGTTCTCTCAGGAGGCCTGCGGTCCTTGGAGAGAGCAAGGAAGAGCTGATATTGGATTGGAAGCCGGTGGCCTTTCTGCCCACTCTCCAGGGCTCTGGTGGGGTGCAATTATGGTATTAACTGGGCTGGGAGATAAGGCAAGATGTCGTTAAGGAAGGAAAGCATGCTTCCTCCATTCCAGAAGCTAATCCCCAGCGACTGCCTCCTCCTGAGCCTCCCACAGGGATGTGGAGCATTAAAGGTACATTGTTTATTCATGTGACCTATGCATGTTGCTGCCTTCCTCGGAATTCTAATTACCTTGGAATTCTTATCCTGTGCCCTTCCTCCTGCCACGATGGCGTGTTTTTCTGGCTAATTTGACAGCAAGGTTGTTCTCCTTTTTTGTGCTTTGTTTTTTTATTTTTTTATTTGTTTATTTTTTTATTAAATGATAACTGTATACATTAATGCAAACATGGGGTACAGTGTAGTGTTTTCTTTTTTTTTTTTTTGAGACGGAACCTCAAGCTATCCCCCTGGGTAGAGTGCCATGGCTTCATGCTCACAGCAACCTCCAACTCCTGAGCTCAAAAGAGTCTCCTGCCTCAGCCTCCCAAGTAGCTGGGACTACAGGCGCCCGCCACAATGCCCGGCCATTTTTTGGTTGCAGCCATCATTGTTGTTTGGCGGGCCCGGGCTGGGGATTCGAACCCGCCACCTTAGGTGTATGTGGCTGGCGCCTTAGCCGCTTGAGCCACAGGCGCCGAGCCCAGTGTAGTGTTTTCATATACAATTTGAAATACTTTCATCAAGCTGGTTAACATAGATTTCATGTCATTTGCTTAGTCATTGTGTCAAAACATTTATATTCTAGTTCTAGAAAAGTTCACTTATACCCTTTGAAGGTAAGAGTTCTCAGGGCTTCAGCTGTCCTTTGAGTGTCAAATAAACTTTAAATCTTAAGCATAAGCCCCCCATTTCAGAAATCACAAGATCTTGCTCCATTTAGAGACAGGTCCATTGGAAGTTATGAAATGGAAGGAATCTGGCTACCTGGACTCCGTTACTGACTGCAGAATACATGCATATACTTTTCTTCTTGAATCTACCTAGAATACAATAGTAGAGTTTCTGCAAAGACTTCAGAGTATGTGGTTCAGACACAGGGTAACTTTCTAACTGTGGAGCGCAAAGGCTTCCACTGAAAACCTTTGTAAGATACACGTACGGCCCTTAAGGAGGATGATATCTGATATCCATTGGAGCAATGATCCTTACCTGATAGTTTCTTTGGGGTCGACAGCCCTTCTCCTGTCCCATTGCCAAAATAAACGAAACTCATGATGTTAATTCAAATAAGTTGAAATATAGCTTGAGAATTTCCTAACACTCTTTTTATTCTCAGGGGAAGGAAGTAAAGAATTTTCCCTCCGAAAATCTGCAAATAGTATAAGGTAGCAAAGCTTTCGGTTAAGACACGCAGTGTGTCTGCCTGAGCTGTGGCTACGTCTATGAAAATAACTCTTCCAGCATCTGTGCTGGTGTTTTCATCCTAAGCTTCATCTTTTGGTCGCTTTGCCTTCTCGACAGTCCCCATAGGAGCCTGAGAGATGGGATCCGATTTCCACTCTGACCTCAGGGTCTTTGTTTGAGGTTTTGGGGGAGTGACCTTTGCTTGCCCCTGAAATCTCTCTCCAAGTTCAAAGCCAAAGGAAAAGTAGGCATGGAGATCGATCAATCCAATAATAAACAACTGGAGAATCAAAGCATACACTTACTGGTAAGAAATTGGAGGCAGAAGGACTTCACCTAGGGAAACAGCCACAGTGACCTCCCCCCCTCATTCTCAGCTCTAGGATTAAATTCATTCACAGGCAGAACAGGCAAGGTCGTCCCCCTCACCTGCAGCCCCGTGGGTGGAGGCAGCTTCTGTAGCTCCAGAATGAGAGAGAGCTCTCCAGAAGCTTCAAGTTCATAAAAAGAACCCCAGAAAGAAGAGACGGAGGCACCAGGGCTGAGTCGCTTTCCCCTACATGAGTAGGAAGAACAGGAAGAAGAGAAACCGAGAAATTAATGGTTTCCCTCTGCAGTGGCCAGGAAAAAAAATGGAATTGGCTAGTTTATATCCCTCTTAATATTTAAATATTAAGTTCATGGTCAACCAGGTTTGTGGGAATCTCTGCAAATATAAAAATCAGCCCCATTGGAACAGCCAAAATAGCCGTGACAACACTCCCTCAGGACCAGATGCCGCCAACGTGGTAATCCCTCCAGGAATGCTGGTGGGAAGTTCAACATTCACTCCCAGAAGTTTCTTAAATAGTAAAAGTGGGACGCCGATCACATTAACTCCGAGGCTCTGTTGTGCCCTAGGGTGAAAATTCACCGTCTCTTCTATTTTCCATCTCAAACTGTGGCCAGCCAATTTGTGTCCAGCGCAGGTCCCCCAAGGTCAGGCCATGAAGTCAAACGATTGTATAAAGAGAACCCAGGAACACAGTGCCAACTGGAGATGCGCAAAGTTTCAACACGCTCCTTCTCCTGTTCCGTCACTTCTGGAGGGAAAGAGAGAAATTCAAGTCTAAAAGTTGGATCTGTTTCTCTTTTATAAGTTAAAATTAAGAAAAAAATGAAAGCCCTAGTTCTATGTTTCACTCTTGAATAAGACCCCCAGAGTTTATCCTAGACTTATACAAGAACAGTAAGCACTGATGTAAGTGGTATGTGACAGCGTAAGCCACAGACAGATTTTACGAACAATCTAGTCCCAGCCTAGGTACCTGATTCCAAGCTGAGGGATGTTCCCAGAGCCCAGCACATAGCCACGCAGACAGTCATTTCCATTGTCAGAGATGGAAGTGGGGACTTAGTGCCATCTGAGATAAGGAGGGTAGGTGGAAAACATCTTGGTTTTAGCCTCCCCAGGAAGATGATTGGCACCTATCGTCTGGAGTCCCCAGTCTTTACGAACTCTGACTTGGCTGGGAGAAATCTCCTATACTGGTGTGCACTAGCCCCAGGGCAGGGGATCTCAGTCACCTGTCTTCTTGTGGGACCTTTCTTCCCCAATACATTCAAAACCTCCTACTTCCTTTTTCTCTTTTAATTCTGGGCTACAGGGTTTTAACTCTCCACTTATAGGTGGCTTGGTCTAAAGCTCTTCCGTGTCCCCGTGTGAGTTCTTTGCCATGGTCACAGTTGTCGGTACGCCTACCTGTTCTACGATATTGCTTGTGTATAGGGCCCCTGCCTCTGGGGAAGGACCCATCTCCACTCCATATGCCTTTGGCTGGAAAACCACCCTCCACGGATTCCTGAACGGAATTACTTTTTGATATTTCTAAAGCCAGAGCATCTGGCTTGCCAAAAGGGGACCAGCCGTTCTTTTAGTTCTCCCTTGGGACACTGCGTTCCCAGCACATTTTAGCAATTTTTAGACATTTAGAACTTTTTCTTTCAGCACCTGTGGAATGTACAGACTCTGCTTCCTTTTCCCTGTTTTTCCTCACTTTTAATTTTTAACCCGTCATATTTATTGGCTATGGTTAGTTATTGTAAACTAACTATTTAGTTTCTGGCTCGGGAATTTCTCTCACCTCCTCAGCCATGGAGGGGATCTGATTCTGGGCACAGGCACTGTCTTCGGTATTCTAGACGCTTTGTCGCCTGGAAATCTCACAACAACATCAAAGCGTGGGTTGGGCTGGCATTTTGAAGCTGGAAAAAAAAAAAGTTAAATTAAATAACTTGCCTGAGGTCGTCCAGCTAGACAGTCAATGAGGAGAGATTGAACCCATTTCTGTCATCACTATGTTGTAACCTAAGACCCGGAACAGGGGCAGGACCAGCACAGCAGGATAATAGGAGAGCCAGAGAACCTGTGGCTGGCACACGAGCAGGAGCCCCACTCAGAAGCTGTTCACAAGACAGTGTGATTAGATCATTCTCAGCAGCCCACAGTAGCGCTGACTGTGGTTATGACCTGGTAAGCACTTGGGGCATTGACCCCTTCCATCCTCATGGGACACTCCATCTTGCAGAAGAAAAAAGTGAGACCCAGGTGTATAGGGCACTAGTTCAAGGTGGCACCATGGTGAGTGGCAGAGTAGGGACATACATTCTGATCTTTGCAATCCAAACCCCCAGGTGTAAGGCCCCCCACGGGATGGACCCACAGATGTGAAATGACGCAGAGGCAGAAACCAAGAGGGGAAGTGCCTTGTAGGAATAATTGGATAGGTTCTGACACTTCTGTGGCTGCACTGACAGCAGAGACCTGGGGTGTGTCTTTTGTCACTGAGATGAATCTGCAGAGTGCCCATGGTCCTCTAAGTGTGTTTCTGGAGTCTTCCCTTTAAAAAAAACACAGGCAAAAAGAAACCAAGGAATCTTGATGCCACTGGCTTAATAGATCTACCAAACACCCATTCTGAACTGGTGTCTATGCTTTGAGATCCCAGCAACTCTGAACTTGACACCATCCCTAGAAAGGAAGTAAGAGATCACTGGCACAGAAGTGGCCCTGAACAGAACAGCCTCCAACAGAGGCCAAGGGGCCCAACAGAGAGCAGGATAGAAGGCACTAAGGACCTCAGGTGACCCAGATGAGATGCCAGGTTCCCAGATCTCTCCTGCCCTGCCCCTACAAGAACACTTTTTGCTTCTCACCACCCGTGACATTTACAGGTGACTTATGGACAAGGCCATGCTTCTGCCACTTGTCACAGAGCTGGAGAACTAGAGTGCCAAATGGGTCTCTTACCCAACCTTCTTATTATACAGATGGAGAAACTGAGACCCAGAGAAAAGACTTGGCCCAAGTGGGTCTCGGTGGTGGAATTTGGTCTGTGTTGGAGGCTCCTGACCCCCTGACCTAACTCAAGGCCCGCTGCAATGCTGATGACTACATGGGTTGTAAGTGGCAGAAATCTAACTTGAATGGGCTTAAACTGAAGGGCGTTGATTTGCTTCTAGAACTGGAAAGTTCAAGAGGGAATGGCTTCAGCATTATCTCAAACCACACCAGGAGGATGTAGTTTTTCCCATTCTTGTCTCTGATTTCTTTTGAGGTGGTTCTAGCCATTGCCCTCATTATCAAGTTACCCCGAAAGTTACCTAAATGGCTACTGGCAGCCCTGGACCCACCTGCCTGAATCTGGCCCTATCCACATCACCTAACCCTTTGCTCTAGTTACTTGCGACTTTTCTTTGAGGCTGAGAATTTTTACAGAACCAGAATCTTTTGCCTTTACCCTCAGAAATTTGGAGAATGTTCTTACACCGGCCTCAAATTCTTAATTAGCATGAGAATTGAAGCCCCGAGGCTGCGGGAATAGGGATATTGTCCAAATGAAAATCTATGTGAATGGTGCTCCATGTAAATAGAACTTTTTCTCAGGAGATAAAGTTAGATAAAGCTTTTAACACGTTGGAACACGTTTCCCCAAAGGTAAAGAATTAGCAAAATCAGAATTCACTTTGCAGGTTATTTAGAGACTTTCACTTGGGATAAGGGCTGAACTTGGAATTTTATGGTCTTCGACCAATACTACCTAGGAACAGGAAATGTTTGCAAGATCGGCAACCATCCTGTCCGCTGTGTTTAGGCTGCTATCAAGAGACGATCCCTCCCTGACCTCATCTCTGTTTTTTCAAAGGCACTTGGATAAATTCGTGAGTTTGATGAGCCCCTTCTGACTCGCAGTTGGAGAAAAATGATGGGATCCATTCCCAGCTTCCCGTGAAATCCTGGTGAAAAGAATTTTACCCAGTTTAACTCTTAATGGCCTCTCTTGGGAGAAGTTTATTGTTCCGTGCTTGGTTCCAACTTGGTGCTCCAAATTGCTCATTGTGGGCAAGTTTTCTCTGCAAATCTGAGCCCCAGCATGCTTTGGGTTGGATGCAGGCGAGACACTGTGCCTCTACCCGCAGCCTCCCTCTGCCTGTCATCCACCCACACCGGGCCAGTCTTCAACCCTCTTGCTTCACACTTACTGTTTGCTTTCCCAGCTTCTGACTGATTGGAGGGACAGGATGTGGTTTCATGATAAACTAGCCGAGAGCGCCTGAGTTAAAAGAGCATGGCCTTATGGTAGTGCCGTTGTCAAGACAGTGGGAGTAGGAAAAAGGATTTTAACCACCACTTTGCCACGTCGTGCCAACCCCAGGCATCGAGTGCTGGGAAGGCAGGGTAGGCCTTTTGGATTTGCAAAGAAGACACTGAGAAATGGGGGCTTGTCTGCTAAGCACCCGAAGTATTATCCAAAACACAACCTCAGCCCTCTCAGAGGTCTAAGCTCTGAAAGGGTGTCGTATACCCTTTATCTGGCATACATGCCGGGTGGAAATTATACTGGTACCTCAAAAAGGCCATCAGCAAGAATTATGCTCAGTCTGCTAGTGGGTGCACAGCTCCGGGGTTCATCTCTCCCAGAGACTGGTTCCAAACAACTGGAACAAACTTAAGGCAGAAAGGAAGTGTTAGGGAGACCGCAGGGCCATAGAATTGGTAGGAAGCAGATTTATTAGACCAGATTCTCCAGAGAAATATGACAGACAAGTCCAGATTCTCCAGAATAGAAAAGAAACAGACAGGAGGAAGATATAGGGAGGGGGGAAGAGAAAGAGAGAGAGATTATGAGGAATTGCTCGTGACTGCTTGTGCTTACGGAGCCTGAGAAGTCCTAAGATTTGGGATTGCAATCTGAAGGCCTCCAGGAGCGATGGTGCAGTCCCAGCCCAAGCCAAAGACCTGACAACCAGGAGAGCCAGTGGTGTAATTCTCAGTTCAAATCCAAACCCAAGAGCAGGGAAAGTCTGATGTCCCAGCTCCATGACAACCAGGCAGAGAGAGTGAGTTGTGCGTTCTCCTTTGTCAGACTTTTGGTTCTGATCAGGCTCTCAGCAGACGGGGTGAGGCCCAGTGACAGGGGGCAGGGCACCTGCTCTGCTCAGGCTGCCTGTTCGGATGGTAACCTCATCCACAACACCCTGACAGACACACCCAGAGCTATGTTTTACCAGGTGTCTGGGAACCCCACGGCCTACGTAAGTGGACACAAAAGAATTAATCCTCACACAAGAGAACAAGTCTAGACCTGTGTAAAGGTCAAGGTCACAGTGAGGTCAGATGCAGGAAGCCTAGCCCTGGACTCATGGTAGGAAACCCTGGTGGGCACGTGGCCGTGGCATTAAGTGATCACCAGCTGGATCTTCATCCAGTTGGCCCAGCCGAGGTCATGTGCTCATCTCTGCCCGTTCTGTTCTATTTCCCCTATGCAAGGCCATTATCTATGATCAGCCTTCTCTCCAAGACTACGCACAACTGGGAGTTAGTAACTCCCCACAGGGAAACTAGGTTCATGAAGGAGGAACGCTGGCTGGGAAGCCAACACAGACACACACCTACACCCCAAATGTACAACCATGTACACCTGCACTTGCACACCTGTGCATGTACACTAAAGTGGGGGCACCATCCCTACACAGGAGAAGCTGGAGAGACACAATATCCCACAATATACGATTTAAAAAATAAGGCAGTTCTATATAATACAACATTTTCTACCAATAGAATAAAGTGCTAAACTGTACAGAACAGACATCTGTAGACTGCGCATTTGTTGAAATGCCATGTGGTTGTAGGAAGGGGACTTCAGAGTGGGCTGATGTTGCGGGGAAAGGGGGAGGATCTGGGTCTTGAAAGACGAACAGGAGGTGGATGTAGAAAATAGATGTCAAATTCTAGGGGTGGGGAAGTGGTGTGGATGCACGGATCAGAATTCTGACCCCTTCTCCTGAGAAGAGAGCACTGGGTTTGAATTTTTCTCTCGACCCCGGTGGGACTGAACCACTTGTTTAATAGTCGGGGGTCTCCCATTGTCTAAGACAGGGCGAGTAATTCCTACCACACAGGATAAGAGAAGTTACGGAACACACACACAGTTGTCACTGTCCCCTTTTTTCTTCCATGTTTATATTTAATTACATTTGTTGATGTGTAAGATTTTAACATCAGAATTTGATAAATAAAACCAGGTAGATCCATGTTTAATCAGTGCAGGGAGCAGTGTGTGCCTGCTACGGGGCACCGCTGGGCGGCCTTGGAAGGCAATCTCTGAGCTCCCATTCCCTCCTCTATCTAAAGTTTCTGACAAACACAGGCATCTCATGACCCATCTAGTTATCACCGAGTTAATTCTGTTTTTTAAAGGAAAAAAGGGGGAGGGTTTTGCTTTTACCCAAGAGAATTCATTAATCAAAGCATGGCAGATCTAGGTTACAAGGACAGGCAAAGGACACACAGTTCTAGGGCTCAGTCACAATGTACCTCCAGGGTTTGGATTCAGGCCTCTTCCTCAAGGCCCTCCAGGTGCCGCAAGTGGCCATGTGGCTGAAGCAGGAGCTTGAGTGACAGGCCCGGTGGAGTGAGTGGTGGGAAAGAGTCCCATAGCAAGTGAGCAAACCAGGGTGACATTCAGGAGTGGGGACACCTCCCCCAGGTTCTACTCTCTTCCTGTGTCTAATCACTCTGGTTACGTTACTCTTGACTACATTTTATGCGGGAATTTACATGCTGCGGGGAGGACCAAGCATTAAAGGAATTCCCAGGAGTCCTGAGAAATCGTGGGGGTCTGTTGCTGGGGTCACAGACGTCCATGCCTATAGGAACCAGATAAGTGATGGTAATGAGCAAATCAGGTCAGGAATTAACATCTTCCAATTCCCGTTCGTCTTGAAATATGCACCTCTTTTAGTCTGTTTCGCCGTTTTCCCATTTTTTGATAGAAATACGAGTAGAAAGAAATATTTCTCTATTATGAGAATTTTTTTTAAGTGCTGGTGTATAAAGGTAATAATTGAGAGTGCACATTCCCAATTATTGCTTAATTAAAAACAATCACATCAAAAACAACCACAAGGCATATGCCAAGTTTACTCTGTAAAAACAAACAAACAAACAAACAAAACACTTCTGTCAGTTATCTGGTCTACCGTGGATATAAAGCCTGCCCACCACACACACCCCAATAGTCTACCTACCATAAGCCCCAACCAAGAATATAAATGGAGGGAGAAAAACCACATAACCCTTCTTCTGCAGCATTACCATATTCAACAAAGACTGAAAAGCTGTTGCAAAAAAAAAAAAAAAAAAAAGAACCTTTGCGTGTATTTTTAGGACAGTATCATAGTGAGGTTCTGGTGTATTTTACCTGCAATGAGCCCTTTCCTTCCACTGGATACTAAGGTGGTATTAGCCAATCTGGGAAACCCTCCATGGAGCCTTACAGAATTGAGAAATTTTGGATTAGTTTTCTCCGTGCACAGCAAGGAGCTAGGAAAAAGTTAGCTGTAACAACTCCCAGGGACGGTCATAGAGGGGTTTGATTGTTATTTTGTTTTGTTTGGGGATGGGTTTCTCCAGGAAGTTGTTAAAATCTAGGGAACATAGAAGGAAAAAAAAAAAAAACAAGACTGTGACAGCTAGTTTATTCTTACATAGATGCCACAGTATTTAGTATTTATTAACAGCCTTATGTCGATGGTTGTCAGGAAGATACCAAGTTCCAACTACATGCTGAGAACATCATCTCTGTTTTTTTCTAATTTATAAGTTTTCTTTCCTCAATGGGATTTCAGTACACAACTTGGGGACACAGGTACCTTGTCTTATCTTTTCTAAATTCCCCGGTTCTTCTGGAACTTTCTATCCTGTACTACACTCACATATGTAATACCTCCCCCTTGAAACAAGAGCAGATGTGTTTATTCATCTCTAAATCCCATCCAGCGGGTACTGCTTTGCCCATAGTTAGTGTGAGCCCAGGAAATGTTTATTTTTTTTATTAGATCATAGCTGTGTACCTTGATACCGTCATGACGTATGGTGTGTTATTTTTATATACAATTTAAAATATTCTCATCAAACTGGTTAACATAGCCTTCATGTCATTTTCTTAGTTATTGTGTTAAGACGTTTATATTCTTCATTTAGAAAGATTCACATGTACCCTTAAAAGATAAACCATAGATGTGATCCCACCAATCACTCTCCCTCCATCCATCCCCTCTCCCTTCCCCTCCCTCTTCCTTTCCCCCGTATTCTTGGGCTATAATTGGGGGATAGTTTCCTAGTAGGGCTGAGTACATTGGATACTTTTTCTTCCATTCTTGAGATACTTTGCTAAGAAGAATAGTTTCCAGCTTCATCCATGTAAACACAAAGAAGGAAAAGTCTCCATCCTTCTTTAGGGCTGCATAGTATTCCATGATATACATATACCACAATTTATTGATCCATTCGTGGGTCGATGGGCACTTGGGCTTCTTCCATGACCTAGCAATTATGAATTGGAGCCCAGGAAATGTTGGTTGACTGAATACATAAATGAGTTCTACTGATTGTGGGGCACATGTGTTACTGAGGATAGCAGGGAGGCCCACAAAAATGCTCACCAGCAAATAAATCGTCTATTTTGAGTGTTACTGTATTTTGATATTTAGGAAAGGGAGAATTCTCTCCTCTAGACTGTAGAGGTGTCAGCCATCCTTGGTCAGAGAAGAAACTAAGGGGAGTGAGTATTTATTATCTCTTGCTGCATAACTCACTACCTCCCAAACTGTAACAGCTTCACATGACAGCATTTATTGTCCCCCAGTTTCTGAGGGTGTTTAGCTGGATGCTTCTGGCTCAGCATCATCTCATGCGGTTTCAGTCCAGCTGTAGGCCAGTGCCACAGTCACCCGGAGGCTTAACTGGGTGGGGACAGAAAGTCTCAGCGGTGTCCCCACAGAGAGGCATGTGCCTTCAGGCAGGTGTCTGTGGACAGAGGGTGATGAGAGAGAGAGGGAAGAGAGAGAGAAATAGAAGCCAGCATCTTTACCACCTAGTCTAAGAAATGACACACCAGTAGAGGAGGGATCTGGACAAGAAAGTAACAGGAGCTCAGTGCCCGTAGCACAGTGGTTATGGTGCTCGCCACATACACCAACGCTGGAGGGTTGGAACCCAGCCCGAGCCAGCTAAACAGCAACGACAACTGCAACAAAAAATAGCTGGGCGTTGTAGTGGGCTGCTCTAGTCCCAGCTATTTCAGAGGCTGAGGCAAGAGAATCACTTAAGCCCAAGAGTTTGAGGTTGCTGTGAGCTGTGACGGCACCATGGAACTCTATCAAGGGCGAGATAGTGAGACTCTTTCTCAAAAAAAAGGAAAAAAGAAGTAACAGGAGGTGGAGGCCATAGGGAGCCATCTTGGAGGCCGGACTCATCAAAGTGGGATACTCAGTTGTTTGCAAAGAGACTCACAGATGTCTGTCTTGGAAAATTATAAAAATTCTCTCTTCTACCAGAACTGGAGGTATTCACTGATTTGAGTGAACTTGAACAATGAACAATGTTTGAAAGTGATTCTGGAAGCTGACCTGGCACATGCTGTCCGGGAAAGGCACCCATCTGATGGCTGCACCCTCTGCCCCCCACCTCCCAGGCCCACCTGGAGGCTTGTTTCCCAAGCCTTGTAATTTCCTTGTATTTTCTGAAAGGAGCCTGCGACACACACGTGAGGAGTTCCTCAGTCCGGAGGAAGAGCAAGGACTGTGCCCATCTCTGTCCCTACAGAGGAGGGTTCAGCCGTAAATGCAAAAACTGTCATTTTCTGTGAATTTTCTGAAAATAGATTTTGTTAAAAAAGAGAGGTCCACTAGCGTTAATACCCAACAAATGATTATGGAATGAACAAGAGACCAGGAGTCAGATGCTATATCCCAGTGGATCATGCTCCCTGATACTGGTTTGGTCCTGGCTCCAGAGGGTAGAGTTAAAAATGAATATTACCAAGGTTTCAGGAAAAGTTGTGTTTCAAATATGTTATGAAAACGCATATATATGTGTTTATATAAATATGCACCTTCCCTTGTGGGCCCCATCAGATTTCATGATAATTAAGCGGGTATCTCACTCTTTCCTGACAGCCTGTGGGTTCCCCGAAGGCAAGAACACGGGTCTCTCTTGTTTACGGAGGTATCCCCCATAGTGGACACAGGACAGAGCTCTTAGTAGTTGTGCAATAAATAATTTGTTGAGTGAATGAATGAGGAGGTAATCCTAGAAATGTTTCTAACTTAAAATTGGACTCCATCTTTGGGAGGGAGGGTCTGAAGTCAGCCAAGTATGGAAAAATCCAAACTTGGAGACAAGAGACGCTATGGCAACCCTTGTTTGCTTTGTGTTTGGCAAACTGGGTGGCCCCGCTCCTTGCTTCCTGCCTGGCAGCTTCAGTGACCGGACTCCCTCGGCTTTGGCCCGTTTCCTTAGCTTAAATCCAGAGAGAGATGGACACCGCTGGGCATGCAAGCTCCCTCTCCCTGCTAGTGGGTCTCTTACTTTGCCATTTCTCCTGCCCTGTTACCTGCGAGCTCCTGCTGGCCTGGGAGTTAAGATTCAAGGAGGGAGGGGGTGTGTGTGTGTGTCTGACACATGCCCGTGTGTGTAAGATATGCACAGCCCCCAGCATCTTCCGCTCCTTCCTCTGTACCACTCTGTATTGAGCCAAAGCTCTGTTTAATTAATGCGAAGCAGACGTCGTGGTCAAGGAAGAAAATAAATAAATAAATAAATAAATAAGGCAGCAGACCTCTGCCCTCTTTCCCCAATCTGATTAACGAGAGTAGAGAAGATTTAAATCAAGAATGGCACATCATTTTTCTCTCTCACACCAATTCCAATCAATTGGTATTGGCTGCCCGGACTGCTGTGTCATGAGGGATTCTGAGGCTGGGTTCCAGCTCGGGGGGTGGGGGGGGGGAGCGTGCCACCACCAGTTAACAATGTCTGGCCGGGCACAGGAGGGGCCAGGAGCAACCCACAGCCAAGTGTAGGCCACAGCAGGAGATGCTGGTCAGTACTCTCAGGGCCATGCAGGAACTGGGACATTCTGGCCCCCAAGGGCAAACCAGGGTCCTTGTCTTTTGCAAAATAAACACACCCCTCAATGGCATCTGTATGCAAAATAACTGGGTGGTATTTGCACCCAGGTATAGAAACAGGAGGAAGGACAGAAAGACCTTTGTGTTAATGTCTTTGGGTTCCTCTTTCACGCGCACTCTCTCTCTCTCTCTCTCTCCCTCCCTCCTTCCTCCTTTCCTTCTCTCTCTCTTTCGTTTGTATGATCTCATGGAAACCAGAGCCACAGGAATAATTAATACTCAACAAATGGATAAACATTAGGCAGGCAACAGGTTCAGAGCAGGAATGGCAAAGCTTCTTTCTCTTCCCCATCAGCTCTCATCGTTCGGTGGGGGCTGCTCTCAAGCTCCTGAATTTCTGAGCCTGGAAGGTGCTTGGATGCCCGAGCCCTGGGGGATGCTTAGCTGGCACTGTGTCTATGCATTTCGTGGCATGGCCATTCTGGCGGGGAGCAAAGGGCACCTATCACTGTGAGATACTGTTGGCAAAGAGCCCAGAGACACATAGCGTCCCTCTGTCTTTTCTAACCAACTCTGTGCTGGATGCCTGGGCCCAGCCAGCCCCATGAAACTGCCCCCCAGCCATTCAGCATCCTCTGAGGCCTCACTCATTCTTGGGGGTAAGTGCCCTCAATGCAGCCAGCAGGCCCCACACACAGCATGGCTATTTGGGGGCTGTTTATTCCCTAGAGATACTGGCTTCTCTTTCTGATTCCGCTCATCCTCCAAGGTCACTGGCACCAGATCCATCCTAGACTCCAAACAAGATTCCCCCGGGATGTCCTGTGAGCCTGTGCCTGGCCTCTGAAAGGCCAGACGGTCCATCAGTATTTAACTGGAAGCCTGAGACCTCCTCTGCTCCTCTGTGCCAATCTTTCCCCTAATTTACTTCAATTCCCTTATCCAGGACACCTCTCCGTCCCCACATACCAAGCAGAAATCCCACAGGTAGCTGAAGATGAGGAGTCTCCCCTTCGGCAGGACCCTCTGATCAGAAAACCCCAAACAGAGCCTCCTCAGGAAAATAGAGACACTTCACTATCCTGTGGCGTTTTACGGTTCACCGGTAGCATTTGGTGAATCCAAGGTCATCACAAATTTGATCTCATGAGGGGAAAAGACATCTTCAAATGGACAGTTTATGCCCATTTCTCCTTCTGGGAGCTGAGTCTCAAAAACTGTGAAAGAACTTTCCTGAGGCTGTGTAGCAAGTCAAGGGCAGAGGGAGGCTCAGACAGAGACTATCCAGGCCCCGTGCATGCTTTTCCCCCCATAACCAGCAGGTCTGGTCTAACTTTTCATCTGTGAGTACAGGGGCTATAAACATTGTTCCTACAACAGGTTTGTGGGCTTTGTGAAAGTTGTCACTGTTTTTTAAACCCCCCCATCCCGAAATCCAGTTTCCTTGCTGGTACCTAGAAGCCAGTCTGTCTTTGTACTAAGCACGGCCCTGTCCTGGCTGTCATTCCTTTTTCATGAAGCAATTATTTTATTTACTACCCTCTTCTGCCCTGAGGATTAAAGCCAGCATGGCGTAGAAAGGGTGCCTGGCATTGGGGCCACAGGTAAAGGCCACCTGTTTCTTCAGCCTGCTCTGACATACCAGCCAGGTAGATCCAAAAATGTGCAACACTGTATATAACCAGCAAGGGGTTAAAAAAAAAAAAAAACCAATTAAGAAAACAGAAACTGAAAACACTTCTGGGAAGGATCTCCCTGGCTCTGAGACCATCAGCCTGAAATCCTCCCCCAGGGGCAACAAGAAGAGACTTTCAGCTTTGAACATCCTTGCTCTCCCAGTGTTTTCCCAAATGCTAAATAGCTGTGTCCTTTTACTCTGAGAGAGAGAGAGAGAGAGGTAAACTGCATTGGTTTCCCTGGGTTTTTCCTCTCAAAATCCCTAGCCACCAGGGCAACAACTGAGAATAGAGATTGTCTACAATTTAGGGAATGCAATTCTCCAGTTCCTCAGGACAAACCCGGGTCTACAAAGCTTTGCTGTGCTGGGCAGATTTTCTTCCTTCTCTCTGTTGGCCAACTGCTATTCCACTGTATTTTTCAAAGGTAACAGAGGCTAATGTTTTCATCAAGCCCACTGATATGAATCTTACTCTATCAGACCTAGATTTTTCTAGGCCAGGTGTCCTCAAACTATGGCCCGAGGGCCACATGCTGCCCGCCTAGGACATTTATCCGGCCTGCCAGGTGTTTTTGCCGCCGCTGCCTGTCCTGCTTAGCCGCCGACTCGTCCCGGAGCCCACATTCCGGCCCTCCAACGGTCTGAGGGACAGTGAACTGGCCCCTGTTTAGAAAGTTTGAGGACCCCTATAAATCTAATACCTCCATTTATTCTAGCATTAAAGTCCTTTAATCTTACCTGAGTGCCCTCATCTGCCTGAAATTGCCTCCATCAGCCCAGACTTCACCTTATTGGAATCAGTCTATTAAGATTAGTTCATTTCTGTAACAGTTGCTGGCAGAGAATAAGCACTCAAAAAATGTTAGTGATCATTATTAGCAATATGGTCCTTAGAACTGGCAGCTTGCATTCCTCCCTGTGATTACACCCTCTCAAGCTTTTGATAGATATTATGACAATTTCTAAACAATGTTCTGTAATCAATTACTATTGCTTCTAAATTCAATGAGGAGATGAATCCTCCGCTCAGGAGTCTCTCCGTGGCAGATGCAACAGGCCAATTCAATAATCACTGAACCTCCAAAGAAGCTTAAAATACTGATCCTGCCCCTTCCTGCAAGATCGGGGAGCTTTCACCACTCGGAGCAACTCAGCTCAAGGTGCCTCTGATATAAAACTAACACTAGGGAACAGTAGTGCATGATTCCCTACTGTATTTCCCAGAACCCCTTGCAGTGGAATGGAACCATGAACTTGACTATGTTTCCCATTCATTGCAGTGAATGGGTGCTTGAATGTATTTCCCAGCGTCCCTTGCAGTGGAATGGGATCACATGATCCATGTGGCCAATGGAATGTTAGCCAAACTGATGTTCCCAGATATCCAGACCCAGATTCCAAACAAACAAACAAAACCCTCCAATTCAACCCTCCATATTTTAGCCTCCCCAACCATGACCCTGGAAATAAAATACTCCAGGGTAACAGCAAAAATATGAGATGGGAAGAGCCTGGCCCCCAAGTTCTCTTTTTGGAGGGCAACAAAGAGCTGTTCACCCTCCACATCGACACTGAACTATTGCATAAGATCCTTTTTTTTTTTTAATTGTCAAGGTACTAACCTTGCAGGATTCATGGCTATAGCACTCAGCCTGCCCTAATCAACACAGATATCTTGAATTATTTGGGAGCTGAACTAAGAAAATTACCAGGTGTGCCACCATGATGCCTTCTGATGAACTAGGGCATCGGTTTATATACTTTCCTTTGCCATAAAACTTTGTGGTATAAATCAATGATACTGGCAAGCACAGACAGATAAAACAGATGAAAGTCCTGCTGCTCTCAGGGAAGCCCTGGTGAGGGACCAGACATTCACCCCTGCCCTCTCCCACGGTGGCCCCAGGCATTCTTAGGATTTGCTAATTCAAGAAAGTTCTATTCTGAGAGCTTGTTGAGGCCCTTAGGTAGTATCGTTTGCACTTCAGTTAAACCTAAGAAAGCCTCAGAAGACCATCTGTGGGAATTCAGTCTTCACCAAGCAGTGAGGAGCAGTGACAAGAGCCCTGCAAAGGCCTGGGATCCAAGGTTTTTTTTAGGACATTAACAAACAGTAGAAGACAGAGCAAGCATGTCCCTACCCTGCCCTGTAATTGAGGGGGTTGAGCCAGATCAGAGATCACAAGCTAGAAGAAAGTACAGATGGCAGGTGCTGTTACTTGGCTTGTAAAGTAGTGTTGTCGTTTTTGTTAATTAGTCCTCCACAAATAAAAAGTAGAGCTTTTGCATTAAAAAATCTGATTGCTCTTGCAAAAGCTATTTCCTCAGGGCCTTCCTCTTTGGACATGACCTATGTTGACTGGTTTACAGAAATCCTTCCCTTCACCTCAGATCGTTCATTCATGTACATTACCTACCCAGCTAGTCCATCTTGGCCTTTGTGTTCCAGACCTTTGGTCTACATGATTTCTTGTCATCTCTTCTGCCTGATCCAGATGAACAAAGTCACATCACCTTGTTACGTAGTCTATTGCTTCATCAAAAACTGTGTGCCCAACTCACAGTGTCAGATGAACAAAGTCACATCACCTTGTTACGTAGTCTATTGCTTCATCAAAAACTGTGTGCCCAACTCACAGTGGCTGAAAGCAACCACTGTTTTATTGTATCTCGTGAGTTTATGGGTCAGGGATTCAACGGGGCTGACGGACGTGTTTTCTGTTTCATACCATGTCGCAGAGGTCACTTACTGCTATTCAGCTGGTAGATGAGCTGGCATGGAGGGTCAAGACAGCATCACTCACAAGTCTGGTGCTTGGCCAGGACGGCTGGAAGTCTGGGGTCTGCTGTGCCTGCCACCTGAAGCACCTGCCTGTGGCTTTCCCTACACAGAATCAAGGTGGTAGGTCTCATGGTGGCTTGGGGCTGCCAGAGACCCAGGCTGAAGCCGCAAGGCCTTCAGAGGCTCAGCTTCAGAAATCCTAGAACAGCACTTCTCCCATGTTCTACTGATCAAGCAAACCTCTGGGGTTAGCCTAGTGTTGGAGCAAGGACTTGAACTCAATAGGAAGAGTGGAAGAGGGTTGTGGCAGCTTCGCTCCAGGTATGAGTCTGTTATTCAGTTCTGCTTTCCTGAATTAAAGGCTTAAGTCAAATTAAGTGACTGATAGGCAGTTCAGTGGTTAGGGAGCCAGCCACATACACTGGAGCTGGCAGGTTTGAACCTGGCCCGGGCCTGCTAAACAACAATGACAATTGCAAAAAAAAAAAAAAAAAAAAAATTGCTGGGTGTTGTGGCAGGTGCTTGTAGTCCCAGCTACGTGGGAGGCTGAGGTAAAGAGAATTGCTTAAGCCCAAGATTTTGAGGTTGCTGTGAGCTCTGACACCATGGCACTCTGCCGAGGGTGACATAATGAGACTCCGTCTCAAAAAAGTAAAAATAAAAAGTGTCTGATAGTCATCCAGTGCAGAGTCACACACCACATAATGACATTCTGGTCAACCGTGGACTGCAAATATGATGGTCGTCCCGTAAGACCTTGTTGTTACTGTACCTTTCCTATATTTAGGTATACGAAAGGCTCACCGCATGTTAGGATGGCCTGCAGTGTTGAGTGCAGTCATGTGCCATACCGGTTTGTAGCCTGGGAGCCACAGCTTGTACCTTATAGCTGCAGTGTGTTGCCATCTGGGTTTGTGTAAATACACTCCGTGAGGTTTGCACAACGATGAAATCGCCTACTGACGCATTTCTTAGAACGGATCCCTGTTGTTGAGCAACACGTGACCGTATTTCACAAAAATGATGTTCCTGGCCCCACCGGCAGAGAGACAGGTCTGTATGGGAGTTAGCTCACTGCAGGCTGTGCTGGTGCCCATGCTGGATGTCCCTCGTGACGTGCACCATTGCTAAGGACACTTTGCGTTACATAGAATTGAACTTCGAGCTTTTATAAGAAAAAAAAAGAGGAGAAAGTATTGATTCACACTGATACGGGTAAATATAAAAGGCAGGATAAAGGTGCTTTTTTGGTAATTCCTTCCATCCACCGTCTGATTTACAAAACGATACCGTAAAGCAATTACAATAAAACGGTGTCAACGCCTTATAATGTATAAAAATGTAATTTGCATGACCATAATAGCATGGAGCGGTTGGAGGGGGGGAGGAAATGGTGCTTTATTTGAGGCAACGTTTCTGCATACTATTAAAATTAATTTAGCATTAATTTGAATTAGATTGTTTTTAAGTTAAGATGCTAATTGCAATCCCCAGGGCAATCACTAAAAAAATAAAATATATTATGAAAGCAATACCAAGGGAAGGAAAACAGTAAGCGGGAAATATCTATTTAGCACAAGAGAAGTCAGTAGTGGGAATTGGAAGAACAGAAGCTATCCAGGAAAACAACGAGATGGCAGGTGTACGTCCGACCTTATAAGGAATTACATTCTGTGTGAATGGAGTGAACGCTCCAATCAAAAGATAGGAAGATTAGTGGAGCGTATTTTTAAGAAATGACCTATCTATCTGTGTACAATCTGCAAGTGACGCCCTCTAGATTCAAAGACATAAGTAGATTAAAAGGAAAAAGGTGGAGAAAGAAATGATCAGCTCATGTATCCAAAAAGCAAAAAAGTAGCTAATGCGTCCATCTCACCTGGATCTAGGAGCTCAGATGATGTTGCCAGGCCTCAGTCTCACTCACCTAAGATTTATTCTGTGTTTGCTCTACTCTGGGTCATTCAGCCTCTCCTGGTGGCCCCCCAAAGTTTCAGGCTTACCAGCTCCAATGGGAACTAGGCTTCTTTTTCTCTTTGGTGCCGGCAAACTTCCTGGTTTAAGTATCATTGGTCTCCACATTCATGCCAGCGTCCGCAGCTTTGGGACGTTGTGATGTGGGCTCATCTTACTGGTGATGTCTCAGGGTGGTTTTAATTTGCATTTCTCTGATGATTAGGGATGAGGAGCATTTTTTCCTATGTTTGTTAGCCATTCATCTGTTTTCCTTCGAGAGGGTTCTATTCCTGTCTCTTGCCCAGGGATATGGATGGGATTGCTAGCTCAGGGATATAGAGGATTGCTGGCTCTTTCTTGCTTCATTCATTTTAGTTCTCTGTAGATCCTAGTGATCAAGCCTTTGTCTGATTCATGATCGGATGCATGTCCACCTAGGAGAAAAACTCATTTCAATTCAAGTTGGGGGAGGGGTATTTAGAGAAGGGAGGAGGTTGAGGTGCCCTCACTCAATGGGCACAGGGTGGGAGTGTTTGGCACACCTTTTGTGTGTGGGACATAACCCCAAGAGGGACTCTACCTAACAAAATCAAATATTTTGACCTGGTTGTTTGTCCTCTCACATTAACCTGAAATAAATTTACTTTTCTAAAAAAAAAAAAAAAAGATTTCACTGGCCTACTTAGGTCAAATGTTCATACCTGAGTCAACTTCCATGCTCAGGCATAAGTCACATACCCCTTCCTGGATTCAGAGGCAGCTTGGCTTAGCTTCTTCCTGGATTCAGAGGCAACATGGCCTGAGAGCAGGTGAGGGATGCGCCTACATTAGAGACCAAGGGGCTACAACCAGAAGACCCATGCATTGGTCTGACTTGGGTTGGAAGGGGTATTCCCCGGTTGTAGCAGAAAGCATAGGGAAATGAACTATGAAGGGTTCAAATGTACATCTTTATGCCCGTGTTTTAATTGTCCAGAAGGGTTTCTGCACAAATTTTAAAAATCGTTTTAGCTCCCTTGATACATGAAATGTACTTAAGTTTCGTTCCAAGAGATCGGGAAAAGGAAAGATAGACACTCACGTCATGAAACACCTGCTCTGTACCAGGTCTGAACTTACCTGAAACCCTGGGAACCAAGTGGAGGCCTCAGCATTTTGTAGATGAGGAGAATGAGGCACAGGTACCCAGCTTGCAAGTGGTGGAGTCCAGACTCTCACTGAGTTGACCTGCTCCCAGAGCAGAAGGTTCTTCTCCCTGCACGGCGTGTTGTATGATAGCTACAGCTCTCCTACATGTCCACATTCAAGTAAGAAGGTGGGAAGAAACCACAGATGCACCCAGGGTGGAATCTGGCTTCTCTGCAAATCTGGGCTTGAATGTTAGGTTTAAAGCTAAATTAGGGGGAATTGAAGATTGGGCACCTGCAAAGCACAAACTTAGGATTTCTTGGTTCTCACTTGAGTGGAAAATTATTTCCCCGTCAGAGTCTGATCGTTGGTGGTGTGTGTAACTTGTACGTTCATATTTTGCCCTCCCAGGCATCTCTGTGGGGAAGCAGCACCAGCAGTTTGTGAGACAGTCTCCTCCCAGCCAGTGGCTTGTGACTCTCACTTTTATTTGCCTCTCGGTTCCAGTTAAGATCAGGCCAAATTTTCCCTCTTGGGCTTTGTGTTGGTACCAGGGATGGAGTGTGACAAAAACTGGAATGGTTGCAGTCAACTTTCTTTTTCCTTTTTCATTCTCCTACCTCTTCTGTGGTGGCAGTTGACAACCAATGTTGATATCAGATAGTCCCTTTATCCAGATCTTTCCTTAAAAATGCTTCTCTTGCTGTTGATGGATTAAAGCAGCAATTCTCATAATGTATTCTGCAGAACACAATTACCCAGAATCTCAGCTGTAAAAAAAAAAAAAAAAAAAAAAAATAGGGTGATGCTATCAGATTATTTGGGATATGTGTCAGGCAAATCTCCCTCCAAAAAAAAAAATAATCATCGACTACATTCCCCATGAACTCATAAAGTGTTCCAGTAAATCTCTTCTATCAAAATTAGTTATCCAGCAGTCTAAGGACAGCAATAGTCGAGATGTAAAATGTAGCAGTTTTATTTATCAGGAGTGAAAAACCGGTCTCCACTCACAGCTGGTGAAAGCTGAAAATCAGGAACTTGGCTTTGTAGGAGACATGAAACCTCTTTCACGCCTTCCCATCCCAGCCCATTTTTTAAAAATGAAATGAAAGGCTATTTTGCTAGCAGAAAACTGTTATTGTTGCTGAATTTGCTAAGAAAATTGAGCAATTTATCAGTGAAGATGGCAATAGCAAATATACAGGGTTGCCAGAGGCATTATTTTGCCATCCTCAGCTGCATTAACAAGTTAAAAAAAATTCTGAGTTCCAGGATGGCAATAATCAATTTCGGTCACACGGGCAGGAAGGTAGATGGAGAGTATGTTTTCTCCTGAGCATGTCGTGATGGGCACCATAGTTTTCTGGAAAAGAGGTCATGGTGTCAGATTCCTATTAGCACGTATGCTGGGTTGCTCCCCCCAAATCTGTGAACCTTGTGCTACAAATCTCTTTGGAAGATTTGGGACTAACCCATCAGAATTAAGTGACTATTTTCTCTGCCCCTGCTGGGTTAGCTCTTCCTTATTGGCATTCCCTGTTGGTTTTTGGCTTTGGATAATGTGTCATTTTGTGAAACACCAAGAAATAGTGGTATGATTGGGAGCAAAATGGACGGGGTTGCGTTGATACGGCGAGCACTATTTGGAGGGGAGAAGTGCGTCCGGGTGATGATAATATGGAGTGGCAAAGCTATGCTTATGGACCATGTTGTAGGGACAGGTACTCTTTAAGGCTGCGTGCCTACATATTTCAGACAATATGCTTGAGGAATGTCCAGCCAGGTACAACAAATAGAATAAGGATAAATGTGGAGGGAAGACAGATAGCCCTGTCCGAAAGTCCTGTTATGAAAAACAGGAAATACGGATGCAGGCAGACTATTTCGGAGGCTGAGACACACAGCCGCCTCAAAGAGGCGTTTTCACAGCCCCCTCCCTCAGTACTTAGTCAGCACTTGGAGACAGGAACAAATTGTTGGGGAAGGTAGAAAAAGGTACAGCTGTGGATTGGATCAAAGGACAAGGGAAAAGATAAAAGGAGGGAAAACCAGGCATTCTGGATACACCAAAGCAGAGAGAGAGACACGACTGGCAAATCCAACATTTGACAATCCAGGCCTATCAATTACAGCGGGCTATTTTCTTGGGAGAACATGTTGGACTGAATGAAGGCTCATTTATTTAGGTAGGAGAGCTGTATAGTCAACAATGTGAACATCTGAAGCCCTCTAATAAGAGAGAGGAGGGAGAGAAAGAGAGACAGAGAGAGAATGGTTTTCTTCTTGAAAAGACTACACAAATGCGTATCTTACCCTGTTGGCCAGGGTAGAGGAAGATAGAGGTGAACATGGAGAGCATGGGAGAGCCCTCTGTCTTCTGGAATCTCTTTGTACACGTCTCTATTTCACCTGAGCCAGTCTCCAGGACGGGTCTCAAAGACACCTGCCTCCTATTATTCATGTCTTTGTGAGTTCCCTCCCACATTTAATAGAGATGACTGTGTAACCAATAAAACAGTGCATAAATGAAAGAGTTTGACTTCAGAGACTAGGCTCAGAGCTATGGCTTTGGTCTGTTTCTCTTGAATCATTTGCTCTGGGAGAACTCAGCCGCCATATTGTGAGGGTGCTCAAGTAGCCCCATGGGGAGACACATGTGGTGAGGTGTCGAGGCCTCTGCCAATAGCCACGTGACTAAGCCATCTTCAAAGTGGGTCCTCCACATTCAGTCTAGCCTTTAGACGGCTGCAACTCCAGCCGACATCATGATTGTAAACTCAAGGAAACCTTAAACCAGAAACACACAGCTAAGCTACTCTCAAATTCTTGGCCCATGGAAACTGTGAGATAAGAAATGTTTACTGTTTCAAGTCACTATATTTTAGGGTAATTTTTTCCACAGCAATAGCTAACTAGTATCGCTAGCTATAATTCTTGATTTTTGATTTGCTTGTATAATTATGGGGTGGGAAGTGGTTAACTTTGAACCAGGTAGCTGCCTTCTGCTGAGGACTTTTTCAGAAAACGACACAGCTAGGAGTTAAGATCTGGACCACATACCATACCATGAACTTAGTATGTCTTCTATTTGTTCTTTTCTTCTCCTTTAATAATACTGTACAGTTTCATATACCTTAATACAATTTTATAAATTTCCCCACCTGGTATAGTTCCTATACTTTTCTTAATATTTTATAATTTTTCTTGGCAATTAAATATTTTTCTCATTTTTATTAATTTCTATGGGCTGATTTGAAGCAAATGCTATTGTTTTTATTTATTTAATTATTTATTGCATTTATCAACTTAACTTTTTTTTTATTAGACCATAGCTGTGTACATTAATACTGTCATGGGGTACAGTGTGTTCTTTTTATATACAATTTGAAATATTTTCATCAAACTGGTTAACATAGTCTTCATGTCACTTTCTTCATTATTATGTTAAGATCATCTTTACATTTTATCTTAACAATTATAATAGTTGTCAAGAAAGTCATTTGGATTTTCTAGATTTACAATCATAGCATTAACCACAGAGATCATGTCGTGTCTTTCTTTGCAATACTCATAATATGTCATGAAATGCCATTTGTATTCAGCCACACTTGAAATATTATCAATCCTCCTTCCCTCTTAGGCTGTACCTTGGGGTTAATCCTAAAAGAGAAAGAGAGAATTAGGAGGTGAATCAGAGCATCCTGTTTGCCCACCAATGTTCAGAAAGGTATCACCAATTCTGTACTTTGGCTTGAGCCCCTAACTTAGGTCTAAAGACCCATCAGAAATGTTACAACATTACAGAATTTCAAAAGCTCTAGGACTGTGTCCTAGTCCATATGGGCTGCTAAAATAAAATACCTTAGACTGGACTCTTCATAAACAACAGAAGTTTATGGCTCATTGTTCTGGGAACTCTAAGATCAAGACAACAGAAGACTGAATGTCTGGTGAAGATTCACTCTCTGTTTAAAAAATGGCACTTTCTTGGGGTTTCCTCACATGGCGGCCAGTATGAACAGCCTTCTTAGGGTTTTTCTTATAAGGACACTAATCTCATTCATACGGGCTCTGCACTCATCATGTCATCCTGAAAGGCCCCATCTCTAATCCCAACACAGTGTAGAAGAGGCTTCAGCATATGTATTTAGAGGAAACATAAACAGTCAAACCATAGCAGACTGTATCAGTCAGTTAGGCTATGGTAACAAATAGCCCCCAAAGCTCAGTGGTTCAAATAACAAAAGTTTCACTCTTGTTCCTTCTTTGTGTCCAGTGCAGGGTGGAGGAGGGTCCATTCACTGTAATCACTCAGGGGCCCAGATTAATGTAGGCTCTGTTATCTTACAATACCACCACATCCACATGAGGCTGGAATTAAGTGATTTGGCTTGGCACCGGCACATGGCATTTCTCTTTACGTTTCAGTGGCCAAAACTAGCTAGCATTTTCCAAGGGATGAGGAAGTATTATTCTACACATACCTGGAAGTAGATGAGAACAGATTATTGATGATCACTGTTAGTGCCTACAATAAGGAAGCTGCTACTTTTTTTTCACTGTTTACTGGAAAAAGTAAGAAAAAGTGAGGAATCACAGTTTGAGTCCCTGAGATCTTTGCCTCTCAGTGAGAAAGGAGTATAGTCAGACAGGTCCTAATCTGGCTTTCCTTATCAAAAAGTGAATTAATGCTTACTTACTGAGGACCTATACATAGAGGATGCCCAAAAATGTATCCACAGTTTAAGAAATGTTATCTATGTATTGCTTTTCAAAGTTGACTTGAAGGTATTGTTCAAGTATACCTAGACATGCCACACCAATCCGTTTTACCTGCAATTCATACTTTTGGAGAATGATCAATTTTACTTCCAGTGAGATTGCTTAAAATGTATACACATTCTTTTTATGCACCTCCAGTATGTTCAAGGTACTGTGCTGAGTGCTGGATCAAAGATACAAGGTCAAGGCATGGTCCCTCCCTTAAGGGAAGCATATGGCCTCTCGGTTTTAACACAATTGTGAGATTAAATTGCCTGGAATAATCATTATTTAGTATGTCCCCCAAATAAATACACTTTTCAGGCTCCTAGTGTCTTGTTTCTCTAAGTAGATGGAAAGGGAGTGATAACTGAATTAATTACCAGTTCTGATTTCTTCTCTAAATTTCCCTCCACTGATCAGGGGATAGCCACACAGTCAGGATTCTGAGATACGCCACACCTTGATTAGGTTCGAGACGTTATCTTAAAACAGGGCTGCCAGATATAAGAGGAGATACCCAGTTAAGTTAGAATTTCAGATTAATGACAAATAACAAGTGCTTGGGACACATTTACGCTAAAAAGGTATTTGTCTTTGTCTGAAATTCTAATTGGGCATCCTGTATTTGTATTTGCTCAGTCTGGCAACCCTATCTTAACCACTCCTCACCAATCTCATTGTATGCTACCTCAGTTGCCGTCACCACTCGGTTATGACATGCCAGCTACACTGGCCTCGTTTGTGTTCCTTGAACACACCTGCTCTGAGTCTACCTCAGGGCTTTTGCATGTGATATTCCTTCTGTATGGAATGCTCCAGTTGGAAGGTTGATTCCTCCTCTTTTTTCTTCTTCTTAAATCCAATGCCAGCATCTCCAGAGTGGCTTTCCCCATCAGGTGATGCAAAGTCACAGTCCCCTACCCAATCTCTATTACTCTCTATCACACCATCATTTGTTTAGAGCAGTTGTTACTCTGCAATTATCATGCTTCTACTGAGTGTGGGTATATGTGTGTGTGTGTATCTCAACTGTAATCTAAGCTCCCTGAGAGTGGGGACCAGGGACAGGAGGGCCCAGAATGTGGCAGGCGACCATAAGCACTGATGAATTGAATTATGCTTTAGTTTGTTCAAGGCTTCAGCTCTCTAGTATATTGGCATATCTTGGGGAGGGGGTGATAAAAGGGAGATTAGACAACCAAATGATGTAATTTATGATAGGGGTAAATATAGAAAAAAGAAAAAAAAAGAATGGGACAATGGACCAAAGACAAACTGGGCATGCTGAGCAGCGTGGGTTCTACTTCCATGGAAATAATCAGAAGAGGCGTCTCTGATGAGGTGATGTGAGCTGAGTTCTATACGACAAGAATGAAGGTGCCGCCCAAGAGAAGAACATTTGGGGTATAGCAGCGATTGAGAAGTTCCTAAAGCAAGAACACCATGGGCTTGTTTGAGGAATATACAGTTGGCAGGAACAGAAAGAGTCAGAGGACAGCCAGGGAGAGCGGTGGTCAGGGGACCGGCAGAAGAGGCTGGGTCCTGTTTGAGTTTGACTTTAAATGCAATGGTAGGACATTTAAGAGCTTTAATCAGGAAAGTAATATGCCCCTTGAGAAGATCACTTTTGTAGCTGCAATGAAAACAGGCTGTAGAGAAGAAAGCCCAACTAGGGCTGCTTCAGCCATCCAGTAAGAGAGGATGATGGGGTTTAGCACCAGCAATAGAGAGAGAAGTGGGTAGAGTTAACATCTAATTGTGAGGTGTCACCAACAAAAATTGCTTAATTAATTAGCATGCCACACCAATGCAAAAAGGAATGGAAGACATTGGTGGGGGTAGGGGCAGATGAATAGTTTCATCAGTGGATAGATAGTGGATGGATAGTAGATGGATGGATGGATGGATGGATGGATGGGTAGATAGATGGAGGGATGAATAGATAATGAATGGTTCACAGATGGATGGATAGATGAGTGGATAGATAGATAATAGATGGATGGATGAGTGGATAGATAAGGAATGGGTCATGGATGGATAGATGAGTGGATGGATAGATAATGGATGGATAGTGGATGGATGGATGGATGGATGGAGGGGTGGATAGACAATGAATGGGTCATAGATGGATGGATAGATAATAGATGGATAGATGGGTGGATAGATAATGAATGGGTCACAGATGGATGGATAGATGAGTGGATGGATAGATAAT
>NW_003852462.1:10098054-10188534 GCF_000181295.1 Otolemur garnettii
CATAGATGGATGGATAGATAATAGATGGATAGATGGGTGGATAGATAATGAATGGGTCACAGATGGATGGATAGATGAGTGGATGGATAGATAATGGATGGATAGTGGATGGACGGATGGATGGAGGGGTGGCTAGATGATGAATGGGTCATAGATGGATGGATAGATGAGTGGATTGATAGATAATGAATGGATAGTGGATGGATGGATGGATGGATGGATGGACGGAGGGGTGGATAGATAATGAATGGGTCATAGATGGATGGATAGATGAGTAGATTGATAAGATAATGGATGGATAGTGGATGGATGGATAAATGATGAATGGATGGGTAGATAGATAGATAATCATTGAATCACAAATGGAGGTATGGATGGATGAATGATTAGATAGATAGATAATGGGTGAATAGTGGATGAATGGATAGATAGATAATTGATGAATCACAGATGGGTGGATGAATGGATAGATAGCTAATTGATGAATCATAAATGGATGGATGGATGATAAATGGATGGGTGGTAGATGGACAGACCGTGGTCACAGAGTGGATGGTCTACGGGTAAGGAAGTAGAGAATACTTACTAAAAGCCCAGACTCTGGACCCAAACAAATCTCCTTTTGAACATTGCAGCTGACACCCAGATTAGCAGTGAAACCTTGAACAAGCAGTTAACATGGAGAAGCCTCACTTTCTTCATCTGAAAAGGGAATATATGCATCATGAATATGAGGGATAGAGGTATCATGTCTACTGACCCATCATACTGGTGCCTAGGATATGATAGTGTGTTCTGGGCCAATACCTTGGGTACCAATGGCTAACTTTCAAATTGCCTTTTCTTTTCTTTTTCTTTTTTTTTTTTTTCCAGTTTGGCCGGGGCCGGGTTTGAACCCACCACCCTCGGCACATGGGGCCAGTGCCCTACTCACTGAGCCACAGGCGCCGCCCTCAAATTGCCTGTTCATCACCTCGTTCCCTCCCTCAGTTTGTACTTTCAGATCCCGAGACTTCCGCAAAGCCCAGCAACACAAAAACATTTATAGAAAACTTTAAAATATTTTCATAATGAAAGGGAGAGATGGCGCCGTGTGGGAAGTGTTATAAACTATTCAGCGTTTCAATCTCTTAATTCACAATCCTGAATTCCCTTTGATGGTTTTTTAATATAGGGAGGGCTCTTGTGAGTGGATGTGAATAATTAAACTTTGCTGAGTTTGAACCTAAGTTGGAAGAAGCTCATTTCACTGTCAGTGATAGGAGGCAAAGCAAAGCCCAATGGACATCTTTTTTATACTAAATAATTTTTCTTTTTTTTTTTTTTTAATTTCTATCTCCTGAGACGGTCTGAGAAAGTAAGGCTTTGGAAGGTTACTTGGCACACTGTCCTATCTTCTGTGTTAGTTTCACCAACTTTGATTGAAGGAGAAAGACGAGAAGGAAACAGAGGACAAGGATGGTGATGCCATTGTTGTCTGAGCACTTACCAGCCCTTGGGTTGTCTCTCCTTGAGAGTAATACCTGGCAGGGGGTATTCCTCTTCCCATTGTGCAGATGAATCAACTGAGGTTTTAACTGCTGTGCAGAGGAGAGGCTCACACTCGGACTGGTCTGATCTCTGTCCCCGGGGCCCTCATCTAGGTCCTCATCTAGACTGCTCTTTGCCCGGTGGCCTGGCACCAAGCCGTTTCTCAACATCCTTCTCTGCGTTTATTCATTCTCCTCCCTCCTCGTTGGCTGACAGCTATTGATTTCTGTGCGTGCTTGTGCCCTTGGCCTCAAATAGTTCTGCAATTTCTTCCCCAATTTTCGAGTGAACTGTATCATCCCTTTGCTGAGCGAGGCTCGGCTTTGTTCTTTAAGCAGTAATGGACGATTCCGTAAACGGCATGTCACAGAACGGGAGAGACGGGAGGGTGACCTTTATTAGATTAAAGGACCCCGCGCTCCGTGGCATCGTAGACTTTGTCAGAAGACAGACAACAGAGGACCGGCTGAGTGTGGCCAAGAGTTTCCCAAAATTGTAAATTACTTTTCTTGATATGGTGGTAATTACTGGTAATGATTTCCTATAAATCAGAATGGTTAATATATCCAACGCGATCCAGATATGTATTCAGTTTGCTTCAAAGCTCACCGCATTTGAATGCTACTACCTCCCTCGTGGATGGAACGGGAGGGAATTGGGGGATATGTGACAATAAAACTGATGGTGGGTTTCCAAGTTCTTTGGTACACAGGAAGGATCTTGTTTCTCTCAGCTTCCTTCCTCTCTCTCTCTCTCTCTCTCTCATTCACCTCTCTTTAGCCATGGTGACACTTTTTTTTTTGACTTCTAACTATCCGGAGCTTGATATGCCCCAGGGCCTTTGCACCTTCCGTTCCCCCTTCCTGTTCTTTCTCCATACCCGTGCCTGAGCATGTTCTTCCCATCATTCATGTCTCAGTGCAGATGTCACCAACCTGGAAAGGCCTACCGACCCAGGTAATTCATTCTCTCTCTCTCAAAAGTGCTGTGCATCAGGGCACGGCCTTTGCTCATTTTCTCTCTGCCCAGCATTAGATACAAACCTTACGCATCCATCCTTGACTCTTGGGAGCTGCCGGCCCCTTGGTCCACATGTTCACACCGCCTCCACCATGAGCACTGAGCCGGCCCTAAGCCTGCCTGTTTCTGCCAGAAGTGGCACAGAGCACCAAGGTCACCGGCTTCAGGGTGATCTCAAAACTGCGTCTGCAACTCAGGTCCCCAGTGGCTAAGCCTTGCTGATGACTGCGCTGAGCCTAGGCCAAAATGCTCTGCTCTCTGAATGGTGTTCATGAGATCGTCTGTGGTCTGACCCAGCCCCCTGCAGCAGCCTCATTTGTGACCACCCCCTGCTGGTAATTTGCTTTATATACCATTTCTGTTTCCCATGCTGTTCCCTCTGCCTGGGATTCCTTTCCATTTGCATTCTTTGTCTAGGTGAATTGGTCCTTTTCCTTTGGAACCCTGCCCATACTTCCATCATGGCCTCTCACACTTGCTGCAGTTCCCCTCCCCCACCACCTTAGCCGAGGAGGGTCCTCTTCATCTTGGTTTCCCAAACGCCCCACGCGGACCCAGGATCTGAGCGGTGTTACCAAATGGATGGCTGTCTGGATCCGTGTGGAAACGGAGTCCCCACGATGGCAGGTGTCTCCATGTGACTGTTTACTACATCTCAATCCAAGTAGTGGGGAGTGTCTGTTCTTTCTAGCCTGTTGAAGGACATGGAAACTATTTTTCCAAGTGTCCATCAAGAAGGTGACAGCCCCGGCAGCAAATTCAATTCAATAAACATTTGTCGAGGAGCTAAAGGGCTGAGTCACTGCCCTAGACACATATAAGACGACAAGATAAAAATCCCGCCGTGCCTCTGGGCATCTGGGCGACCAGCACCGGGGAGTCAGCAAAGGTCTGAGATGGTGAATCAAGACAAGACCATCGCGACCAGCCAGACTTCCCACGTCACAGCGAGTGTCACCCTGTCCAGGAGACAGGCAGGCACTCGCCCTGGGGCAAGGGTAGCAAAGTCTCATCTGTAATCTGCATAGGAGACTCTGTACGGGTGGGGCAGGCCCTGCACCCCATGCAGGTAGCTACGGCCAACAACAAACACGTACTGAGCCCTGGGCCTGCCACTCTGCTCCCAGGTGCTATCTCTGACTTCGATTTTCTTCCATTCCAGCAAGGAGGTGACAAGCATCTAAACACACAAGGGGGTTGTGACAACAGGAATATAAAGTATACTGTGTGCAGTCTGCATCTGTACAGATGTGCAAGGGATAATGAGAGTTTTAGAAGGCTTTTACGCTGGCAAAATAGCCTAGAATATGTACACACATGCACACATGGTCAGTGGCCTGTCCATCGCATGAGTTTCCCGTCCTTCATTCCCTAAGCTTAGCTTTATTTTACTTTTCTTTTTCCAAGTAAGTGTGTACTGAACAGCTCGAGTATTATACACTGACAGGCAGGAGGGACAGCTGCGGTGCCCGACCTCCTAGCTTCAAATCCTGCCTCTGCCTCTCCCGTGTCACGTCATCTTGGACAGTTTTCCTGCCCACTCAGTTCCCACCTCTGTGACATGGGAATGATTAAAGGACCTACTTCAAAGGATATTGTGAAGCTGAAATAAGTTAGTGCATGATAAAGCTTTCAAAGCACTGAGCATATAATATGCCCTCCATAAGGTTACCTCTTATTATTAATGGTTTTGTTTTGGTTGTTCAGGATTATTAGGAAGTGGCTCAATGCTAGCACCTATTTTCTAGGAAATTCTATCACATATGAGCAGGTAGCCTAAGTCAAAGGGCAGCCTTCAAGTTCTGTCTACTGAGTCTCCGAGGCCTACGGTAGCAGTCATATCTGATTACAAAGTGATCTATTCTGGATCTCAAGCTCTCAGATAGCCAAGAGGAAGACTAGTCAATTCATTTACTTGGGACTTGACATAGCAGGGTCTTTGGGTTTTTGTGAAATTAATAATTTACTGAGCACTTACTGTGTTCTTGATTGTTTGGGCAAAAAGAGAAATACCAACTCATCTTAGAAAAATGACCAATACATACACAGAACCGCTAGAAACTGTGATGTGAGAGGGTGTTAAGCAGAGGGCCAAGGGGTATGCTGGGGATGCCCATAAGGGGCCTTGAGCATCCTGGGAACTATTCCAGATCTCCCATCCCCAGATAGAGTGCCACAAGTGTGCAGTCAGTCGAGCCACGAAGACCCAATGGTACAGGAGCACATTACATGTCTGCATAGACTGTCCTGGCAGGTCGACCTAAGACAGGCTAGGTGATGGGGACAGTGGAATGCTTCCCCAAAGCTGCACACATGTGGCCCAGAGAACCAGCAAGTTCAAGGCAATGTTTGCTGACTCAAAGAGGCTGCAGTAGTGGGGTACAGGGATGGATAGCCAAACACCGGACAGGAAGAAGACCCCCTCCTGTACAGATGCCATCTACCGAGTGACAGACTCTCACCACCTTACCCTACCTTCTCCTACCACCCTCAACCCAACCAACCTGAAAGAAAAGCAGAGGACCCCGGACCACAGCGAAACTTCTACCATGACGTGGAAGCCGGGACCCCCAAGAAAGATAAGGTTCAGGGATAGAAATGCCCAGTAGACAGCCAGAACAAAAATAAAATCGCAAAGCCCCATTGAAAGTCAACCCATAGAGCTCATGATTGAGAATGTGGCTGCTTTAGATTCCAGCGGACCCTGGTCTCTGTTTTACCTCTCGGGAGCCAATGTCCTAGACCACATATTCACTCTCTCTTAGACTCCATTTGCTCATATGTAAATCAGAGATAATAAATAATAACACCTCCTAACAGGTTCTATTTGTTGAACAGAACATCCCATGTAAACTCCTAGAGGGCTTATTTCAATAATGTGGGTCAATATCCTAAGAAGAGGAAAGAATTGGGGAGAGGTCTTGGGGCAAGGGTGGTTGGGGGGTCTTTGTGAACTGCTGTTGGCTTTGGTGCTATTGAGTCAGAAAAACACTCTCTGACAGCCCAAACCTGGCAGGGTCTTCACACGTATGCACCGAGCATGTGTTTCCTAGGTGTTCCAAGTCAGTGGGAGCTAATAGAATTTTGCGGTCAAGGTAACAGCTTCTGGTGTCTAACTGCCTAGATTTCTATGACTTACGAGCTGGATGAGTGTCCTTGGGCAAGTTACATAACCTCCCTGCACCTTAATTTCCTCATCTGCACAATGGGGGTAATAATAGTTCCTATTTCACAGAGTTGTTCTGAGGTGTAAATGAATGAACATATGTAAAGAGCGCTTCTAAGCTTTATTTCCTGGCGCACTGAAGCACGCTATAAACATTAACTATTATTATTCTGATTTTGCTCCCATCCAAGTTTACACTTCAGCTGCTCGAATCCCTCAGGATCTCAAATCTGATTTCTCTTCCAATGATAAAATGCATCCAAACTCCAGACCGTTTTTCTGGCAAGGGAGAGTCACATCAAAATAAGCGTATTAAAGCCACCAATATTCCAATGAGGGTAGAGGGTGGGGTTTCTCCTCCTCAGTACACCTCATGAATATCTCTCTCTGGTGTTTCCAAGAGAAGCAGAAACATCAACAGAGGTGCTCACAACCCAAAGTCAGGGTCTCCCAGCATCAAGAAACACCCACTGACATCAATCAACCACAAACCGGCAGGTCATTTGTAGAAGATATTCTGTGTTCCTTATATAGTTTGGATGGTAACCTCTTGTGAGATGCATAATTTGCAAATAATTTTCTCCCATTTCATAAGGTATCTCTTCACTCTGTTGATTGTGCCCTTTGCTATGCAGATATTTTTCAGTTTGATATAATCCCATGTGTCAATTTTCATTTTTGTTGCCGGTGCTTTGGGGGTCATAAAAAAAAAAAAAAACATTGCCTGGACCAATGTCAAGGAGCTATCTCTCTTTGTTTTCTTTATTGCTTCTGGTTTTACACTTAAGTCTCTAATCTATGTAGAGCTGACTTTTGTGTATGGAGTGAGATAATGGTCTAATTTTGTTCTTTTGCTTATGGAAATCCAGTTTTCTAAGCCCTATTTATTGAAAAGACTGTCCTTTCTCTGTTGGGTTCTTGGCATTGTCATTGAAAATCAATTGACTATAGTATAGATGTATTTCTGGGCTCTCTAATCCATTGGTCTATGTGCCTATTTTTATGCTAGCACTATGCCGTTTTTGTCACTATAGCTTTGTAATATATTTTGAAATCAGGCAGTGTGATGACTTCAGCTTAGTTCGTTATGTTCAAGATTGCTTTCAGTTAGATAAGAAGAATAGGTTCAAGAGAGCTATTCTATAGCATGGTGACTATAGTTAGTCTGAAAATCACTAAACCTAGCACTCTAGGAGGCTGAGGCAGGTGGATTGCTTGAGCTCAAGAGTTTAAGACTAGCCTGAGTAAGAACAAAATCCTGATTCAAGATATAGCTGGGCATTGTGATGGGTGCCTGTAGTCCCAGCTACATGGGAGAACTGAGGCAAGAGGATCTCTTGAGCCCAAGAGTTTGAGGTTGCTGTTAGCTTTAATGCCATAGCACTCTACCAGGGCAGGAAATTGAAATTCTGTATAAAAAAATACAAGAAGAAAAATCACTAAAAAAGTGTATTTTAAGTGTTTACAGCATCAAATTAATAAGTAAATGAGGTAATGAATATGTTAATTCATTCAATTGAGACATTCCACAATGTATACATATTTCAAGACATTAGGAGGCACCACCATAAATATATGTAATTTTTACTTGTCAATTACCAAAAATAAGATATTCTGTGCTGATATTTCTCGAACCAAATTATTTTTTAAAGTAATTTACACTTTGTATCAGTTTTCTATTGCACCAATAGTGCTGAATAACAAACAACCTCAAAACTTCAGTGGCATACTGTAAATGCTACGTTTGTTCTTGGGTCTGTGGGTTGGCTACCTGGTTCTGCTCACCCAACGCTGGGCTCAGCTGGGTGCATTCACATGTCTGGGGTCAGCTGCAGGGAAGTTAGGCAGCTGTGCAATCTTGGCTGGGCTCTCTCTCCTGTCTGGGGTCTCCTGGAACAAGTGGGTAGATTCAGCTTTGCTATATGGGTCTTGTCCTCCAGCAGGCTAGCCCAGGCAGGTTTCCACATCAGTAGCAAAACAGTGAGTATAAATGCCAGAATGCCTTCTCAAACTTCTGCTCGTCACACATCTACTATCAAACCCTCAGCCAAAGCACTTCACGCGCTGAGCCCACAATCAAGAGATGGGACTGAATTCCCAACCCCTCCCCCTAGATAGAATGAGGCTGTGCAAAGGTTTAGCTCCAGGAAGGGGTGAAGCACTGAAGTCATCTGTCAACCTGTCTATCACAAATCCAGAAGAATTTGCCAACCTTGATTGAAGGGAAGGAGAGGGAAAAATGACAAGAGAGAGAGAAGAGCGAGTCTATGGGAAGGTCGGCTGGAAACAAGCAGCGTGGAGGCTGTCCGACAGTATTCCCCTCTCATGGACCTTTCTGCATTCAGAGAAACTCCAATTCTGACATTCCACTCCTTCAAACCATCTTAAAAGCTCTCCAAACAAGTCTAGTGCCACCTACGTTGACTAAATCCAGCTATGTCTTCCAAGTTCAGTTTTCCAGCCATTTGGCTCCAAATCTGTAATATTCCAGGAAATATCCATGTAAAAATAAATGAAAAATAAGTTTAAAGGAATTAAGATTTTTTCCCCCATTTTAGATGGGTTTGGCTTGGATAAAAGTTTAAAGCTGCCCCTTTACTGTTCCCTTCCATGAAGTCTCAGAGAAGACCCACTGGGTAAGTCACAAATGAAATTATTGTTAACGCGATACGCGCTGTGAGATGAAGTCCTCGCTAGCCGTGGCTTGTGGTTGAAATCCTGGTGCCTACTCCAGTTTCAAGGAAAATAAATTAAATTGGAAAGTGAAACTCCATAATGAAAATTTAGAGTCAAGGTTGATTGTTCCACCATTGTCTCTCGTGTAGAAGCCGCCTTGGAAACAATCTTTTCCTCCGTTTTGTTTTATAAGAGGAACCAGCCACTTTAACAGCCTGCACGTTTAAGATCCATAAAAGATAATGTGCAATGAAGATGGCTGAGTCAGATAGGTCCAGCAGATAAGACATTTTGATAATCCATTTTTAACTAGGTAATAAGAGTTGACACCGTACCACTAACACCGTCTGGTTGGGAGGAGGATTCTCTTCTCTGTCTTTCCTAGGGAATTTCACAGAACTGCCTGGCAGAACTCCAAAGTCCTGACCACTGGGAGGCACCAGGCCTAATCTTACACTTGACGGTCTTCAGTTTGACCTCCGGCCTGAAATCCTTGGTAGCTCCCTATAAATTTTGGGTTCTGTCATTATAGCTCAAGCAATTATTCACATTTGGTATGGTTTTGCTTGTGGCCAAGTTAAACAGGAATCCATCAGCTCTGTGTGTACTCAGGAGGACCAACTTTCTTTTGGTGGGGCTGACATGATCTAGGTGATATTCTACAAATCAAAGCAGTTATGGTGGTGAATGCTCCCCTGATACGTTAAGACACTGGGGCTAAATCAACAGGGTGACTCTTTTCCTTTACACTAGAATGAAAGCTCTTGATCTCACACCAGCAGGGATGCTCTGGCCAGGTCCTTCCCTCCTGATTTTCTTCCCCTGGCTCTTGGCTCTCCCTCTACTGGGAAGGAGAAGTATTTACTGAACTAAAAGTCTCCCATTCATTAAGTAATGGCCAATAGGTAAGCATAGTTTATTAATTTTTTTTCTAGTATTACAAAGTTAACGGCTACCAAAGAAACAATTCAAAAATATATGAGAAAATTCCCTCTGCCCCCTCATTTCTCATCCCCAGCCCCACACCCCAAGTAACCAATGTTAGCCTGGAATACAGACATCCACATATGTCCCCATCTTCATAGCCATGGTCAGACAGAAGTCCGGTGAGAGATGAAGGGATGAGGAGCTAGAGGTAAAGACTCTTAGTTTGTTCCAAAGGTAAGGAAGTAAACCAAAGCATTTTAAGGGAGGAGGTGAGGATAGTGACCGGATGCAGGGATACCTTCTGGGGCTACTGTGGTTGTCTGGGAGAGAGATGCTTGTGGCAGTGCAGGTGGACAGCAGTAGGTATCTTGGAGGTTACCCTGGATCAGACTTGAGTGTGGATTGAGTACTAGGGGGAAGAAGGTCATTTCTGGCTTCCACATCTGCACTGCCTCACCAGGAAAGCAATCCCTGAAGGAACGGGAGGCTGGGAGCAGAGGATACAAGTCAGTCTGGGGTATACTGGGGTAAGGACTTCCCAGGAAAGAGCTCCCGTGGGCCATTGGCTCAGGGGAGAAGTACATACTGGAGAGTTTTGACTAAGGAGCTTGTGGGCATCTCTGGCACCTAATGCAGCATTCTAGCATATTGGATGCTCAGCAACTATTTATTAAATTATATAACGGGGTCATAGATGAGGCTTTGTGGAAGAAATCTCTCTCCCTTATGGGTCTCCCAGAGGCCCGGGCTGAAGGCTTCTCAGTATCATGTGGAGGATAATTTGTCAGATCTTCAATACAATAGTCTTTGAATAGCTATTCCTTTATTGTAATAAATGCATTATAATAAATGTAAAGATGCTCAAAGCAGCCTGAGGTGTCAGGAGAGAGAGGAAGAAGGATTGGAAGGTGCTGAGAAAGAGGACACTGACCACTCATCCCCTCCCAAGGGACAGAGCAATTCTGCTCCAGCCCACAGCCCGCTTTATCCACTCTGCAGAAAAATAGGAGCCAAGGCCCTGCTTGGAGTCAAATCTCACCTCTGCCACGTGCTGGCTGGGCAAACCCAGGCATATCCTGCAACCACCGCTGGGCCTCAGTTTCCTCTACAAAAGCATGAGACTTAAAATAGTGATGACCTCACAGGCTCCATCTGAGGATTAAATGAAATGGCACATCCAGCAGAGTGCCTGGCCCCTGCACACATTCTCCAATTGGTGGCTGCTTGCCTCATAGCCACTCCCTCCCTCCAATCCCACAACATGCTGCTCCCAAAAGGAGTTGTGGGAATGAAAACTTTCTCCACCACGGTGCAATTTCTGTGCTGGCTGAGAGGTGCAAGATATTTCCCCTGGCTCCTCTCCATCTGTCTCTCTGGCTTCCCGTTATCCCCGGACCCAGTTGGCCATGTATTGTGACTTCCCATGTCATAAATTGAAACCACCCTTACAGACTGATGAAGGGGTACGAGGCAAGAACTAGAGTGGGGGCCCCCAAGCCCTGTGAAGGAACAGGCCCAGCTAAAATAACGAGAATAATCAGCCACTGTTCCCTCCTTTGCTTGATAATAGTTCATCGCTGGCCCCTGGTTTGCTTCTCTGTAATTGCCACTCTGGAGGGCACAGCTGGTACTTGTGTAGATTCTTAACTTTCCTCCATGAAAACATCAGATGTTTGGAACCTAGGGGTGGTTTTTGAGATATCTTGCAGGTCCTGCATTCTATTGAACTAACTCAACTGATCTTTGGCACCCCCACTTAAGGGACTGCATTCCCGTAACTGACCCCCCAGACAGGGTCCCACGCCAAAGGACTGATGGTTCTGCCCCCAAACCAGCCAGTCAGCCCACCCAGATTGCCTAACCCACTGCCTACCAAACTGTCTTTAAAACCCTGTCCTCCCCAATTCTCAGGGAGGCAGATTTGAGGAATTGCCTCCCATCCACCTACTTAGTGCTATGTGGAATAAACTCTTTCTCCACTGTAAGTCCTGCTGTCCTGGATATTGGCTCCCTCCTGGGCAGCAGGCCCAAGAACCTGGCTGGACAGCAGTAGGGTCTGCCTACCTTCACTTGCTCAATCCCTCTGGAGACCGAATTCATTTCCACCCCTCTTTGCACTGCTTAAATGCCCTCAGCCCTGCACCTTATTCACAGTAAGGGCGAAGTAAACATTTATTACAATTAACTTAATCATCAGGTTTTGAGACAGGGATAGAGTTCACTTTCGCCCCACGCCTTGGAAGCCAAATTCCTCAGCCTTTATTGATACGACTATGTTTGTTCTGTTTTTTAAAAATAACATTAGAGTTTGCTTATTATCGAGGTAATTTCTACATTCAGAAATGTGAACAAAGGAAGACTATGCCAAAAATAATCACTGCCTGTCATTCCACTAGAGATAATCACTGGCAATATCTTCAGACTCTATATCCCTCTCTGTATTTTATACCTATATAAATTCCATATCTTGGTTGGCGTCTATATAAATTGAGGTCAAATTGAATAAACGTGTTTGAAATCAGTTTTTTTCAAAATGATTGCCATTATTTCAAATGAATTGTCTCCTAATTTAAATACTATTCCAAATATAATTTTAATCTTCATCCCTCTTGGGAGTAAGTAGTTTCCTTGTGTATAAATCTTTGCCCACACACCCGATGATTTCTTTAGAACAGACTTCCTGGGAATGGAATCTCTTTTTCAAAGGGTGGGAACTCGTTTTAAATCCCTGTTTTCTCTTGTCAAACTGCTTTTGAGAAAACATGTACCCTTTGAAGCCCGCAGCAGCCAGGAAGAAGGAAGCCACCGACGTCCTCATCCTCTCACCGTTCAGCCTTGTTTCACGTAGGACAGTCTGGCATTTAAAAGGCGGTGATTTGTATTGTCAGTTTCTTTAATTACTAGGCAAGTTGAACTCCGCTGTGAATTGACTCTTCTTATCGTCTGCCTTTTTGTTCTACTAATGGATAAAGGGTCCCTCTTTTTGATATTTGAGGCCTCTCTATAAGGAAGAAAGTTACCCTTTTTCCTATGAGATGCAACTTCATCTTCTTTGCAGTTTGCCTTTTAAATGTTTTTGCTTTCTGAGAGTCACATTTTCATTTTGTACCACCAAACCCAACACACAGGTCTCGGGGGGATTTTAATTGTGTGTATATTTAGAAACTCTTTGAATGATTCACCTATATGCGGGGGAAGGCTTAGGGTCCTGTTTTTTGTGAGGGATTCTCTTTCTACACGAACTTCAGTATGATACATTTTTATTATTAAAATGTGGAGATATACAAAAAGAAAATAAAATTCCCCTACCACCCCACTCCCCTATAATCAATAATCAATCGATTGATTATTGAAATACTACTGTAACTCTCTTAGTTTTTCTCATCTGTTGATTCTTCGGGATAAATTTTAGACTCATTCGGTCAAGTTTCCAAAACTTAAATAAACAGATCCCAAAGGCCATTGATTGAGACGATACTACGTTTATAAATTAACTTCAGGAAAATTATCATGGCCACAATTTTTAGATTTCTTTTTCTCTAGAAAGATAATCAGGCTCATCCATTTGTCCATCTTCTTTTGTATATCTCAAGATTTTCTGAATTTTCTCCATAAAGATCCTACCTGTCTCTTGTCATGTTTTTTTTTAGAGTGACTTTGGTTTGCTAATGAAATTGAAAAGGTAGTTTTTCTACCCATATGCTAACTGGTTAATGCTATTATAAGTAAAACTGTTGCTTTTTCTCCATTTTATATTTAATCCCTTTACTTTATCAAACACTGATTAACTCTAAGAGACTTACAGGGTATTCTTTTGGTATTACCAAGGCTACTTGGATTTCTCCTGATTTTAATGAGAATACCTTCTGTATTTGCCATTAAATATGATGGTGGCTGCTGGTTTAAGCTAGATATTATTTATCATGCTGATTAAGTGGCCTTACATTCCTAATTTTCAAAGAGGTTTTCTTTCCTTTTTAATTAGGAGTGGGTGTTGAATGTTATCTAATACACTGTCAGCGCGTGGCTATTTATAAACTGTGTGATTATACCATTTATCTATATAAATGTCTCCTTTGTTCTAGTTAATAATACTCCCCCCCTTTGAATTCTACTTTGAATTTGAATTCTATTTTGTCTGAAATAGATACTGCCACTCCTGCTTTAAAAAAATCTTTGAACTTGTATTATTTGTTATTTTTTTTGCCTCTCTCTCCACTTTTAATCTTTTTATACCATTGATTTTCAGCGTTTCGTGCAGAGGACATTTAATAAATATTGGCCTCATGCTTACTTTGTGCCAGACGCTGGATTTAGTCCCTAAATACAAAGATGAGAAAGAAGATAGAACTTGCTAGAAGGGGTGCATCATACCCCAGGCTGAACAGGGCACTGGTGTGGGCAGGTTTGGGGGGCTACAGTAATTCTGAGTAGGGCCTGACCCACTGGGGGACCCAGCAAGGCTGCTCGGGGGAGACAGGTTTTTCAAGCAACTGTACACGTGAGATGCCCAAGAGGAGAGAATCTGGCCGGCCTCTGGGAGAATGGGAGTCTGGGTGCTCTGGGCCCAGACAGCACAGGCCCCTGGGGAATCTGAGGACCCCAGGCTCAGGCGCCACCACCAGTTCAGGAGACCAGCTGCTTCTCTGCAATCTCTGACTTCTCTGCTTCCCAGTTTCTGGCCGTTTGTGGCTTCTGCTGCACCCGTGCACTCATGGTGTCAGCAGAAGATACTTTCAGTACCTGCTTTGTGCTGGTGCCCCTGCAGGAGCTGGGAAGTCAGCAGGGAAGAAGATGTAGACAAGACGGGCCTCATGAAGCTCCTATTCCACAGGGGCCAGCAGCTGACGACTGGAATAAAACACAAAGTAACTTCAACCCAGGGAACGGTCATGAGTGATGCCTTCTCTGACAGCTTCTTGGTGGAGGACCCGCAAAGTTCCCCCATGGCCCCTATTCCCCGTGTAACTGCACACACACGTACATACGCTGTGCACCTGCACATACACGTGACACATGCACACACCATGCTCACACCATGCACACATGTACACATACCACACGTGTGTATACGTGTAACACAACACACATACATATAGCATGCAGACGCCACATACACAAACCCACACACCATACACATACACACACAAACACTACTACCTCTACTGTCTCCCCCCACACCTGCTCTCTGAGCCCCAACCTCTTGGCCTCAGTGTTCTTCAAACAGGCGAAGCTTGCTTCCTCCTCAGGGCCTTGGCACCAGCTGTTCCCCCTGCCTGGATGCTCTTCCCGAGACCCCTGTGTGGCTTGTCCTCCACCCTCTGTCAGCCTGGGTGAATGTCACTTCTCCCAGTGCCTTCTCTGAGACCCTCACTAAGGTGGCAGGGCTCCCCCATGCACCTGCTCCCTCTCAGCCCTGTGCCTCTCTTTGCTTCGGTTTGCAGATGTTAGGAGCCCCGGCCCCTGTATGACATGTTTATTCATGTCTCTGTCTATTGCCTTCTTGACTGAACGTTCTCTGCTGAGTCCTTAGCACGGAAACCAGGCACAGTGGTGAGTGGACCCTCAGTGAGTCCAAAAGAATGAAGGAGAGAAGTGATAGATGGTGCAGATGGTGATGCTTCTACAGAATTGCTGGGTCAGGGAGAGCGTCCTCTCTCGGTAGGCGGATCCCACAGAGAAGGAGAAGGGACCAAGGCTGAGTTATTCAGGCTCTGTCCAGGTGTCTCTCAAACTCCTCACTCCGCAGCTCTTTCCACCCCCTTGGGGAGAAGGGCAGACAGGTCAGTCCAGCAAGCGGGAGACGCCCTCCCTGCCCACGATGCACTGTGTCTCATCCCGTTTGTGACTCATACTTGTATAATTTCTATCTTTACCTTTATAATTTAAGTTTTGCCAAAACGCATCTGGAGTTGGCTCCCTTTCGTTGCATTTGCCTAAAAGGTGATGAAACATTTCTCTCCGTTCCTTACGGTCGTCTCCAATTCCATGAAGATGTCTTAGATCGTCTATTATTATACCCCTGTTCTTCATAGATTTTCACCTTAGTCTGCATTCGGGGAGAGCATCTCAGACTCGTATTCGGGCCACGGGTCTGGAATCAGTCACTGATCTGTAATATTGCTTCTGTCCTCTTTTCACCTCGAGTAGATTTAATTCTGCTACTGGACCATTAGTTTCTTGTCAGTGTTTTCTTGTGTCTCGGATCCCGTCTCCAGGTCAGGCCTCTTTCATCCTCGGCCCCTTCTCTCCTTGGACTTTCTACTCTTCCTCCTCAGCCACGTCGTCTTGTTTTGTCTTCTGAATTTTTCTTCTAGTTCCTGAAGTAAATCCTTTGCAGAGGCATCTATTTCCCCCATGGCTATTTCACTCATTGGTTCAACATCACAATTTATTGACTGCCTACCTGGTGCAGAGCTCTGAACTAGGCCCCAGGAGCAGCCTATGGCCAGCAGGTCCTTGTACCCATAGATGATAGTTTCAAACGGGGAAACTGAGCTATTTTACAGGGAATTTTAGTTGAGTATGACAAGTGCCATGGGTTAGACACATGTAGGGAGATGGCAAGACATAAAGTAGGAGCACGTAACCTTGTCTAGGCAGAGGGGGAGTTCAGGGAGCTTGCCACCTGCTCCTACTCAGAGATACGGTTTTTTCTTATGCCCATGTGTTGAGTTTGGGTCCCTCTACCCCCACCTTTGGTCACTCTCAATGAGCCATAACTGATACAGGCTTCTAGCGTGATGACAGTTGGAAGGCTGAGTTCCCTCATTCTTAGGGTGACCAGATTTTAACATCAGTAAGGGGGGACAACATGGGGGGGGGGGCGCGGGACAGGGGACGGGGCAGGGCAGGACCTGACAACCATGCAAACTTTGATACTCAGTTCTCGATAATCACTTCTCAGCAATTATTTGTTATTATTACAGTTTAACGTTATAAAATTAACAAAAATAATATAAAACTCGTATTCTGGCGAAATAGCCACATGGCAGCCAAAACTCATATATTCCCTTCTTGTTCTCCAGCTCGTTCATGCATTCTTTCCAAAAATTGGAACTTTCTTAAAATGCTGCGGGACGCGGGACAAATTGTTCAAAAGTGGGACTGTCCCGCCAAAAGCGGGACATCTGGTCACCCTACTCATTCTTCTCACTGTCCATTTAGGAGTCATGCAAATCCCCTTTCCAGTCTATAGGCAGGTAACAGGTAGCAGTGCATTGCATCTGGCTCTGATCTCCAGCACGAGGAGGCTGATATTCTCGTGCCTGGCTGCTAACATTAGGTAAAAGCATCTGTCCCCACTGCCTTGTTCCTGACAGCCTGAACTAGCCTGTACTCTTCACACCAAACCAAACTCTCCAGCAAGCATTGTTTCTCAGACTCGTCTAGAGTACGGAGGTCCAGAGTGGACACTTTCCTCCAAGCACCTGACCCTTCCCAGGACAAGTTGAAAGGCGTTAGGTGAGGTGTTTATGGGAAACTGCGGATGGCATGTTGGGTTTCTGACATGCTCTAGTCACCAGGGGGACAACCTGGGGGACAGGTCAGAGAGCTAAAGAACCATCCCCACAGCAGACTCACTGGAAGGCAGGGCCCAGAGGACATCAATGAAGCTAAGAAGAAAAAACAAAATGGAGGCAAGTGGAGAGGGAGAAGACAGCAAGGTTTCAAGGAGCTCGGATAAATATTTAAACTTGGGAGGAATTATGAGCTTCCCAGAGCGGTATGCATCATTAATTCCCAGGCAGTCAGGTCAACAATGAGCTGGTAGAGAGACGGCCTCTTGAATTATTGTTTTAATGGAGTTCCCAGGTTAAAGTAGATTTCATTTAAGGTCAATCAATACACAGTTTTATCCAGGCGTGGTGATTAAAAGAAAACCATAAAGAAGTCCTGTGACAGTCATCATTTTGGTTCAGTGAGACTTTCCTTTAAATCTGGAAAGTACTGGCTCAAGGCCACAGCCCCAAATCAGGGCGGGGGGTGGGGGGGTTTTTAGTGCTCACTCTCCTGCTTTAGCCAGGCAGCTCAGTCCACATCCCCAGGCCAAGAGTAAGAATCCACACCCCTTTCCTTTCCAGCAGATGAGGCTCATCGGAATAATTTAAATTAACAGTGTAAATCCAGCTTATTTCTTGAATTCCCAAGGATCAGTCACACTGAGTTAGCGTGAGTCAGAATTCTACTTTGACAGAAGGGATTGTGTGAGGCTCCTTCAGGCTCTGGGTCCCTCTCTTACTCTATTAGACGTAGCCCCAGGAAATCGGAGGGAAATGGGACGCCCAGGAACCTGGAGCTCAGTGATCCACCATTGACTCGGTTAGGAAATTAGAAGTAGAGGAGGGTTTCTAGAAAATGAAATTGCCTTTGGGTCTTGCCGATTGATTCAAGTGCTTGGAAAATGCATGCAGGAATTAGACCAGTTGGAGGAAGAGGAGTTTTCTTTTCTCTAGCATTTGTTTTTAGGGAGATGGTGGAACCAACGTTCGTTCTTTCATTGTATTGTGGGTCCTCAGGAGTGAAATACTGTATCTTTCTTTCCTTAGTTTTTTTTTTTTTTTCTTTTCTTTATAGTTCAGGCCTTTTTTCTAAAAGTATGTTTTACCTGATCCAGCGTTTTGAGTTTATTAGACAGGATTTTCCAAGGCTTGCTATTTATTTTCACAGTCTCACTTTTCACCGATTCAAGAGAATGAAGGAGAGAGATCCTTGTTGCCATGTGGTTATTTTTAATAAATTAGGCTTTAAAGGGACTGTTGGCTTCAAGTTCACACACACACACACACAATCGAACTCCCAGCTGTAGTTTCCATATTAAAAAAAAAAATCCCTGCTGTGAATGTAACCAGGAAAAAGCCTCTCAATCTCTCCTCTGTATTTACCGAGAATCATAATAGAAACAAGGAATGTTTGTAACAATACAGAAATGACACTCAGGAATGTGAACGTTCGGTGGGGGAGGGGGTAGAGCGTAAATGGCGGGGCGGTGCTCCTGCGTGTTGAATGCAATCTTCAGATTGATATTCACAGACTAGTAAATATAATGTTAGGAGGCTAGAGATTTGATGTAATACTAGATATTTTTATTTTCATAAAGCTGGGGGGGGGGGAAGGGAACAGGGTGTCTTCCTTTGCAGGCAAGAATAGCTTCTTCAAAGACATTAATGATCATTGCTCTTGAAAAGGTTTGTGATGACTTTTGGATACATGTATGAAAATGATGGATGAGGACCGGTGGAAAAGAAAATAGAAGACTAATTTCCAATTCCCTTGGAATTTTCAGCTCTAAGCAGCCTGGCAGGGATTCTAAGGATGCCACTGGGCTCTCTAAATCCTGGTGAAGCATCTTTTCTGAGTTGAGACACACATGAAAATGTGCGGGTGAAGACTAATACACACGCGTGCTCTTAAACAGGTAGGGACTGCCTTTGAAAGGCTCGGCAAAAGGGCCAAACCCAGAAACCGGGAGGAAATGGCAGAAATACCTCCGTGTGAATGCACGGAGCTGCTGGCTCCTTTTCCATCCCCTGATCTTCGGACTTGACAACCTAGAAGTACATCTCTATCATTCATTTTGCCGGGACCAAAGTATTATATATACTTGAATGCAACATTGTGTGTTATCTTCCGACTCCGCCAAGATTCAATCTACCGGTATTGAATATACCCGAAGAACGCTAGACTATTACAGAGGGTACACAAAGGAAGCACAGAAAACCCCATAAGCCTTGTTTTCTCTCCAACCCTGATAGCAATAAAATACCAGCTCCACCCTTCTCGCTGTGGGATTCAGACTAATAGGCAGACACAGAGGAGAAAGTGAGATTGAACCTCAATTATAAGAGATATGAAAGAATGGATACTTTTATTGCATTTATACAGTCTGGTCTTATATGTGTTTTATTTAATTCTGTTTAAAAAAAAAAACTTTTTGGTTTAAATTTAGCCATGAGAGCCGAAGGAGGTTTGAAGAGTGCTAAGCGTAATAAATCATTTTAAAAGGGAAAACATTTCACAAAAGTAAAGCAGAGTTATTGCGCTACCTTAGAACTTGAGTTTCCATTACTTTCAGGAGGTTTTCAGCTTCAGGATGAATAAAGTAACCAGGAAAATAAATTTATTTGAGTTTAGGTTGGCCAGAGGAAGGCGTAGGGAATTTCAAATGGTATAAAATAATAGGAAATTTAATACTGCTTGTCGAGGGCTGCTTATCCCATTCGGTCTGTGAAGACATATTATTTGGAGGACCAGACTGCCAAGAGAAATTGAGATTCTGGAACACTCAGCGAGAAGGGGCTTCCCATACAGCCCCTCAATCAATGTATCGATTATAGATTGGCCCCTTGAGAACTATTAGGTGGCTGATCCAATGGGTAATGGAATATAGTGTCTCTGATATAGGAGAAAAGACAGAGTGACCAAAACCCATCATTAGAGAGAAGTCACATTAATGCTTTGCCTGTGGACCTGTAATGTATTTTAAGGGTGTCCCATTGCATTCTGGTTAAAACCCAAACATTGCAGCCCCGAGCCTTTTTCACTATCAGCCTTCCCCTAATTCAGAGTACTCAACATCTGGGACTCGGTTCTTAGGAAACGTTCCCTAACTTCCCCCGCTGATCTTCTCCTGTTTTCTCTTTTTACATTCTCTTGGCACCTTGAGTTTACAAGGCACAAAATCCTCAGCTCCCTATCCACAAACTCCCAAGCCTCCCACTCCGTCATGAGCTCCTAGCTCCAGGGATAGGCCCCAGCACCTCAGTATTTGCTGGGCTCTTCTGGATGGGTCAGCTTGCCATCACAGGTCTCCTCTCTGCTCTCCTCCTGCTCTGTGCTGCTGCCCGGAGTCTCCAGCAGCCTCTAGTTGGATTAGGTTCCTGATCTGTTAAATGTATTTTATCAAAGTAAAAACATGCCAAATTGGAAGGTGCCCTCTGGCTTCTAGTTGGGAAGGTGCAGATGAAAAATGGAGAGTAGAGGGTGAGGAAGGAGAAGAGTGGGATCTTTATTCTCCTGGCTTCCTCCCTCCCACTCACCAGTCAACCAAACCTATATACCTCTATCTAAGCAGCCTCTCCCCTACAGAGACAGCTCTTAGTTTCTAGAACCTCTCCCTCCCTCTACCGCTTCAGGCTTGGGGATAATAACAGCTTCCCACTGTTGCTGCCCTTGGGTGCTTTGTCTTTTTTTATTGATTGCCTTAACCCTTCCTCAGCTGGTAAACAGTTCCTTCATTAAACTCTCTGCAATTAACTTTATTGACTATGCCATTGCTTTCCTGCCAAGCCCCTGACCCATGCATGGCCAAGAAGAGTCCCCAGCAAGTGTAGGAATTCATAAATATTTGGTGAATGTATTTTATTAAACTAAGATCATGCTAAACTGGACATGGGGTGACTGCGGTTCCAACGCCAGCTCTGGCTCAGGCAAGTTCCGTGAGTTTCGTCAGCCCTGCGTGTGAGCTCCCCACCTAATATGAGAGGAAGCTTAGATGCAGAGACTGCAGAGGCCCCTTCTGCAATCCCCACTGCTACAGTGCGCCGCCCTCACACACCTTGAGGAAGGGATGATTGCTCACAGCTCTCTCCTACCCCAGTCCTCGGAAGAGAGAAGGCTGCCTTGAGGCTCTGCCATGGGATCGATTCCTCCTAAGCAAGAAGATATTGATCCTATGACAATTGCTGTCTTGCCTTTCTTTCCAGGAAGAGCTGACAGTAGACTCAGGGACTGTGCACAAAGGCCGTGTTTCTGAATAACAATGGCACATTGTCTCATTATCGATTGTCCTGCAGTCTAACTGGGTTCGACCTGGTGCAGATTCAGCTCTCTCTCCCTCTAAGTAAAGCAGAGCCTTTAAGGAAGGAAGGGTGGCATGGACAGAAAGGAGTTATTTTGTTTAATAGGAAGCTGCTTAGCTCTCAATCAAATACATTTTTATTTCTTTTTGAATGCTGAAAATGATTCTTGGTGACAGTCCTGACAATGACTTGGCTTGGTCCAAGTAGCTTGGGTCTCAGACATTTGTACTCCCATCCTGAAGCCCTCACTGAGCTGAGTTGGGTGCTCACATCTGGGCTCATCCCGGACCTGCTTCTCCAGGAGGCAAAGAAGCTGGGTGCCCTGTTCAAGGCACATGACATTTTATCAATCAAAAATGTTGTAATTTCCTTTCAACTCATAAGGAAAAGTGAATATAATCATAATGAATCAAGTCACATTATATGTCTTCATGTCAATGTGGTTGTAAAATGGAATTTTTAAAATTTTCTCTGAAAGAAAAAGCCACAAGGTAAAAGTACCTAGGGCCCCCACATCATGACACTGCCCTACTCTGCAGAATGCCAGTTCTGAAGTCTTCCTCAGGAAGATAATATATGAAAGCCCCAGGGTTGGGCCTCCCCTGGGAGAGTCCTACATCACTCGCAGGTCGAAGGACTGAGTCCTGCAGGGAAGGATCTTGTGCCTTTCACCCAACTAGCCCCCAAAGCATCTGAGCACAGAACACTTAGAGAAATACTGATCTAAATGTGTGTTATTTCTCTTTTCAGCCTAGATAACTTCTAACAGCTTAAGTAGTACAACATTATATTTGTTTTTTTAAGTGCCTCCTGGGAAGTTTATGGCTACAAATGCCTATTTTTTTAAATGAGCAAGATCTGAAATCAATAACCTAAACTTCTACTTTAAGAACCCAGAAAAATGGGCCATGCACAGTGGCTCACACCATAAATCCTAGCACTTTGGAAGGCCGAGGCGGGTGGATTGCTTAAGTTCAGGAGTTCCAGACCAACCTGAGCAAGGCAGACACCCTGGTCTCTACAAATAGCCAGGCATTGTGGTGGGAATCCCAGCTACTTGGGAGGCTGAGGCAAGAGGATCACTTGAGCCCAAGAGTCTGAGGTTGCTCTGAGCTATGATGACCCCATAGCACTCTACCCTGGGCAACAAAGTGAGACTGTGTCTTTAAAAAAAAAAAAAAAAAGGAAGAAAAGAAAAGAAAATTACTAAAAATAATTCAGAAAAGCAAGAATAAAATAAACTCTAACTAAGCAGAAGGAAAGAGAAAATAAAGACTAGAACAGAAATAAATGAAAGATGGACTAGAAAAACAATCCAGAAAAATCAAGAAACTTTTAGCTAGAGACTCAAATGACTGAACCCAGGAATGAAAGAGTAGACATATCTCCCTCACCTTACAAAATAAAATACGTTATAAGTTAAACAGGTTGTGAAGGAATACTATGAACTATCCTATGCCAGCAATGATCCAGCCTAGATAAGATGGACAAAGTCCTTGAAGACACAAACTACAGATTCAAGAAGAAGTCGAAAATTGGAATTGACGGAGTCCTGCAGGGAATTGATCTGTAGCAAAGAAAGAGGTGAATTGCTAATCAAAATAGTTTCCACAAAAAAAGGCCCAGGCCCAAATGGCTTTACTGGTGAATTCTACTAAAAGATTAAGGAAAAATTGATACTAGTTATTACAAACTCTTCTACAATGGGATAAAGAACATATGCAAAAAAAAAAAAAAAACACAGCTAACATGACACTTAATGGTAGAAGGATGAATATTTTCCCTTCAAGATAAAAAGCAAGACAAGGATGTTGGTTCTCATCACTCCCATTCAACATTGTACTGAGGTTTGGGCCAGAGCAGTTAGACAAGGGGGAGGGGAAAGGCATATTGGCTAGAAAATGGATCAATATGCAGATACCATGATCTTAAATGCAGGAAATCATTAGGAATTTCACACACAGACATACAAAAACTCTCAGAATTAACAAACTGAGTTCAGTAAGGTTGTAGGATGGAAGACCAATAGATAAAATCAGTTGAATTTCAGTGTGCTGGCAATAAATAATCCAGAAATAAAATTAACAAAATTTCTTTTAGATGAGAATCAAAACAAACTACTTAGGTATAAACTGAACAACAACAGTACAAGAAAGACCTCTACACCAAGATCTATAAAATATGCAGAAAGAAATAAAAGAGGGCTGAAATAAATGCAAATAATCTCCCATAATCAGGGATGGGAAGATTTGATATTGCTAAGATGCAACTAGTCTCCAAAGTCATCTCCAGATTCGGTGCAGTCCCTACCAAAATCTTGGCCATGATCAAATTAAACAATGGAATATTATGCAGCCATAAAAAGGGGTTAGGTCTTAAAATCTGCTCCAACCCACATGGGTGAACCTTGAAAACATACAATTTCCTGTATGTGAAATACCCAGAATGAGCCAATGAACAGAGATAAGAAACAAGAAGTCAGTGGTTCCTGGGGCTGCAGCCAGAGGGTATGGGGAGAAGGGGGGTGACTTTTCATGGGGATAGGTTTCTTTGGGGGGTGATGCGGTTCTGAAATTTGATAGCAGTGATGGTTGCACAATTCTGTGGACATACTAAAAACCACTGAACTGTAGACTTTAAAAAGGATGAATTTTATGGCACGTGAATTATTTCTTCATAAAACTGTTAAATGTCCCCTGAGAGTCACTGCTGGGAAGTCCACACATGGATCTGTTCTGGGGTTAGATGAAATCTGTGCTAATCCTCTGTAACCTCTCATGACTTTCCTCCGCTAACTCCACATCATTCCAAATCTTCATTCAGTCAGTCATTCATTCACCAACATTACCTGAGTCGTGCTCTGTTCTACAGCTTGGGGCAACAGATTTTAAGAAGACAGACCCGCCTGGTCCTTACCCTCAGGAGAGCTTACCATCAAGCTCATGAACATTTAGAAATAAGTTGTGAATTTCTATTTTTTTAGGTCATCTTTTGCAGAGTGAAGGTGGAAGTTGGGGTGGAGTGGGGGAGGGGTGTTGATAAATCATTAGCTTTTGCTCTGTAGAGCTCTCAGTTCAGGTCTCTGGAAGACCTTGCCCCAAGGCACCCATTAAAATGTTACCAATTGGCCAAAGGTCAGTTGAAAATGTTTACCTTCCTACATTCTCATAGTTAAGGACTCTTGATTGAGGAGGAGAAGACCTCCACCCTCTGTTAGGCTGTGATGGTCATGACATCTTTCAAGGTGGGTCACAGCAACAGCAAGAGCAGAATGGCCAATGTTGACAAAAACCCATTCTGTACCCAGGACCATGGGGGGCTTTAACAAGCATCACGTCATTCCTTCCCCCCAGTAACTTTACAATGCCTGTTTACAGACACTCCTCAAAGAGAGTCACCAGTGACAGTTATGAGTTGAAGAGCCAGAAGTCTCCCTTCAGCCTCAACTCCAAAGCCCATGACCATTCTTCTCTCCTGTGCTGCTTCATGGCCCTGCCTCTGAAATTCCCCAATGCCTCCCAGAGCCAAATGAATGAACCCCTAGCGCAGGCTCCTGAGCCTGGGGACAGGGACGCAGTATGCTGGCTCTTCTGATTTCTGGCTCCTGTACCCGTCAGCTAAGTGTTCTTACCCAATTTTCTCCTCTGAGAAATGAGCCAAGAGCAGTGCTGATCTCAGAGTTGTTGTTAGGATTAAATGTACCGATGTGGGTAAAGTGCCTAGAGCAGGACCTGGCTATCCCAGATGACCGATAAATATTAGTCATGATACCTCATCAAATCACACACACCTAAGGGTGGCTACAAGGGATCCTCCACCTGATCAGCTCACCCAGAGGCAGACACCACACGGGACACGCACTTTCCCCGGTATCTAACCCTGCTGACCCCTATGTGGTGCAGAGAACAGTTATGGTTCTCATTGTACAGATGAGAAATCTGTAATAACTGAGCATCATAAGGGCTAGGATGCAAATCTATGCCAATATCCTCCTCTCCTAAGGGCCAGGCCCCATTGTGTTCCCTGGGATGTGGAATAACTTCCCGCCCTGTGGTCTGATCACATCATGGGATGCGAACAATCCCAGGGCACAGTGGTGACCTATAACCTGGGCCAGAAAGAGGGAGGCATGGGCATACAATTTAAAGGGGCTCTCACTCTCAGGGTCCTGCAAGAGCAGGCCTAGACCTGGCCATGCAGCACCTCCTTAAATTTTGTGTCCTTGTTACCTCGCTTGACTCCTCCTGATTTGGGCCCTGATGGTATCTCCCATCAGGAAGCCCCCAGACCTTGTCACCATGAGAATAGAGAATTACAGTTTGTGCTTATAGCTCATACAAGTACCGTGTCTCTGAACAACAGAATGGAAAAAGATGGGAGGGTGGGGAGCCGTGTGGAAGAAGTCAGTGTACAGGCTGTAATCTCGAGGCTGGCGCTGGCCTAATTCACCATCAATTTAAAGCTGGAAGAGAGAGTTGTTTGAAGAAAGCCAGTGGCTTTGAGTGAAAATGCTACAGGATGCTAGAAAAGATGGGGGAATTCACGGGAAAAAGGGGAACCAACGTAATGAGGATTAATGCCAAGCATTTTGCTTGTGCAGAGAGAAGCTACCCCATAAGCAATTTGAAACAATGAGCTCTAGTTGGCAAAATGGAACTGCAGAAAGGAAGCCAGAAGATGCACCACGGAGAGGAAGCAGCCGATATGACGAGATCTGCTGCCCAAGCAGAGATGAGGGCTGTCCAGAAGGAAACGTGATTGGTAGGAAGAGAAGCTGATTCTGGGCAATGGCTTTCAGCAGGGAAGATGATCAGCACTGCCACCCTCATCTTCCAGCTGAGGCTTGGAATTAACGTCCAGGCTCCATAATCTTTGGGTGGTGGAGGCATCTTTTCAAAAATCCCAGAATTCCTTGCAAACCCTGATTAAGAGTCCCCCTCCTCCGCCCCTACCCGTAAAGAGCTATGGGTTGAGTTTCTTCTTCCAAATGGCCAGCAAAGTGGAGGTTGTATACTCCTGTGCTAACCAGAAGTCTTCCTGTTGCAAGTAGTAGAATGTGACTTGAGAGAGCACTGCAGGGAGGAGACCTGGTTGGAAGGTGACAGGGTGGCCCTGGGAAGCCAGGAGCAGTGAGAAGCTGAGCCTTGGGAAGCAGAGACCGCCCACAACTGCAGCTCTGTGGGGAACTGGAACGTCTTCCCCTCCTTCATCCCTCCTCTGCTTCTCTCTCTAGAAAAGGGTTTTTCTGCTTCTCTGGCCACCTGCTGGGAAACGGCCACCCCTAGTGGCTCCCCACTGGAGGCTTCCCCTATTTCTGAGAATAGCCATACTAATGGGCATCTCTTGGTCCGCTTTCCATATTCCTGGAGAAGAGGTTCATGGGGGACCACCCTGAGGTCATCTCACCATGGCCAGGAGGGAGCATCTGAACATGGCTTCTCCCCTCTCGAGCAGGTGGATGGTAGGAGGAAGGGGATGCACCTTGAAGACAGATCCTGGGCAGACGCACCAGGAGACGACCACAGTACATCCTCCTCCTGTGACATGTGGCCTCACCTGCAGATGTGTGGCCATGTCCCCTAAAACAACGAAACGTGAAACTGAATGTTCACTCGAAGATATTATGCTAAGTGAGGCAAGCCAGACACGAACAAACAAATACTGTATGATCACACTTCCCTGAGGTGCCTACAGTGATCCAATTCACAGACACAGAAAGTGGAACAGTGGTGGCCGAGGGCTGGGAAGAATGGGGAATCACTGTTTAATGCAAAGAGCTCAAGTTGGGGAGGATGAAAAGTCTGTGGAGGTGGATGGTGGTGATTACACAACAGCATGTATATACTTAGTGCCACTGAATGCACACACTTAAAACTGGTGAAGACAGTAAAGCTTATATTTTACAATAATAATAAAACAATAAAAGTAAACTAGGGGACCAGTGGATGAGAGCAGGCCAGAACGGTAATGCGATTTACTTTTTCTTTTTCTCCTTCTGATTTTCTTTTTTTTTTATTTCTCTTTTTCTTCTCTTCTTTCTTTTTCTCTTTCTCTTTCTCTCTTTTTCCTTTTTTCCTTTTTCTTTTTGAGACAGGGTCTCTCTACTGCCTAGGCTGGTCTCGAACTCCCCCTGGGTTTAAGCAATCTTCCCCCATCAGCCTCCCGAGTAGCTGGGACAACAGGAACTCTCTGCCACACCTGGTTGCTATTTGGCCTTTTGTGTAGCTTTGCCCCTCAGGAGGTCATTCCCTTACTGGAGAGGCCATTTTTTGGTCTTCTTTACTTGAGGAATTCTTAGTGCTTCTTTAAGGCCCAGCTGAAATAGCCCACATCTGTTACACCTTGCTCCACTCGCCCAAGGAGACTTAGTCACGTCTGCTCTGTTTCCACAGCTCCGTGTCTGACATCTAACACCATCCCTACGCTATCGTGGGTCATGATGCTGCTTTTATACCTTTTTCTCTCCCACTGGCCTATGAACTCCAGAGCAGAACCATGAGAACAGTCTAGTACGGCTGCTCAGACAGCGGACTCCAGAGCCTCAAGTCTCAGTCCCTATGAGACTTTGGGCGAATTACTTGCTGTACCTTAGTCTCTTCGACTGTCAAAGTGGGGGGTAATGATTATATTTATTTGGGTGGCTGTTGTGGGGAGTCAGCAAGGAAACCGCCCTAAAGCGTGATCAGAAGTGCTCAGTAAATGTTCCCTCTCGCCGTTCTCACTCACTGTCACTTAGGGATCAGAGACACTGTGGCAACTCACTGTTTGTTGAACGGATGGACAAAATGAGGAAAGAAAGAAAACGGTGTGCGTGTATATATAAAAGGGCAGTTACAACAAAAGCAAATGGACACGAAAATAGGAAAAGATACAATGGCTGCCTACTAGACTTGATAGCAGCCTCAGCCAAGGAGGCTTGGATACACTGTTTCCCCAAGTGAGCACATTGGGAAAGACATGAGGTGCCCAGGACATCCTTCCTGAACACAAATTCCCATCCCACTTAGCTGCTGCGTCCTTTGGCTGCGGAGAACAGAGGTACTTACGATGTACTTAACAGTCCGCATACTTAAATATGTACATTTCATTTAGATTGCCCCAGAGAGAGATCGAGGAAGCCCCTGTTTGTTCACAGAGCGCAGGTTTCATTGTGGGTCAGGCTCTCATTTTTTTTTCTTTTTTTTTTTTTTGCACTGGAATACTTAGCTTTCTGGACTACCCCCCTTTTAGTTTCATTTTGAACCACTCTGACTTTGGGGCCCATAACGATGCCGAACTAAATTCTCGTTTCAGTAGCATGAGGGCTTTTTTTTTTTCCCTATCACTAATGTCCATCTTGGTGAAATGACTTACAGCGGCTGCTCTGAGGAGTAAAATCTGATAGAAACACAGTCTGCATAGATATAAACATAAACATTAGTTTCTATGGAAACAAAAGTTGCCGAGTGGTGGCTGGAAGACCTGAGAGCCTATATTCCAGGAATCAAGTGCTAAATATATAGTCGGTGCATCCACCGGGGATCATACCCATAACACGGGCAGAATTCTTTTTGAGAGTAGAACAGAGTGCATATAAGATTTTGGCTGAAATAGATGCTACCTAGCAGAATCAATATGAAGGAGGGCTGTCTTTTCTACCCCCAATTGAAACCGTATTTCTTTTCTTAATTGAAAGCCTCAGGGAAATAAATCAAGCGTTGATGGATTCAGTCAACAACTATATCCATGGGCTCTTCATTCTGGTCTCCAACAGAAGCTCTGTGGACCTAATAAACATTTGAAGTTGCAACACTCAGGGAAAAATCTTCCCAAGACTCCCTCAATTCCCATGACCCTTGTACCACGTGCTATGCACCCTATGTGACTACCTGACACACACCCCCAACTCCCACCATCATTGAGGGGTTTCTGAAGCAGTTGTGATTCCTAAGGCCAAAGGACTTTGGTTTAAATGACATTGGAGATGTCATCCCAGAGGAACCCAAGGAAGTCCATGCAAAGCCATCAGCTTGGACCAGGAGAGATGGTCCTGAGTTCCACGTTGGACATGTCCCTGAGGCAGCCAACAAGAGCCAGCCCATCTGCTCCAGTTATGATTGCTCAAAACGTTGTGGCTTAAAAGGACCTTCTTAGTGGGATCATGAATTCTATGGGTCAGGAATTTGGGCAAGGTGTAATTGGAAGAGCAGCTTATCTCAGCTTCATGAGGTTGGGGGCTTCGGTAGGAAGATGCTACAGCTGGGGTGACTCGAGGCTGGGTGATTTGATGACTGGGGGTTAGAGGCTTCTGGAAGGCACACCTAAAGGTGGCAGCACTTTACAGGATCTGGTCTGCCTGAAGGCAAGCCCAATCCCAGCTGGAGGACACCCCCATATCCACAGAGCCGGAGTGATTTCATCCCTTCCACATCCTCATCAAATATTATTAATAATAATCAATTAATTAACAACAAGAAGCCTAACAGGTCTTATTTCCTGAGGGGTCAGTGCACATCGGCCACCAAAGATTATCTCTGTTCACAATAAGGCTACGAGTTACTATTATTCTCACCTTCTAGATGCAGAAATCAAGACTTGGAGGGGAAAAACCACTCATCCAAGTTAGTTTGTAGAGCTGAGATTTGAATCCAGATCTGTCCCCTTCAAAGACTGTACTCTATTTTTCCCACCCACCACCCCCCCCATAGTGCACTCAGGGACAGTTCTGCTGAGTGTGGTCAAATCAGACCCTTCCTCTGCATGAGGGGCAAAATGAGCTCTCCACCTCGGTGATGGAAAGCCAACCAGGACCTCGGTGGGAGGCTGAGAACTACATGGACTGCAGGTGGCTTGGGCTTCCTCACAGCATGGGAGCCTCAGAGTCATGAGATACACATGTCAATCCAGGTGTCTGATAAGTCAGCCTCTTACAATTCACCCAGTGACAGCCTCACTTCCACTGTATATTGTTGGTTATAAGTATGTTACTAAAGCCGTCCCAGGTTCAAGAGAAAAGGACATATTCTCCTACTCTCATTAAGAAGGTAAGGATTTCTGGGTACGTGTTCAAGGAATCACACCAAAATCAAAAATATAACAACCAACTACAGATGTACATTAAAAAAATATTTTCAAACTTTTAAAAGAACACGTCTAGATGGATCATGAAATGGTAACCTAGCAAGTGGCCCCGTTTCCACAGAGGCTCTCTGTGGGAGTCAACAAGCCCACAGGATGTCGATAGGTACCCAAAGAGGAGGGTGGAGGACCCCAATGTCCAGGCATGCACCAGCCAGCATTTGCGGAGAGCACTTAACACTCAGTGGAAGAGTGATTACATTTTGCTCTTTGGACCTCTGCTGTTCTCCCTTCATAGTTTGGGAAAAATCTCGGCCATAATAGTTACCATGGCAACCACAACATCTGTAGCAGATCCAGCCTAGCGGATATTTAAGGAGCAGAACTTGATCAGACAGGAACAGGTCCCATCCTGGGTGCAAGCAGGAGACTAGAAAGGGCCTTTCCAGGATCAATGCGTGTCTGTTCTATTCTCTAAGGAAGCAGATGGCGCAGAGCTGTAGAGCCAGAGCTTATCAGAACCGCTGGAAATATGGTGCCTGGATCACAGGGAACGAGCTAACAGGGCAGTGGGCAAGGAGGGGTGGACAGTGTTGGCAGGGAAACACAACAGCTTCTGAGGCACAGTGTGCCAGCAAGGTGTTCCAGAGAGCCCTCCGTCATGGGTAACCTCTCATGAAAGGCCAGCTGTACGCCAGGTTGCTTACACGTATCATTACATTTAATTTTACATGATATTCCTATAAATAAGGTGAGGCTCTCCCTGTTAGACACAGGCTCAAAAAGAGAATGACTTAACCCAAGTCAAAGCTTGGATGCAAGCCCGGCTGTTTCTACCGCTCAAGTTCATGGTCTTCAACGTGACATGTCCTGATGGATGGAGACGTGGCCCAACTTACCGCATGGGTGACACCGACACGGGCTTTACCCACGAAGGCCTCCTCAGGGAAGGTTCTATCTGAGATGACATTAAAGAGTGGGGTGAGGATCCTTGCTGGGTCATGGGAAAGAGACTGGACTTCCTTCTCAAAGCCAAAGGACAAAAGCTGAGTTCATTCACTTAGTTGTTCACAAACGATCTGTATCGCCAGACCTGTGTCTGACACGACATGCGGTAAAAAAACATAACAGACAGAGCCCTATACCCCTTCTCCTAGAAGAGGCAGGAAAAAATAAAAGCAAGCAGGTGAAAACCAAACATATGGTCACCTTCTGAAGAAAATAAAATAGAGTGTGATGAAGAAATCCAAGGGATGGGGAACGGGCTGTTTTTGGAGGGAGTGATCAGGACAGGTGTCTCCCAAAGGAGAGATTTGAACAGAAACCCATGGAATGAGAAGGAACAAGCCCCACAGAGAGCTGAATTAATATCCCAGGCGTAGGAATTCATCGGTACAAAGGCTTGGCAGTCAAAACCAGCTTGGAATACTGGAAGCCAGTGTTGCCGGGGAGAGGGAGAAAGATGGGAGCATGAGATGAAATTGAAAGTAAGCAGATCCTGGGCCGTAGAATAAGCAGGTTTATCAAATAAAATGCAAGATGTCCAGTTGCCTTAAATGTCGGACAAATAACAGAAATGGCTTTGGTGTAGTGATCTCCCAAATATGTAGGGGATACTATCCTTATATTAGAAAACTATTCCTGGTATATCTAAAATGCACATAAAACTATGCATCCTGTGTTTTTATTGGCTACATCTGGCCACCGGCTATAGCAGTGGTTCTCAACCTTCCTAATGCCGTGATGTATTTTCATTGTTAACAAAGGGGTCGTGACCCACAGGTTGAGAACCGCTGGGCTATAGCGGGCCCTTGGGAATGGATTCTGAGAACATCAGAAAGTCATGGAAGGGCTGGAATCAGGGAGTGACACGAACGGGTTTACCTTTTGTAAAGATGATTCTGGCTGCTGTGGGGATAACGGAGTGTGAGGCAGCAAAAGAGGAAGCAGGAGAGAATTATCGTAGGTGGTCAGGCAAGAGATGGCTGTGGCTTTGATTAGGGGGTGGCTGCGGGCTCGGGGAGTAGACCGATTCAAGACACTCCTCAGAGGCAGATCCGACAGGGCTTCTAATGGATTGGGAGGCGTGGAGGGAGGGAAATCAGAGAATCAAGGATAATTCTGAGCTACTAGACTACCTGAGTTTTATGCCTAGGGAAGCTTCTCATGTGGAAATTGACTTAACTAGACCAACAGGCCTCTTTGGTGTTCAAGACAATGTGGTGATCTTCGTGAATGAACTTGGCACAGGGTCATCGTGGTTCCACCCACTCCTGTAGACTCGGCCCACCCTCTACAGGTCGACCGTTTACCTTGTGAATCAAACCTCAGGTGCTTGAGAGGGATGTGGGAGAAATCCTCAGCTTCTGATACGGCGTCTGATATTCACCCCCACTGGCTCTGGTGGAAGCCAGAACTTGCAGACGTCGGGGACTCTGGATTTTTCCATTTGCCAAGCCAGTTTTGAAAGACGAGGTTGCTTTAAACCTGAGATCCAGTGACCTTTACCCAGGAGAGAGACACCACAGTTCATTAAGTTCTTGTGGACTAAACGGAGAGAGACCCGTGTTGGAGCCAAGAAGAACTTACGAGGTGAATACGGCCTTCCCTTGCCAGCCCCATCACTGCAGGGAGTAGACGCTAGTAAAAGAGAGTTTGGGGGAAGAATTTAGGGAACAAATTCTAAATATGGCAGAACTGAAACAAAGAAGCCCTGTGTCCCGCTGGTCTGTGTGGGGCTCTCAGAGACACTGTCCCTACTGTATGCTCTCACAAAAGCTGAAGATTTAATGACAACACATTTCTCATTCACCGGGCAGAATTATTTTGGCAAGGAATCTATGCCCTGGAATACATTATGCTCACTGACAACATATCCTGCAAAAAAAAAAAAAAAAAAAAATGTAGATTTTTCTAAGCCAGTAGGTGCCTTTGCAACCATATCAGGCTAAGGGACTGAGCGATTATATCATTACATGTGTGTCAAATATGTTGTGTCAATATTCAGTGATCCACCAAAGTCCGGTCTTGTGAATGCAGACAGCAGAAACCAGCGGCTTCAACAATCACAGATTAAAAGCCAAACTGGGATGAAGAATGCATAGTGTTTGGGGTGGCAAGCAGCACTGGGCCTAAATAAATGCATTTGTTTAAACGTTAGAATTCTCAAGACTGAGACAAAGCTGCTTATCCTCCGTGCACAACTCATGAAGCCGGAGGAGGCCGTGGAAGAATGTTTCGGGGGTGGCAAGGGAGGTCAGGATGGAATTCTTCTGGAGAAAAGGCAGAGGGCACTTGGCTTTTTTTTTCTCTACTGGTGCAAATGCATGTACGTGCGTGTGTGTGTGTGTACATCACAATAACCCTGCTTATTCTATGGCCCAGATCTTGTTCATCTTGATGCTACAAGAGCCACAGAATGTCTTTCTCCCTAGGTGTTCACACAGACGGTAGCCTTAGGATGAATTCTTGTGTGTTCAGGGAGCAAGAAAAAAGAAGTTTCTCTTGGCCTCTTCCTGTGGTTGACTTGGGGCAAGGATGTGCATTTCTGTGTAATGGACAGTCGAGGGCGGGGTTTCTCAACCTCAGCGTTGTCGGCCTTCGGGGCTGGATACTTCTTTCTTGCAGGGGGCTGCCCTGTCCATTGTAAAATATTTAGCATTGACCCTGGCCTGGACCCACGGCGTGCCAGCAGCACTCCCCACCCACCGTGACCAACAAAAATATCTCCAGACATTGCCAAATTGAGGGTGGCGATGAGGACCCCCGTTTGAGAACCACTGGATTAGGCTGTCTAAGTAGACTCAGGATGTGGGACTAACAGCAGATCCACTGACTGAAAAAAGACAGGCTGAGCACCAACCAGCTCCGTTCTCCTAACTTCATGGGAAAGAAAATAAAGTCCCAGAAAAGCAAAGGTTTATATACTCAAGGTCACACAGTCAGCCAGGGCCACTAGAAAACAGTCTGCCGACTGCTCTTCCGTCCCTCCCTCATTGACACATTCTTTGCTCAGATGCCCCCTCGCTGGGTTTATGAGAGAAGTGACAATGGAGATGAGGGCAAACAGCAGATCACCTGATTCCTATCCCTAGCAGTGCTTGTGGGGAGGTACATTACTCAGATATGGTGACTACAACCCATCCTCTTCTGATGACACCATCCTCAGACCGTCGGGCAGACTTTCTCCTGCTGAGCAAAGCAACCAACCGCCCTGTCTTTCTTGGGTCTGGAAAGCAGGCAAGTTTGGAATGCCGGCAGGCCCCCACCAGGCAGGCCCCTACCCGGCTGTCTTCCTAGTCTGCCGGAGGAACACAAAGAGCCCCCGTTTGCTAATAAAAGATCTTTATAGTGAGGTTCCTCCAGCTCATTATCCACAGCAGCGAAAGCCAGACTCCTCAGGATGTCTCCAGGCTCAGTCCTTTGGCCCTTTCCCTTAGAAACAGGTCCAATTTCTTCTGCCTTTCGGAAAAGGAGTATCAGTGTGAACCGGCTTCTCCTTCGCGCAGTGAATACCTTATTGTCTCTGCCTCTGAGTCAGCCAGCCAGGGAGGTTTCTCTGACTACCACAGTCCACAGCAGTATTAGGGAGAAACTGTTCAAGGTACCCACCGATCCTCATTCTTTTATTGATAGATTTCTGTTTAAACCTGGGCCCAGACCCACTGGGCGGTGGTACACTGTAGCCATTTTCCGAATCCCCACTCCCAAAACCCAACAAGCTTGTGTGGTGTATATAAGTGTTTTCAACTAGTGAGTCACCAGGCTCAAGAATGGAGAAAGTGCTCTAAGTCCTGCTAACATGCAGCAGAGGGCAAAAGAGAATCAGATTCAGGAGTCTCCAACCTTCTGAGTCCTGGTTAGCAAAAGAGAAAACTCGGTTCTCGGTGCTGGCTGGGTCATATAGACGAGATATAGAAAACACATAATAGTAAGCCTTTTAAAATAGGGACCTTATTTCAACTTTACATCCTGAAATGGTGCTGTTATGGAGGGTAATTGCATAATAAATTTGTTAGGGGGGATATAAAGCAATAAAAAGGGTGGTAATGGTTTGTCATTTAACAGCTGAATTGTAAATGAGTTTTTCCACATTAATGTAGCAGGTTGCTACAATTAGGAAATCCTTCTTTGGGTAGCTTTCATTTCTAAAAAAAAAAATAAAGTTTTCAAAGGGTGAGTATCATGAATTTCTTCCTTGCGAGATGCCGCAGGTTTCACCCTTGGAAGTCAGAGGACTTCGGGTCTTTGAGGAGTAAGCACCTTCAGAGCCAAAACAAAAGAGAACCAGAAACTTGCAGAAGGGTAGTGAGGATGCGCACCTGGATTAATAATTCCCTCCTCAGGATTCAGGATAGCAGAGTGGTTAAAAATCCTGGGTCAACTGCTTACTACTATTTTTCCCCCCAAATAAGACACTGTCTTACATTTATTTTTTCTCAAGAAGACACACTAGGGCTTATTTTCAGGGGATGTCTTATAAAAGGTACTCCAGTCTTCTTTACCTCTCAGCACCGAAATACATGGTATGGCTATGCAGACACACTGTATAGCCACGCCCATCACTAGGTCTTATTATCGGGGTAGGGCTTATATTTAACAATATATTTAGAAATCCTGCTAGGGCTTATTTTAGGGGTAGGTCTTATTTTCAGGGAGACATGGTAGTCAGATGATCTTCACAATTGGCTGCATCTTCCTGAAGCTCGTATATAAAATGGGATTAATAAACCAATGCACCTGACAGGGGTTGATGTTTGATGAGGGTCATTGTTTCTTGTGGATAGATTGATTCAAATGAGATAGGTAAAGACCAAGCAAAGTCCGCAGCTCACAGCACGAGCTATAGAAATGGTAATCATTGCTTTTGCTACCCCACTCCCTCTGGGATCCCATTCCATGTCCACGCTGATCATCTTACCTCCTTTTTATTCTTTGTTTGTTGGTATGTCCCCCTCTTCCAAGCCCTGTCCTCATGTACCCAGTGTTCTAGAATGAACAAAACTTAGGAAGACAGATTTTTCTCCCCAAATCCTCCTGACACTAGGTGGTAATTTCCTCCCTTTCCAATGAGACCAGGAAAGCTAACATTTAATGAACTTGCACCATGAACTTTCTCCCACATGACCTTGCTTAATCCTTAAAGCTTAAAGGGGCTTCTAAGAGGCTCCCGTTATCTTATTTTCAGATGAGAGATCTGTAAGTGGTTCAGTGTCCCTCAGCTGAAAGAACTGGGACTCTAATCCAATCCTTTCTCTTGGGCCACACACACTCTCTCTCCGTGAGAAATTCTCACCAAATGCCTGATATCTGTATTAGAACAGGAGCAATGGGAGCAGCGCAGGTCTGTGCAGGAATCAGACATGGACACGCCTCTCAGTCCCACCTCATTTAGGAACAAGACCAAGTACTTTATAAACTAAGTACTTGGGAAATGCAGAAAAAGAACGCTCAATACACGCTCTAGCTTGTGGTCCCCTCTGTCTTTCTCTTGTTCTCCCATCAAAGCCCCTGTCATGTACTGGGTGGCAGTCCTCTTTCTGGTCGTCAGCAGCACCAAGTTTATTCCCGACTCACGGGGCCTTCGCTGGAGCCCTCCTCCTCAAAGCGTCCTCATAGCTGTTTATTCTTAGGTCTCAGCCCCTATGATGCCTTTGCTGACCCTCTACACCAGTGATTTGCAACCGGTATGCGGTGAGAGGATTATAGGTGTGCTGCAAACATTTTTAAAGATCGTCAAATGATTGTCAGCACTCTGGGAAGCCAAGGCAGGGAGATTGCCTGAGCTCAGGAGTTCGAGACCAGCCTGAGCAAGAGTGAGACCCCATGACTACTAAAAACAGAAAAGCTAACTGGGTGTTATGGCACACACCTGTAGTCTCAGCTACTGGGGAGTCTGAGGCAAGAGGATCGCGTGAGCCTAAGAGTTTGAGGTTAAGTTTGAGGTGAGATATGATGCCACAGCACTCTACTCAGGGTGATGGAATGAGACTGCCTCAAAAAATATATATGTTATTTTCAAAAGAAATTCAAAACACAGTAAATATATTCCTTTCTTTTATTAACGTAATTTAAGTGAGCCACAGTAATGTAACTACAGGGTTCAAGTGTGCATGAGATAAAAAGGTTGCAAAACATTGCTCTATTCAAAGGGCTCCCCACTTTGACCCCCCAGTCCTGCTATTGCCCTTCCTGCTGCTTTGTTCCCTTCCACACAGTTGGGTCCCATATTTGAAATGCTTCCACTCCTGCACCGGGACCCTCGGGTACTTAGTGTTTCTCCCACCTGGGCTGGGAGCTCTCCAAGCAGAAGTCTGTGTGCCTTTTGCTCCTCAACAGGCCTTGGCACAGAGAGTTTCTCAACAAACACTAGCTGAACAAAGGGTTAATGAATGAGTAACTGATATCAAGATGGTTTGGTTGTATTGAGGCATTTTGTCGTGTACGTTGGCCACTCTGAATCTGTCCCCAACGCTAACAGAGCTCCCTGAGGACAGGTGCCTGCCACGTCCCTTCCTAGTTCCAAAGGAAAAAAAAAAGGGCAACAACTGCCTTTATCTCATAGTTTCTTTACTTCCTCCACCCACAGGTCCATTTCTCTAATGAAGACCGGTTTCCTCTTCTCTCCTACCCCCTTGAATTTCTACTCATGGACCCTCTTGGTGAGAAAACGCAGTCAGCAAAATCTGTGTTTAGTTATCTGTGTTCTCTTGAAGTGAAGAATCTACAGTTACCTACAAATTTCCCACTTTCCCCTTATGCAAAGTTAGGGACAACCTTTATAGTTCACTTACTATTTTTCTAATAATGGAATATTGGTTTTACTTTAGGGAACCACCTTACCTCCCTGGCAGGTCAGAGTGGGTTAGGTGGACTGACCTCTCACTATTTGGATCCAGAGAGAGGCACATGACCCAGGTCTAGCCAATGAGTGTTCTTTGTTGCCCTGGCCAAGGAGATTGGTTCAGGGATGAACATGTGACCTAAGCCAGGCCAATGAGACTTGATTCTATGAGTTTATGCAAAAGATTAGGAAGTAGAACTCTCTTTTTCTGTGGGAATGGCCTGGCTTAAAGAATGTGAGCAAGCTGCTGCTGGTGATAATCTTACCACTGGGAGGCAGAGCCCATGTGAGAGTAGCCAACACAGAGCAAAGCTGGACAGAAAGATAATGAGACAGAGGAGAGAGTGACAGTGGAGCCCCTTGATCCAGCCACACCTGAAGCTTCCTACCTCTGGACTTTTCAATTAGTTAATGATTTAGTAAAAATCCCTTTCTCTTACTCAGTCTGAGTCATTTGCAACCAAAAAGCTAATGGAGAAAATCAAAGTGATAATAAGAAGCCTGGAACTCACGCCCTAGTGTAGTCTGAGCTTAAGCACTTCTCGTCCTACATAGGCAAATTGGGCTGCAACCATGAGAAACACATTAAAGCAAAAGCTGGAAATATTTGGGTAGAAAAGAACATTTATTTATCTGCCAGCTATACGTGGTGGATGTGCAATTCTAATTTCTTTTTAAAGGGCAGTTCTTTGGAACGAGCTGCTGCTTAAATACCAGGTCCAGACAGCTGCCAAAGGGAACATCATCCAGTTATTATTTTTCAACAGCAGGGAGATAGATGGATGGCTCTGGGTTTTCTCATTACCATAAAACAAAGCAGAGGAATGTGGACCGTTTTAGCTCAGCCCCTAGGGAAAAGGTAAAGGAAAAACAGGCAAATGAGGGGTTTAAGCCAACATCCCCAAGCACCCACTGTGCATTCCAGAACTCGGGGTGGGTGTTTTCTACCCAGGAACTCCCAGATCAGGGTTCTGAGTTCAAGGCCAAGATCTGCCGTAGACTGACTGCAAGACCTTGAACAAGCCACGAAGCTGTTCTAGTCGTTAACATCTTCATCTGTCAGATGGAGTAGTAAATGGCTACCATGATACCAGAGAGCCATCCTCTGTGGAGCTGGAGTAAGAAAACATGAGGAGGCTTATCGGAGTCTCATGTGATGAATTTGCCGAGGAAGAAAAGATTGGCTTTCATTTCTTCCTCTCTCACATTTGGGCCGATCAGTGCAGCCCTTCCAGTGCCATTGAGTGGAGTGATGTGGCTGCTAAGAGCTCCAGCCTCACCGTCGCACAGATGGGCTTCTGCCCTGGACTCCGGGCTCCGGGCTCCAGCCCTGGCATATGGTATATCCTCCACCAAGATTCAGTTTCCTCATCAGTAAAATAGCAAAAGACATCGGATTATTAGGGGAATTGACAGAGATACTCTAGTTTGAGATCTATCCACAGTGCCAAGCACACACTAGGTACTCAATAAATGCTAGTGGTTAATGTTTTGAGAGCCAGAGAAGATGCTTTTGTTGGAAGGTGCTGTATCTGAAATGCTGGGACCGTACATAGAGGTCAAGCTTTATCTGCACACACAGCCATCCTTGGAGACCCTCTGTCCAGCAACCCTGCACAACTTGGCAAGTATTTTGCCTTCTCTGGCCACCATTTCTTTAACCATACAAATGGGGCGAGAGGAAGAATAAGGAAGGAAGGAATTAAAAATAATGAGTCTCTGAGTCCCCTTCAGCTCAGCTTTGCATGATTCTGAAAAAAATTGGACATTTTTTTAAAAATTTAATAATAAAAACAAAAAGTTTGTGGAGTCGAAGAAACAGCCCCTGGCTATACAGCTTGAGAGAAACCCCGGGGAGAAGGAGAGGAGGGCCGGAGGCACAGGATGGAGTCGTGGTTTTGTAGTTTAGAAAGAAAGCAGTCCTCGGCTTTTCTTGAGATGGCCTCCAAGGCCAGCTCTCTGGACAGAATCCAGGAATGAGAAAGAAGAAGGAAGGCAAACGAAGAAAGCAGAGGTGATGTCAGAGAAAAGCTGCCGAGAGCAGCAGAGACGCGGACGGGAGGGCTGAGATGCAGGTGCCCTCGTGGGTGTCTGCGATCCGGGGAGGTTCCCCCTTCTCCCCATTTTCCTGCCCCCCTGCAGCTTTCAGTGCCCCTGGGAGATGATCTGGGAGGAAAAAGTCCAGTTTTGGCCTTTGAGTTCCCAAAGCCTAAGCCAGGCCACGAGACAAAAAATATATACAAAAACCTGAATGGTGAACATCCTCCCATCCAAGGGAAGACAAGAGAGCAAGAGGGGAAACAGAGAAAGCCGGCACACCAGGGGACCCCAATCTAGTCCCTGCACCCTGCATCACGCCAGAATGTTTGGGGGACCCCGGCCCATAGGTAAACCTGGAAGGGGCAGGAGCAGGACCCAGCAGCTGGAGAACAGTCTGAGCTAGGAGTGGACAAGCTGGGATGGCTCACGGGGGTCCCTGCATCAAGTAAGAGGCCAGAGGGCCACAGAACAGCGTGGACCTGCAATGCTTCCCGTGAGCCTGGGCATCAGTCACAGATGCATCCTCTGCCGTGGCACAGGTCATGCCATAGGTGGTGATAAGAAGATGCTTTACAGTAGGTACCAGGAGGGACGATGAAGCCAACGTCGCACGTTGATGACTCAAGGCCCAGTGACGTCTGGTCCTGGCACTTGTTCGTTCACAGACACTTAGAGGACAGCCGTATGACCCACAGGAGGAGGTGAAACTGGAAACACAGAAATACAGACGGCCACACCCGGCCACTTGATTTCTTCCCACCAGTGGCCACAGCCCGATGGGGGAGACAGACCGTCAAAGAACCACAGGAACTGGATGCCATGAGAGGTGGACATAATAAGCAGGAACCAGAGAGGGAATCACTGAGTGCCTGGGAGGGGAGTGGGCGCTGGACCTGCAGGAGCCCTGGGACAGTTGGGTGAGGAACCCCAGACTCCCAGAAACTGGGGCAGGAAAGTTGGCAGATGAAAACACACACGGTGATCCAATGTTCATCGCCATCTAAAGTAGTGGCCTACAGGACAGCCATCTGTGTCAGAGTCCCTCTGACTTTCCCTCCTGCCCAAGAAGGAGCACAGCCAGCCACCTGGGCCAGAGGCTCTAAGGAGCCCGGGCGAGATCGCAGCCCAGCTGTGCTCGGTTCTATCCTGAAGGCAGCCACCTCCGGGAGTTTCTCTGGTGTCTGTTCGGGCAGAGACGGAAACTGAACTAAACTAAACTTGGACAGCCTACGATCACCGTCTGACGCTCCCCTCTACCCAAAGGTGGTTTTGTTTTAAGCCCTGCTTCACCAGCCTGGACTACAAATGAAAGAGCTGGAGGAAAGGGGCAGAAGGATCCCAGTAAACTGCTACCTCCTCCGTCTCATTCCCTGGGCAGAGAAGGGTCCCCTCCGGCATCACTCTATGAAGAAGAAAGGCCAGGGAGATGCTGGGCTGGGAAATGTGTTCAATGGTGGCTCCGGCAGGGAGAGGAAGATACACAACCCCCATGCACCCCCAGCTATCGCTAAGAGCCAGCAGGGAAAATCCAGATGCGTTCATAACGGGTGTGCCTCCTGCCATGGGGCCACGCAGGCAGAGGCGAGGGGAGGGGTGCAGCCCCCAGCACTGGGTACTTTCTAGAAGCATCATTAGGAGAAAAGGGAAATAAAAGACAGGCTTCAGGGGCAGGGGTCTGATAACGCCCCCAAAACACCCGTCAGACCTACTCTGACATTTAAAAAAGCAGCATGACACCCATGACCACTGGAGCCAAATCCCTTTCACCACTCAGCGTGCCCAGAGTGGTATTTAAACAGAAATGTCACCCTCACAGCATTTATGCCCCCCGAGCCCTTCAGAATTTGGGTCTGTCCTTGGAATGGCTCATCCATGATCACTTTCCAGAATCAGAGCCAAGAAAGTCCAAAAAATATATCAATATGGGCTTTATGAACTCAGGATCAAATCAGACCGAGCCTTTCTGTGAAATGCGAACGTGGTAATGCCGAGAAATCAAAACATCCCCTTCCTTTCCAAAGCGCCGGACTGTCTTCTGTTGAGCTTTCTGCATGAGATCGTGAACCGTAGTCAATGCCGTGGAGCAACTCAGAGAAGAAACCAGCAAAGTAATTGACTTTGAAGTGAGGACTGAGAACGCCTACTCCAACCCCACCCTCAGTGAGGCCCGGGGACCCCGAGCTGTTCAGGACCCTCCCTTTTCTTTGAAAGCTGAGGAGAGGCACGAAGCGAGGTCCCCAAGAATTAGGCTTAAGTCATCCTTAGGTCAAGTTACTACATCATGGTTTGGGTTATCAGAATCGATTTTGGGGGCAAACGTACACTTTAAGAAACGTGTCTTTGAAGTGGTTAATAAGTGCACCATAAAAAGAAATTCGTATTTGGGGACATCAGCACATTTCAGTGAGTGCTGCAGCGAAATGTGAAGGAATGTGAACTTCGGAGCTTGCAAATTTGTGTTAAGGAATGCAAGGTGAGCCGCTAGTACAAGCCTTGCACGCAGGCCAGAGTTTCTAGATGCATGTAGCAAAGAAAAAACCCACACCCCTCCTCGCACGGGAATCCCCTCCCCTGGGCCAGTGGGTTTCTGCTCCTCCATCCACTTCAATAGGCAAGATGCAATTATCTGCTTCCCTCTCCTCACTCAATCGCAGTGAGGTGCCTGTAACTGACCTACCTTAAGTGAAGTTCTGCCTCACATCTTCAGAAGAACAGACCATCTGAGACCTGTTTACATCTGATCTGGCTCATTAGCTACAAAAGTTTGGTCTTTATAACGGAAGCTAGGCTGGGTGGGCAGCTTGGAGGCCAGACAGCTTCTGGGTGCCGCTGTCTTTGCTCCCCTAACCTGCTCGTGATCCTAACAGTCAAATGGATCCAGGAGGGGGCTCTTCCAAAGGCTTTCCTGCCAACATAAACCTCTGATGTGTACAGTTTGGTGTCTTAGATTATGCGAGGAGTCTTGGTGTTGTTTTAATGCCTGGTTTTAATAAATGACCAAGCAGAGAAGAAATGCAAATGGAAATTGATGGCGACTGCCCGTCTTTGGGCTCAGGCGATAAATACAGACGGTACCTACAGCAACACAAAAGATAATGCATCTGCAATTACCAGGATGCTTAGGATGCTACTGGATAACTCAGGGGAAAATGTAGATTTTTATGTGTGTGTGTTTCAGATGTAGAAGGAACGAATGAATCACAGGCCCTAGACACAGGAATGGAACGAGTAACCAATCTCTTTATTTTCTTCTAAGCAAGTCTCGATTTGATTTCAACTATGACTACTGACTCCATCCCATCAGATAGACAGGAAATTCAAACTCACTGATTCTCAGAGTGCCCCCATCCCCACCTGGAGGGTCTTTTCCCCATCTCCCCATCACTCCCTTGACTCCCCGGCACGCATGAGCTGCGAGTCATCAGACCACACTGGTTGCCATGGAGACACTCATCCTCCCAGTCTCTTGGTCCCTCCATGTCTGAGGCTGCTGCTGCCACACCAGGCATGGAGGCTGGTAGGTCCTGCTGAGGCTGAGAAGCACCTGACCCCTTCCCTAGCCATCCTTGCCACCCCTCTGGGACCTTGCCAGAGAGCAGGGGGGCCACCTCCCCTGGCTTGCAGAATGCTTTTCAGCTCCTTGTCTAAGGACATGAAGTTTATCCCCTCCTCTCTCCTCACATCCCTCTCAGAGATGCTCCCCATCCACATCTGTGATCTGAAGCTTTGGCAAACCGAGGCTGGACGGGGATATGTCTGGCAGGCAAGTCCAGCTCTCCACCGTGGCCGGAGCCTCTCAGCTTGGAGCTTGGGAAAGGGAGAGAAGAGAGAGCAAGAATAGCCAAATGCACACAAATGCATCCCAGCCCCACCAATGTTTCAAAGTCGCATGCATTGTTACAGGGAGGGAAACTTCTCCTGTTCTTTCCCTGCACTGCGACCAGCAGCCCTCGGGTGCGTTCTGGAGCTCTCTTCGCTTTGTCCCATAGCTCCGTTCCTGAGTAAACATTTCACTGCATGTTCCTACTTAAAGGCGGGAGTAGCCACCTTCCTAGTCCCTTACTGTCTCTTTGGTGTCCCCACATAGGTGACAGCAGGGAGGAGCCTGGGCAGGTGGACCATGAGGCTCATGAAGCTAATGGCCATGAGCACCACGCATGGTCCTGAGGCTGCACAGAATGTGCTGGTGGCCACAAGAAGGCTCAGAGACATGATGTGGAGGAAGGGGCCTGGGGAGGCTTCTGAGATGTGTCAGGGATGCATGAGATGGAAGAGAAATACCACGTCCATCAGAATATTTGAACATCTCTGGGAGAGCAATGTTTTGCTTTGAAAGTGTGCATCTCATGTGGCTTTAAAGACATCCCTTGTGTGCATCTGTGTGATATTCCAGAAGCAGGAGGCAGGGTTGAAGATCTGGACCCCATGGCCGGCATTGTAGACCCAGCTTTTCCACAAAGACGATTATGTCCTTAAGAAACCCCATCCCCCTCTGGTCCCGGGTTACCACATCTCTGAAATAAAGAGTTGGACCCGTTGATCACCAAGCTTTCTTCAACTTTGCTGGGGTTTGATACTAGTTGTTTTTGTAAAAACAGGCGATGTTTTTAGATGCCGTTTTATGGCTATTGGGGGTATTTGCTCATTATCTAACTGCAATCCTGGATAGATTGTGCCCCCCAGGCATGTCGGCCTGCCACCACTCTACTCTCCTGTTTGACTCTATCAAACCCAGAAAACTTTATATGCATTAAAGTTTAATAGCAGCCCAAGAGTGAGAAGGCGAGAGAAGTGTGAACAGTACCTAAGGGGTGTTTTATTCATGTTGACTCTCATATGTATGATAAATAGTTCCTGGGCCTGATTTTGTGATGAAAATGGGTTCTTTAAAAGTCTAGCAAAGGGAGCCCATAAGCGAAATGGAAATCAAGTGCCATAAAGAAAGAGCTAAAATATTCATACGTTTCTTTGGAGACCCAGCAGGGTATGGAGAGCCAGCCAGTTTCAACACGGCCGGCCGGACGTACTTACTGCCGGTGCTCCCTTTCAAATCCCACGCAGGACAGGAGGCTGAGCAAGATGACGCAGCCTTTGGGTCGCAGTTCACCCGGCAGGGACATTCAGGGTCCGAGCAGATGACACGTGGACACGTGTGTCTGGATTGTCCCATGTCTGGGTGGCGATGTGTGTTTGAATGTGTATGTAGAATGCGATATATGGAAATATACATATAAAGGGATGCAATGGCCAGTTATGCAAGTGCGTCCTAGTAGGTTGCTTGTTAGTTACTTTTTATTATTAAGAAGAGAGGTTGGCAGTAAAGGATCAGACGGGAAATACATACGTCAGGCTTGTGAGCCAGGAGGTGTCCGTTGCCACTTCTCTACTGACCATTGCAAGATGATCGTAGCCACAGACAGTATACACGAGCTACTTGTGTTCCAATAAAACTTGGCTCATGCACCCTGAAATCTGAACTTCATACACGTATAACCTTCAAGCGTCAGAAAATATTATGCCTCTTTTGATTTTTTTTCAACTATTTAAAAACACAAACACTATTCTTAGCTCATAAACCACAAGACAGGTGATTTGGCTGTTGGACCAAGGACCATATTTGCTCTGTCTGTAATTCAGAATGCCTTTCCTATAGGAAAAATAAAAGGTTGTCAATATTGGGAGGGTTACCAGATCAGTCCATGAAGTTTCATTCAATCCTTGAAGAATCCACAATGAGACATCGAGAGTATCTAATACTTCGTGTGCGTTGTTTTCAGTAATATTCAGCACAACTCTATGGGGAAGCAGGTTGAGAGAGTTTGGGTGACTTGCCCATCTCAGCTAAGAAGGTCTTGGGATCTCAGAGCTGTGATAGTCACAGCAAAGGCGCACAGCTTGTTCATAAACCAGGGGGACGACACCCCGTGCTCATCAGCTATCGTCATTGTCATCACTATGACTAACCGTAATACTTCAACTCCACTAAATCGCCATTTATGACGCCACTTCCTCAGTCTGGGCTCCAATCGGGTGCCTCCAAACACTTTTCCCTTCCCTGGCTTTCAACCCTCCCTCAATGCCATTTAGCAAGAAAGGATTGAAATGCTCCTAGGTAGCTAGGATTGATTTTTTTTTAATTGCCCACTGTTTGGCTTCTGCCTAAATGCAGACAAGCCGATCATCTCCCAGTGGCCATAAGGAAGGGAGCTAAGGGTACAAGAGGACTCCCTTTGCAGCAGAGTGTGGCCACAGCCAGACCTGGACCCTTTGTTTCCATTCCTACCGTTGGGAGTTGCTGGCTAGGCATGTATCGAAGAATCAAAGCATGAGTGTAGACACAGGCTATAGTCATGTACCAAGCCCATTAGAGGTTTGAAATGAAACGTTTTCTCATCGGCATCATCAGTAATATTTTAGTATTAAAGTCACAAGGTTTGCTGAGAACAAAGAACCCTCAGGTCAGCTGCAGCTAAAATTGACAAAGATGTGAGTAAATATTTTTGTCCCTTTTTCAAGTGTTATTTCCCTGCTCTAGGCTCTTGGCTTTTTTTAGTTTTATCGTGGTCCATATTTTTAAATGTATTTCTTATGCCTTCTGGATTTCAACAACGCCATTCCTCTTGGGCCATGGTTAGACATCAGGAAACCATTTCACAGTCAGACAGAGAGACAACTAATTAGACTTAAGGTATTATCCCTCCCTCACCTACCACTACATGTTTCCATCTTGAAAGAGACCCTGGGTCAACCAAAAAAGATTCTCTCTTGGTGTAATTGGGGCACCAGAGGAGATGTTGTAGGGCGGTGTTCTTTCTAACATCTTTCTGATAATATCGTCTAATGTGCCTTTGACTAAGTCCAATCCACCTCCTATATGTAATTAATTATGTTACGAGCTGAAAAGCTTGTGGGCTCATGCCTATTATTGCATAAGAAATTGTCCCAAAATTCAATGTATTAAAATAAATTATTATGATGTCTCCTGGGTGACTGAGTTCAGCTGGAGGGTTCTCATCATGAAGTTGCTCTCAGGTAGTAGCTGGGGCTGGAGTCATTTAAAGACTTCTTGTCTTTCCATTGATAGGATGGAATATCTAAGGCTGAGTAATTTATAAAGAAAAGAAGTTTATTTGGCTCACAGCTCTGCGGGCTGTACACGAAGTATGACACCAGCCTCTGCTTCTGGTGGGAGCTCAGGCTGCTTCTACTCATGGTGGAAAGTGAAAGGGAGCCAGTGTGTGCAGAGATTTCCGGCAAGAGAGGAAGCATGAAGGGGAGGGGAGTTCCTGCTCTTTTTAACAACTAGCTTTCTTGGGAACTAATACAGGGAGAACTCATTCACTACGGCGAGAATAACACCAAGCCATCATGAAGAATCTGCTCACGTGACCCAAACCCCAAAATCTCCCTGCCTTCAACATGAGATTTGGGAGACAAACATATGAACTGTAGCACTTTTTCACTCACATGTCTGGTGCTTGAGCTGGGAGGGATGGAACCGTGGTATCTGGTCCAGATTCAATCTATCTCTCTCTCCCTGCTCCCCTTCCCTCCTCCCCCCTTCTCTCCCTCTCCCTCCCTCTCTACCTTTGTAGCCTCTCCATGTGGTTAGCTTGGGCTTCCTCACAGCATGGCAGCTTTTTGAATAGTCAGGCTTCATACATGGAAGCTTAGGACTCCAAGAGCAGATTTTCCAAAACGCATAAGGTGGAAGCTGTCAGCCTCTAAGGATATAGGTGTAGAAACTGGTACAGCATCATTTGTTTCCGTTCATTCATTGTTAAAGCAGTCACGGAACCCTATTGAAGAGGAAGAGACATAGACAACCTTTATATAAAAAGAGTGTCAAAGAAATCATGGCCCTCTTTCATCCACCATAGGCTGGATGAGTCGTCTTATCCAACCATCATAAGTGATATAAAGCTATGTTTTAGTAATTGGCAAAGTCCAACCTGTACCCCAAACTCTTCTGATCTCATAGGCCTGCCTGTTTCTCTGGAGCAGTCCATTCCAACTTGGGGCATCTCTGTTTCTTAGAAACTACTTCCTACATTTAATGGGTGGGAATCTGCCTCTCTCTGACACCTGCCCTTTCATTCTAGTTCTACTTCTTAGAACTGCAAAGAACACGCCTCCCTCCTCTCCCCATGACAGCCTTTCATATATTTAAAGACAGCTCTCCTCGCTCTGCTGAGTCTTCTTTTCTCCAAGCGCCACATCCCTAATTTCTTCATCCATCTCTCAGGTGACATATCTTGGCGTTTCTCCCCCAGTTTCACTTCTCTCCTTGGAACAAGCTCCATTTTCTTCCTGCTTCTCTCACAGCCTCTTGATAAGTCCAAAATAGAAAACTGATCCGTCAGAAGAGGGCAGACCTCTTCCTCCCCCATGGGTTACCACTATTTTTTTTTATTAAATTAAATCATAGCAGTGTACATTAATGCAATCGTGGGGTACAGTGTGGTGTTTTCATATACAATTTGAAATATTTTCATCAAACTGGTTAACATAGCCTTCATGTCATTTTCTTAGTTACTATGTTCAGATGTTTCTATTCTACTTTTAGAAAGAGTCACTTGTACCCTTGTAAAATAAACCATAGAGGTGATCCCACCAATCACCCTCCGCTTACCACTATTTTAACTATCACTGCAGTAATAACAAGAGTCATATGTTTGAAATATATTAATCTCCATTTCCTCCTCTTCCTGGCACATCCCCATCCCCCTATTCAATGGAAGCACTGAATTCCTCGGGGAAGAGAGGGCTTTAGGGTGGTTGTAACAGGAATGCAAGAGAAAGAGCCACTATTCCACTTTTGACTCCAGTTTCATGGTAAATAATGGTCTTAAAATACGGACTTTGAGGGAGAGAAGAATGTCTACTGAATTCTAGAACACCAGGCCTGTAGGATTCAGGGCAGGAGGTCTACTCAATGCCAGGGTAGAGAGGGCAGAGCAGATGAGGGAGAAGTTCTCTGCAGACAGGAAGAGAAATGCTGCTGGTGACGGAGGAGAAGGAAAGAGAAGGGGAAGGCCGCACATCCTGGGATTGGCACAGCCAGAGGAGGAGGGAGAAACCCCCATCCTTGCTGCTCAGCTGCAGACCAAGGAAGATATTAGGTCCTATCCAGCCATGTTGCTCTTGTGATAAAAACACTAGGAAGTCTGAGAGAACATAGGGAATCAGAACACGGCATCCCATAGGTGGGACCTCATGGCCAAATCCCATGACAAGGATCACAGACGTCAGCACTAGGTGACGGCACAGCATCCCGGACACCCAGCTGCATCTCTAAAGTACCTACCACTGGGATCCCCTGCCAGGGGAAGCCAACCACAGGACCACAGGCAGACTGCCTTCCTCTACCACCAGGAGGGCAGGTGGGCTCCCCCTCTGCCCACATACATTCCAGGAAGAAGACGTGAGAGCAGAAGGTACTATGAAAAATGGAACCCTTCACCCCAACCAGGCAGAGCTTGCCCCAAAGAGCCTGCTCAGTCCCAGGAGAGAGCAGGCTTTTCCATCCCTCCCTGACGTCATTGGAGTGTGGGCTTCCTAAGCCGGATAAGGACATTTGAAGAAAGCTACTGTTTTTTCTGTTTTGTACATCTAAATTGCAGAGTGTAATTTCCCATCCCCTGCAGAGCCCAAGACCCAACTGTCAACTTGTCACTTATGGAAACTCCTATGAGCTAATCCAAATGAATCTATCTTGAGCTGAGCTTCTTCCTAGGCTACCACAGATCAAAACAGTTGTAGCATCTTCCCTCCCATATACTGGAGATCCCAGGAGAAAACTCAGTGAAACCAACGTGAAATGTGGTTTAATGCACCAAATGTGCATTCTCACCTGTATGCAAGTCAACCACGGATTCTCAAACCCGCCATTGTTACTCTCATCATGAGAACAGAATAGGCATCCGATTGGCAGAAGCTGCAGTCAGGATCACAGTGGGGATCCAGCGTTGTTTAATAGGGGAAATGTTTCTCAAGGCCTGGTCTTTGCAACGCTCTTGGGGAGGGGCAGATAGAACAGAGGGAAGGAATGAGAGGCGCTGTGCGTGGGATACCTAGAAGGTTGTGATTGACAGCCTGGGTTTGGCCTCCAAGTTGCTAACTATAAAATGATGGTTAATTAACTTCATCTTCCCTGCTCTCAGGGTCCCTTGTCTGCGTCACAGTTCCTCCTCATCATCGTTGTTTGAATGGCCTGACATGTTCCTCTAAACTTCAGGGGGAAGCTTTGGAAGATAATATTATTTAATATGCAATAGTATAACAACAAAGATTTCCATTTACTGTTGGCTACAGGCTTTCACATACTTTTTCTTTTAAAGCATAATAGGCAGGGATTTTTCAGACTCCATTCCCTGGATCCCCAAAGGTCCCAGGAGCCTCCTCCCCATGGGAGAGGGGAGCAAAGTAGGGGAGGTGCTGGGATGTGTGGGCGCCCACCTCCCACCAGGATTTCAATCCGAGCACAGCTATTCTGCCGATTTTTGTTGGTTTCATGTGCCCTTCCTTCATAAAAACAGTCCCTGGCTTAAAAAAAAAGAAAAAGTTGAGAACTCAGATTCCAGGACAGTGGTGCAAAAGAGATGGTGAGTCGTTTGTGGACACGGCAGCCTCCCATCTCCGTTAGGACAACTCATACATCTTGCTCTGTCTTTCCCAGCTGCCAGCTGACTCCCTGACTCATGGCTCAGCTACCAGAACCAAGATCCCTCCTACCTGCTCCAAAACCAGGGCTCAGGGTCCGCTACCCAATTTACCACCCCAGACTTGCCCTCCCTCCTGGTGCTTACATCCTGGCATGACTCAGACGGGTACCCGAGAGAAGATAAAAATTCACAGTCCGGGGATATTCTAAAAAATCACGGCCTTATTTCCAAAGGGCAACAATTGTCATTATGCTTAAATGAATTGCTTTCCCAGTTGAAAACATGTATGTTTTTAAAAAGCTTCATTTCTCTCCTTTCTCCAAAATGAGAATCCAGTTATAACGGGGGCCCAGCACCTGGAGAGCTTTCCTCTTTTTAAGACTTCATAGAATCCTTAATAATACAAAAATTGCCCGGAGCATTTCGTGCTGAGTTATGAAGTCATTAACATTTCTGGGATAAACACAATACCCCAGGACAAGTTATTAGACATAGAGTAGTGGGGAAAAAATTAGATGCATTGAAAAGGCCCCATGTCTAAGCAACTACGGGCAGAAAAAGTCACCTGGTCCTCCTTAAAGGCAGCACAAACTGTTCTCCAAATCCCACATGCAGGCAGGGTGGCCTTTTCTCAGCCAACCGGCTTGGCATATTGGATATTGGTAAAATTGTAAAGAATCAGCATCTTGATGTCCCAAGGCCAGCAATCTTTCCAAACCTGCATCCCTGCATTCTGCCTCAAGCTTCCTGGTATTTATGATTGTGTCGGCAACCAAATGGCTGTCCCCCCCACACCGTCTATCAGACCCATAACAGATTTTGTCTAGCATTTTAAATTAGCAGGAGAAGGCATCCTAAATGATCTTCCCTCCCCACATCTTCTGGGTCCACCTGTGACCTTCACAATGATGGTCGGGTATCACCAGCTTCATGGAGATTTTCAATCAGACTACCACCCCTGTTATCTCTCCTTTTGATAAACACCTCTGGCATATTTTATCAGAAATGTTCTTTGGTAGACTTCAGCCTTAATTATTCTCTAACTTGTCCACATGTCAGCTCACACATGAGAATCAGGGTTATAGGAGCAACCTGGGGGGATTTTTCGCTCAAATTTACAAAGCAGCATCCTGGCCTCTGGCTGCAGCCCCAGCCAACAAAGATAAAATCATAAAGTTTACAGATGGTCTCAAAAGTTCTGTTTCTTTTTGAGTTTCCGTTGGCTTGAACTGTGTTGGGGTGGAGTTCTCCCCACTACTCAATGAAACTCTTTCCAGAAAGATGAGCTCAAGGAGAGAGGTGCATCGTAAGGAAGAGCCACCCCACTCTCCCATCTGCTTCTGGGGCAGATACTACGAACCCACACCGTGCCCTCTCCCTCTGGGCCTAGACTCAGCTTGGGAAGACTTCTGGCTGAAGTACTCCAATGGCCATTTCCAACTACTGATGATACATGGTTAAAAACGTGCATATTCCATCTCCAGGGCAGTCCTTGCAAAGTGATCTAAGTCTAAGTGCACAGGACTCTTGAAAAGCCCATCAAGACTGTAGCACGCTCAGTTCTGAGGCTCCAGCTCTGATGACATCCCTCACCCCACACTCTTTCTTCCAGGATAAGTAGAAGGCAGTAGGGGTCTCCCCCATGGAAACTTTAGCAGGTGCCTATGCAATTGTGCAAATTCAAACCTCTGGTTCTATGAGTATTTTGAAACTCATTTATGGAAGAGACTGTATCCCATTTTTTCCTGTGAGCACGGCAGAGCTGACTTCACCTTCTTCAGCCCCACTGACCTCCCCCTCCATTTCTCATCAGCCATGATCTTAATGCCTCTTCTTCATTGGACGCCTTTGCTCAAAACAGCTGGGATCTGGGGTGTGGAGCCACCTTCTTTGGACTCCTCTCCTTTGAATAGATTTCTGTCCTCTCTGGGAAATTCTCATTCTTTGGCTGCTTACCTGGCCGGTGAGCTCCCACTCATGAACTTACTGTCCCACCAGGACTTTAGAGTTTTCACATTTCCCTCTCCGGCACCCCAAGTTCTATCCCCTTGGCCATTTGCTGAGACATCCCCAACCCTGATTCACCCATAGGGCCTCATCTCCTCTCTACAGAAATAATGACACTGAACCCACCTGAAAGACATTACAAATAGGCTTGTATCCATCTTTATTGCTTGCACCAGGAAACCATGGTGTCAAGTTCATCAAGTTATCTTGTGCAGAGAAATACCCCAGACTGTATCTTGACTGCTATGGAGAAACTACGGATGCTCCTTCCTGCATCCCACTTCTGAGACACTTCAGCCTGGACTTGGACACTCCCCAATGTCTCTATCACAGTGTTGACAGTGATCATCTGTGGACATATAGAATTCAGCCATCAAGGCTGATCTGTTTTCCCACTGTGGGACCAAATGAGAAACTCCGATCTCCGAGGCAACTTGGTAGAAATAGAATGGCCTATTAAAAAATATTTGTTAGATGGAATGACCAAAAGCTCTCTGGACCAGCCAGAGCAGTCTCTTAATTAACTTGAACTAAAACTCCCTAATTACTGGAGCAGGCCAGAAAAGGCATCAGCTGTACAGGGCCTCTTCTGTTGGCTTGGGGGACATGCAGGCTAGACTGTGGTCCTCGACCCCATCCAGACACAAGTCACAAATAATTTGTTGTTAATAATGGCCAAAGCTCCAACATTGAGTGATGATTCTTCTCTTTCTGTGTTGAATCATAGAATGGATTTGAGGCTATCCATATCAAAATGTTCCCTGACTCTCTCTCACTTACTTATGCTTTTCTGAGTGGAGATGAAAGTGGTACCCTTGGGCAAGAGAACCATTGATGAGAATGTCCCTTCTTATGTGTATCTGGGGAGGGTGGATGAGGTCCCAGAGTCTCCAGTACTATTTTTGTTTTTTAATCCTGCAAAGGAAGAGACAAATCATTGCAAAATGCATACACCTTAAGTCTAGTCTTCACCAGAGTCTCAGATGGCCACTCTTGACATTGGGATGGGCTGAGGTTGTGGAGTGTTAGAGCTCAGGGCAGAGGTGCCTCAGAAATGAGGAACTAAGAACATCAACTATTTGCTCCTTCATAAAAAGTCAGAGTTGGCCATTCTGATTTCTCTCTCTCTCGGTGTTCTTCCTTCCAGTCTCTAACATCTCCTGGCAGGACAGATGCTCGTTAGGCTGTGAGCTCTGAGAGAGAGCAGAGACTAGCCCTGTCCTGGTCTCTGTCTTGGCCCCAGCACCAGCATGGTGTCTGGCAGACAGAAGTTGCTCAGGACAGGTTTGCCTTTCTAATCCTTTCCAACCATAGGCAGCCACACTCCCTTGGGACCCCCCTGAACCCATGCAGGCTGTGCCTATCCAACACAGCTTTCCGTGACACTGGAAATATTCTATATCTGCTCTGTCTGACACTGTAGATCAGGCGTCCTCAAACTATGGCCCGCAGGCCACATGTGGCCCACCTAGGACATTTATCCAGCCTGCTGGGTGTTTTTACCACCGCTGCCTGTCCTGCTCAGCAGCCGACTTATCTCAAGGCCCACAGTCCAGCCCTCCAACGGTCTGAGAGACAGTGAACTGGCCTCCTGTTTAAAAAGTTTGAGGACCCCTGCCGTAGATACTAGCTCATGTGACTTGAGCGCTTGAAATGTGGTTGTATGCCTGAGGAAATGAATGCTGACTCTTGTTTCATTTTAATTCCTGCAACTTTAAATTTAAATGCATAGCCATTGTGACTAGTGGCGATGGCCTTGGACAGCACAAGTCTAGTCTGATGGTCACTAACCTGTGGTCATCTGACCCACTGGGGACTTTGGGTTCCAAGTTCCATTTTGATCTCTGCCACTCTCCCAGGAACCCTAGTGTGCTGACTTGAACTTGAACTTGTAAGCTCAGTTCTTACAGTTCCTAAAATGAGTTTGACTATAATGCCCGTCCCCTCTACCTCACCAGACTAGCGGGAAGACCCTCAAGTTGCTAAAAATGCTTTGGAACCCCTGAAGCGCTATGTACTGCTCCGAGCTTAGTTATCATTTTCCCCATCCTTCTCAGTTTTCATGCTCACATTTTACCCTGTCTCCTGATACAAGACCTACCCAAAGAAGAAAGTCAGGGAGGGGGAATACCTAGCCTCCTGGTAATCTTGCAGAGGCCATGCTGTCATGGTCAAACCCTCTTTCTGTTTTCATGTAAACCCACGCAAACGAGCATCAGTAAGGGGTTATTACGCAGAAAGAGGTGTCTTGGGAACCCAGAGGCAGACATCTCAGAGTGGGAACAAAGGTAGTCCAGCTGGATCACATTGAACTCTCTGCTAAGTGACTTTCTGACTAATGTCTGGCCAGGGACCTGAGGCGTCTGGCTTTACTTCTGCCTTTACACCCACCACCACCCATTTCAGAGGAACAGAAGTTTTAATTTTCCACCTAGACTCTGATTCGTTGGCCTATTAGCCAAATTCATTTTCATGTGCCTTGCTTCAGTTTGCTTTTCTGAAAATGAGCATGACCAGGGACTACAGAGGATGTCACCAGAGGGAGTGTGTAATAGAGGAAGAGAATGGTAGTTAGGTTGAGGGACTGTTCTGCTGCTATAATAAAATACCTGAGAGCAGGCAATTTATAAAGAAAAAGAAGCTGATTTTCTCACTGTTCTGGAGGCTAGGAAGTCCACCATCAAAGAGCCAGCAGGTTTAATTGCCTAGTGAGGACTGTATCCTCCAGAGGGGAGAAACGCAGGGTCCTCACCTAGTGGGAGATGAGAAAGGCAAGCTGAGCTCTGCATCAGGTCCATTCCATAAAGGTCTTAATCCCATTCACGAGGTAGGAGCTCTCACGGCCTAACCACCTCTTAAAAGCCTGTGACTTTATACTGTCACATGGGCAGCACCTACATTATGGCGCAGACACATTCAAACCATACCGGGGGCCCTCCTGCTGCAAGTGGTTGAAGTTATTTTATGAGAGTACAAGAAAGAAAAGTTCTGGCTCGGTGCCTATAGCTCAACCGGCTAAGGTGCCAGCCACGTACACCTAAGGTGGCGGGTTCGAATCCCCAGCCCAGACCCGCCAAACAACAATGACAGCCGCAACCAAAAGATAGCCGGGTGTTGTGGTGGGCACCTGTGGTCCCAGCTACTTGGGAGGCGGAGGCAGGAGACTCGCTTGAGCCCAGGAGTTGGAGGTTGCTGTGAGCTGTAATGCCACGGCACTCTGCCCAGGGTGACAGCTTGAGGCTCTGTCTCAAAAAATAAAAAAATTAAAAAAAAAAAAAAAGAAAGAAAAGTTCTCATTTTATAATCGTATTTATCAATAAACCAACCATCTACAAAATCAGTCTCCCTTCTTGCTCAACACCAGAATGACAGTCTAAATATTAAACACCCAGGATAGCACAGACATCCCTATTCTGTTCATAGTGATTCCTGCAGCAGAGGGCAGCGGCCTGGGTGCCCCCTGCTGGCCAGGAATTTACCCTTCAGTTGTTCCATGAGAAGAAGTGAGTGGATGGGGAGGGGGCCCTCTGGGCAGAGTTATTTACTAAAACTTACAGAGATGTATTAATACTTGAACAGGCAAAAGGCTATACCAGTTCATATGGAGTGCAAAACAGCCTGGCTTAACACTAGCCTTAAGTCCCACCCCTTCCACTCCCCTCAAAGGAAACAATTTTTTATTGTCAGTTTCATTGCTAAGGAGAATTCTAAATATTGCAGCCGATGTATGAGTTCATGAAGTTAATGAAAGCGAGGGAGAAGAATCACATGAATCACACTCCAGGCAAGGTCAAGCCCAAGAGCAAGGTGCCACGCCATGAACAAAGAGACGGCAGAATTTGACCCACTGTCATTGACAAAGATGGTGCTGACAAAGATGCTTTAAACAAGAATGGTTGCTAAATGTAAGGTGGTATCCTGGTTTGGTTCCTGGATCGTAAGAACATTTGTGGAAAAACTGCGGAGAACTGAATAAAATCAATAGACTTGAGTTGGCAGTAACATGCCAATGTGAATTTCTTAGCACCGCGGTACAGGAGATGCCAACTCCGGGGAAAACTGGGCAAGGAGCTATGAAATCCTCTGACTCCCTTTGCGACGTTCCTGTAACTCTAAGATTATTCCAGAACAGAATGATAAAATGTTAAAAGTTGCAGCAGGGTCCATGGGACAGTTCCAAAGGCCCCCAATAATTTTGTGATACTTGGCTTCCTTTATGCTATGGCCATAGATATAACCATGTGAAGCGAAGGATCAGTATGTTCTATTTGGATGGGGAAAAGATACACCAGGTTTTTAAAAAATCCTTCCTTGATTCATTCTGCATGAATTCCAAAAAGGAATGCCTCGTGGCCATGACAGCCTAAATTTCGTTAAATGTAAGGCAACAAATTAGTGCTCAGAATTTTTAGGTTCCTTTTTCATAGTGAAGTCCCAATTCCAAGTAAGCAAATGCATGTTCAGGCCCCTGTTTTCCAGGCTCAGTGATATGTGGATAAGTGGCTATGTGGACCCCACCGCCCCCGTTCCACTGTGTACAACTCCCCCCGCCCCAGGTATCTAGGTAGGATTCTCTGCATTGCTAGGCAAGGCAAGGATGTGAAAAGTCCAACCGAGGACTAATTTGCTTTACATCATAAAGGAACTGACAGAGCCTGGAAGTGTTGCTAAGGAAAATATGATGCCACTTTGTTTTATCATCCCCAAGAGACCTTCAGGAAAATCAATGTTTTGCATCAATGCTTCAGAGCCGACATTGGTTTTGTTTTGAGTTTTTATGAGGCCATATGTCGACACCGGCCTTCAAGGAGGATGCCAGAGGGTCCGGTTACAAGTGGGCTACCCCTGCAGCGGAGCCGTCCACATCAACTTCCTCTCAGCCTACAGGAAGATGGGGCAGACACTGGCACCCCACTTTGTGGACAGGAAACTGGGGCCCAGAGGGGTGAAGCGAACGGCCTCCCTTGTTTAAGGACTACTCAGTACACAAATGCCTAGTCAGGCCAGGGAGAGTTCACAGCTGCGTGATACGACCCTGGTGAACAAGAAAAAATACCTCCCCATTCAAAGTGGGTAACCACACAGCAAGTGCAGCCTGCCCTTCTGATTGTTCTAAAGAACCCAGGACTCTGGATTTTTAGGTCAAACTGCCCGATGGCTCTTTTTCGTTCTGTTTCATTTTAACACAGAACAGAATTATCAAATAAGTCTGCAGTTTGTGTATATCGGTGGACAGCCGCTCTGCAACCTCTAGATCAGCGGTTCTAGGGGTCGCCTAAATACATCCTGCATATCAGAATTTACATTACGATTCATAACAGTAGCAAAATTACAGTTATAAAGTAGCAATGAGAATAATTTTATGGTTGGGGGTCACCACAACATGAGGAACTGTATTAAAGGGTCGCGGCATTAGGAAAGTTGAGAACCACTGCGATAGATGGAGCATATGTTGAAACTTGGGTAAAAGTTTCTGCCACTTTGGAAAATAGATTCACTTTGATGAGTGATCTCTACCTTGTCCTCTATATGTTAGCAAATTCTGGGTGGCCGTGAACTTCTACATACATAAATTCAGGCTTATCTGTATTTAAAGATAGAGATTCTAGCTCCTACTTGGGTTTTTCAGCTCTCTCCTCTCCACTCTTTAAGCTTCCATTAATAAAAATAGATCCAAAAGGACAGGAGCTTTGGGTTTATAACAAACGCAAATTCTTTACAAGAAGTTGGGTAGTTTTGAGGGAGGAGGCAGCAGGCCCAGGCACAAACGTTCACCCCACCCCACACTCCCACTCAAGTGTATAAACCAATTATCTTTTTCAAACAAAGTATTCAAATGTAGCTCTTCAAGATCCACCTCTTTCTAAGAGTGCTTGAGTTTTCTGTCTATAGATACCAGGTTAAGGTTAACCATTTATCTTATGCTTCAATTTCCCCCAAGGACAAAGGAAATAGCTACAAATTAACCAGTTTTTTGAGATAGCAATGACAAAGACAAAATATACGCCCAATGTAACTTAGGGGACAGACCAATGAAAAAGAAACGTTTCCAAGGCGGTGCTTTGTGGATATACAGTAAGTTATTTCCTGGATCACATGAACCTATGTTTCTCCCATTTTCATTCAGGAAAACGTTGAGGTCAAGGAAAGTTCAGTCCCCAACAGCGGAGGTGAATCCTGAGCTTGCATTTTCCAGAGAGGTGGTGGGGAAACACACCTGGGGCCAGGACGTTAATCCTGGTGGCCTTGAGTAAATCACCGGACCCTTCATGCTTCTGCTTAACCAGCCAAAGTTTGCAAAAGAAATGAGATTTGCTCCAGGAAGGGCTTCCAGCATCTTAGAAGACCCGGTGCCCATCGAGGGCAGAGCCATCTCCTCTCTGAGGCTGAAGCCTCACTCCTCTTACAATTGGGTCTGTCCTCTTCTGGCAGTTGAGTTATGGGTTCTAATCTCTTTTGATCCTCAGTGTTTAAGCTCCACAAGAAAAAAAGACATTTGTTTTCCTTCCCTGGGGTTGAAGGGTTAGATAACTCCTCCGTCTCATCTGTAAAGGCAGCCTTCTCTGTCACACTGAGATCTTTCATCTGATAGCCAGGAACAGGCAGTTGAAACGTCCCCTTATTTGCCTTGACAGCCAAAAATCAGGCTTCAGGGCAGAAGCCCATTGGAGCAGTTGCCAGCCTCTTCGATTCATCACAGGGCATGTCCTCCAAAAAGCAGGCTTTGACAAATGGGCCTGGCCCGTGTGAACTTACTCCACAAAGCAGTGCCTCTGTGGGCTGTGTTTGGGGTGGGGGTGACCTCTGGACCCAGAGGTTCATCTTGTTCACACCAGTCCTATGAACGCGCTGTTACTTACAATTACGATGTTCACCGCAAATAACTGGTTATGACAATATTTATACTCGTATTTTAAGGGCCCAGAACGTCATAGATGAAGCTGTTTTTCTTAACCTTAGTGTCAACTCACCCTGCGCAAGTGTGGGGGCATCACACTGCACAAGTCTAAGTGGCACTGCTCACCTTGTCTGGAGCGGTGCCCTGCTTGGCTTGCCAGGGTAGAAGTGGCAACTCTGCTAATGGGTGCAGGAAAGACAGAAAGAATGAAAAAGGAAAACTGGTTCTCGGGGGGATGCCTACTTACAAGGTGTTTTTAGGGGTTCTTGGCCAGTCAGTAGCATGATGGGCACACAGGCCAGTCAAGCATGCTTGGACACCCCTTCACCCTTCTGAGCCCTGGTTATTCATCTCTAATTGGGTTACAGGGGCAGTGGCATAATGTACTTTAAAAATACTTTATGGCAAACAGCAATTCAATGTGTTCAGAAGTAATCTACATCTCAGGGGTATGTATCTAAGTTGTATTTGAAGTCCCTTCATCACGAACGCGCTTTCCAGGGGTGGTCATGTGAGCACGTCGACCTCTCCGCCAGAGGGTTTGCTAATCAGCAGAAAGGATGTTAGAAGTTTTTCCCCCCTTTGGTCATTAAAATAAGTGTTGTTCAAGATATGTGGTTGGCTAAAGAGAGTGAAGGGACCTGCCTTCCCTCAGTAGCAGCTGCTACTGCAAGAATTTGGACTTCTCTGGTCCTCTGGCTCTGCTCTGGGGGTGCCTGCCCCCTGACCTGTGTGAACTGTGAAGTTGGCTCATCCTGGATGGAGCCAGCTGTGCCAGAGAGCAGGAAGGCAGAGGTGGAGATGGCTGTCTACCCATGCCTGGAGCGACCCATCCCCACCCGTAGAAAAATTGTATCAGCTCATTAAAAGGTGACCTCTTTCACGTGGGTGGGGGTCCCTTTAATGTTTACTAGCACCCCCTTCCCATTTTGCCTCTGACATTGCTTCCTGCCTGCTGCACGATTCAGCAGCAAACAAATCACAAGACGAGGCGTCTTGCGCAATAGTTATTTCTGTCTTCATGTGAGCGCCATCCGTTTCTGCAGCGCGAGGTCATTGGAGACGGCCTTGCTCTGTGTGTTTCATACACTACAAATAAGAAAAGGAAAAGTTACATATATTAAAGCTGCTGTGTAAGCAGATAAATCCCAGAAGGAATAAGGTGATTAGATGGCCAATTAAATAAAAGGACTGCCCAGGCATTGTCAGGAACACAATTAATTGTAGGTTTCTTACTCATCCTCACACGTGTTGTTGACTATTAAGGTAATGAATCGATTCTCTAAGATTGGGGTTTAAGAAGACATTTATTCAGACCCAGCTAGCAAAGGATCATTATGACGAAATACATATTTTCACTAACCAGTTTTGAAACAGGCTCTTCAAAGTTTAGAAGCAGCGAATACGTGACTTTTCATTAATTGAGATGAGAGTTCAAAGAGAAATCTCAGTTTAAGGAGAATAATTTTTGAAAAACTAACGACCAGATCTTCCTTTGATTTGGAAAATGCCTTGAATAGAGATTTACGAGAGGGGGGATTTTGTTTTGTCCCGGGTTTTCTCAGCGGAATCTCCCATCCCGACGACTAGGGTGTAGACAAACCACAAATGACTACTTTCGTTTTAGAATTGAAGATTTTGTCTTTTTTTTTTTTTTTTTTTGGTCTCCTCTGAGAGAAACTTCTCAAAAATGTGGAAAAGGGACAAATTAGGTCTCTTGAATCCCAAGTGATTAAGGATGTGGTGGGGTAGGATCAAAATGGATAAAAATCATAAAGATGTGCAAAGGAGAAATTGAGGCTTCTCCTGAAATTCAAAAATACTGATGTCTCCTTGCTTGGGAAATTAAAAGAGAGGCTTAAAGGATCAATTAAGGGAGGCCCTATTTTAAACAACTTTTCTTTCTGCCAGAGGTAGTATGGGCTAAAAATACAGCTAGCTTTGGGAAGAGCTTAGATAAATCTCTGGGGATATATTTATGTCTAGCTGTTGAGAAGAACTGAGAATGCCCAAGAAGACATCCCTGGGCTTTGATGCCCCTTCTGGCCTTCCTGGACACCTGAGCCATTCTAAGTGCCCTGCCCTGTTCTCCCAGGGATCCCCCTCCCAGCACACTGAGAACATTCTTCTACCCATCCATCCCCACACTCAGAAACTCCCAGGGATGTTGTCTTACTAATCTGTGAGTCCACTAAGCCTAGCAAAGGGCCTGATAGGATAAACTTGGGACCAAACTAAATACTGATACCATTTCCCCTCATAAAATGTGTCAAGATCTTTCCTATGATCTCATTATTTTTCTTCCAATTTGCCCCTGGAAAGAAGCTCGTGCTGTTCTTCTCTGGGCAGAGTAGCTCCACCCTGCAGTCCCTCTGCCCCTTCCCATGGCGTCATTGACTCTATGCCGGGGGCAATGGCTCACACCTGTAATTCTAGCACTCTGGGAGGCCAGGGCAGGAGGATCCTTGGAGCTCTAGATTTGGAGGCCAGCCCTAGCAAGAATGAGACCCTGTCTCTACTAAAAATTGGGAAATTATCTGGGCATTGTGGTGGGCATCTATAGTCCCAGCTACTCGGGAGGCTGAAATAGGAGGATCACTTGAGTCCAGGAGTTTGGAACACGAGGCTGATGCCGCAACATTCCAGCAACAACAAAAACAAAAACGTAGGGCCTCTATTCACAGAGGTAGTAAGGAGGCGAGGTCAACGGTTGGCTTCAAAGAATGTTCTCCCTCCTTCCCCATGTGCAGGATCACCACCACTGTCCCCACCCCCACCTCCCTGACTGCCCCATAGAGTCTTGTGGTTTTCACTGTACGCTCTGGAGACAGATTGTCTGAACTGGAATCCTAGCCCCACCACATGCCCGCCCCATGACCTTGAGCCAGTTCCTTAAAGTGTCTGTGTACACAATGCTTCATCAGTAAAAAGAAGATAATTATAGTGCCCATTTTACAAAGTTTTCTAGAGTTAAATGAGATGATCCATACGGAGTGCATTACCTGGGCCACCGGAGGAGTTGAATAAACATGTCACTGTCAGTATAGTCCAGGACGTGCTGCAGTAACAACAGAGTCCAGCTCTCCATGACTTATACAAACAAACTTGTACTGTTCATTCATGCCACCTCTTCATACAGGTAGATAGGGATCTCTGTCCATCAAATCCACTGGGAAAACTAGGATAAAGGCACATCCACTTATATATATGTCATGTCTGAGGGAAGGAGAAAGTTGTATTGGCTCTTCAACATTCCACGTGTAATTTTTGCAGAAGGTTCACACACATTATTTTTGCTTATATTTCATTGGCCAGAGCAAGTTGCTTCAACTGGCCCCACTGAGGCAGGGAAGTACGATCCTACCATATGCCCCAAAATCAGGAGAACCAGAAATATTTGGTGGATTCTGTCACAGGCCACCACAGAGGGCTAGCGGCTGTTATGATGATGGTGATGGGTCTTACGCAAGGTGCCCACAGGACTTGACAAGCATAATAAAACACCAGTGACAGGGAAAGTAACAGGCGGGTTTCTGTGACTAATATAAATAAATATACGTTCTCTGTCCCAGCCCCACATGGACTGCGGCGAAGCCCATTTTCTCTGCCTCCCGTAGTTCTTCTTTCTAACAACAATATTCTCTGATAACACATATTGTCAATAGCCAATCATTTTTGAACAGGCTTCATGCAGCCTTTCAGCCTGGTTGCATGACAGATGGAGAGAAAAGCTTCCAGGGAGAAAATGGAAACAAACTTCCCTCTTTTTCTTCTGAGGCTTAAGAAACAACGATACAGCACTTCAGAAAAATAACCCCCAGGTCCTCAGTCCTGTCAACCAATTTAACACGAGGCCCCCCCCTTTTTTTATTTTATGTATGTGTAATCCTTTATGGAGGTGAGAGGCGCTGGAAGCCCAGAAGAGCTTTCCCCGGTTCTAAATGGTTTCCTAAATGTTTCTCCGTGATTTACGTAGCAAATAACTAAAACACACAAGGAAGCTGGTGACTTCTCATTTGATCTTTCCTGCAGAGAAGATGGAAAGGAAGGCAGCTTGGAAGACTTCAGAGCCCACTAAACTGCTTTCTATTGATTTTCTACTAAGCTACTTTATCACTCTCGTTGCTTTAAAAGGAAATGCAATCTGTGGCAGGGTCTAAATAGACTTTCCTAGGAAAATCAGGCCCCGTACTCCTCCACGAACAGATGTGAAGGAGGTTTTATCAGCTATGGCAAATCAAGGTTGGGGGATTTTTTTTTTTTTTTAAGAAGCATCTTTCCTGCTGTAACATCCGGGTCCTTGAAAGCATCATAAGTGGAGTCTTACATCCCGAGATTAAACTTTCCCGAGCCTGGGAATTCGCCTTTAAACGCCCTTTGTTCAGTCCCCTTCCTGTGCACCGGGAAGAACAAAGCTCAGAAATGTGGGGAACTTGCCTGTGTTTACTGAGCGAGCTGGAGACAGAAGTCAAGTTCAAATCCAACTCTCTGACTCCCAGCGAGAAAACAGCAGGATATCAAAATTGGTACAAATCTTAACCCCCTGTGAGCCAAAACACCATAGGTTTGTCCTGTCACCAAAGGAAAGAATAGGGTGTTACATTTCTTTTTTCTTAACTTTCTCAATGAAAACCACCTTTGGCCCCTATCCCACATCTATTTGGAAAAACCATTTCTCCTGTGTTAAGAAACTCAACAAACCGAAATCCTAACACAGAAAACTTGTAAATGACAGATACCTTTCATTTTTATATACCAGCTCTGGTCCTGACTTCTATCTGTGAAAAACTCAGTTCATCCTTCCTGGTCTGATGGGATGGGAGAAACAGATCATCTTTAAAACTTCTTTAAGTGGAAAATTGTCCATGAATTGATGACATGCATCAAAACAGGTTTCTCTGATTACATTTTTAAATGTTAAGGTTTTCCAATTGTAAGAAAATTCATATTTACACAGAAGGCCACCGTGGCCAGCCACAAAGCCACTACCACATGAAGAGCCTAAGCATCAGGGCCACGTCAGAAGCTCCTCCGTAGCCCTCCCCAACCCACCTCAGCCCCGTCTTTGAACATGACTCCAGGAAGTAAGCTCTGCCCTGGATCTGGTGCTTCTCATCTCTACAAATGCTTTCTCATTTCATTACACCATACATGTTTATGTCCCTAAACGCCCTGGAATTCTATTTCACATATCTTGGAAATCTAAGTGGAATAACTCTGTGCATCTCCTTCCTTGACTTGTTCTTAACTCAATCTTCTATCCCATACAGGCTCCTGGGCGGAGTTCATTCATTCTCTATATTACAGATTATTTCATTTGATGACCACACGAGGTCTACTTATATTATCTAGTTAATAGACAGCAGGTTGTTTCTTATTTTTCACGACTAAAAAACCCTGTGATGCAGATTCTCTCCTTGTCTGCAAGGAGACAATGTGTTAGAGTTCTCTCTAGAGCATTGCACGGGGGTGGAATTGTTGAATGTCAGGGTCTAAGCTTCTTTTATCTCCGTGCTATTGACTTGGCCCATCTGTGAACAGGATCGATCTCTCCATTTAAACCTAGTTTTCTGCCTTTGAATAATTTTATAATTTTGCCCATAACCACCTTATATACATTTTACTTAATCTGTTCCTAAATGCTTTAGCATTTTGTGTTGCTATCATAACTGGTTGCCCGTCCACAGAAGGCAATTAATTTTTGTACACTGGTATTATAAAAGAGCGTCCATGCTGATTTCATTTATTAATCCTAATAATTTTTCGGTAGCGTCGCTGAAGTTTTCTATGTAGATAATCATATGATCACACCGTCATAGATTCTGTCTTTCTAGTCCTTGTACCTCGTGTCTGGCCATGCTGGCCCCCTGTCCAGCCTGTCCTTTTTCTCATTAGCAAAATCCAGAATTATTTTCTCTGCCTTACACCTAGCTGAAAATACTCAACCTATCAGTCTCCTCACAGATAGGAGGCGGGAGATGCATGAGAAATGGTGCTGGCCAATGGAATGTAGGTTTAAGTCTCTGCAGATGAAAATTGTTCCCCAATAATAGACCAAGCTTTGTGAAGAGAAGGCTTCCAGGACTCCCCATCTCTACACTGGCTGCTCAGACATCAGATGGCACTGGCTGGTTGCTTTGTGTTTGTTTCGTATCTTAAGGTTTCTTGGGCTTCATAGGTAATGTCCCCCAAACTTATGAACAGGCAAACTATTGTTAGGAATTCTTCAAGCAACTGTTCTTTGTTGTTTTTTTAATTGTCCAACAGGGTGCTGGACAATAGATGATTTGCCTCCATTATTCATAGTTCTTCAAGAATACCACCCTTATGATTGTAGTATCTCCCCTGCCAGATAGGTAGGATCACTTGAGCTCAGGTGTTCAAAACCAGCTGTAGCCAGGACAAGACCTCATCGCTGCAAAAAAAATAAAAAACTTAGCTGGGTATTGTGGTGCATGCCTGAAGTCCCAGCTACTCAGGAGGCTGAGACAGGAAGATCACTTGAGCCCAGGAGTTTGAGGTTGCTATGCACTATGATGATGTCACTGCTGTCTAGCCTAGGTGAGACCCTGTCTCAAAAAACAAAACAAATAAACAAAAAAAAAAAAACAGATTTGGGTAGTGATCTCAGTTCCATCTTCTACCTGGAGCAAGGCCAAGGCCTGTTTCCTATCTGCATTAAAAGCCACACCTCTTGGATACCAAGATCACCACCACCCTGAACAGCCATGGCCTCTGCCCCCATTCATGAGCCTGGCTTTCTGCTTCTTCTATGTTTGGGGGCTTTAGAAATTTCCCTTACTTTGTTGCGAGCTCAACAAAGCACCTGAGAGGATGTTTATTATATTTTATCCAACATTTCTAGATGTTTTATAGTGGAGCATTTTTCACGTTGGAAATGGAATTTATGGATCGGTGTACAGAATTCCTAGGTGTGCACAGCTATTGTGGAGCACACCTCCTAACGCTCAGAGGGGCCACTCAGTACCTCTTAGTGTCGAGTACCGCCGAGGATCTGAGATACAGAGGTAGAAAGGCAAACCAATTCTCTGTCCCCCGTGAAATTTACGGGAAGGCACATGATAAGCAAGAAAATAAATAAGGAGAAGGCAGAGAGGGATAAATGGTAGGAAGAAAAAACAGACTTATGCAAAAGAGAATGGAACAGGAAACAACATTAGCCAAAGGTAATGGAGACATTGGACCTGAGGGCTGGGAGTCCAGAGGTCAGTCGGGAGGAAGTATTGTTTGAGCTGAGTCTTGACTTGGGAGCAGGTGAATCTTCAAGAGATGGGGAGAAATGGGGGCTCCTAGGTGATGGGAACAGCTTGGACAAAAGGCAGGAAAGGAGGTGGCTGGCTGTGCGACCCCGACTGCAAGTTCTGAAATCTGACCCTGGCTCTACCATCCACAAGCTCCATCGGCATCTCCCCGATCTCTAGACTCTAGACTCCAAGGTTTTCTAGGCTAGAGGGAGGGGGTCTCTGCTTGCTCTTGGCAGTCAACTTGGCAGACAGTCTCCTCTAGCAAGGGGATCGTGAGAACCTCCCCCATAGGGGCTCGGCTGTCAATATGGATGAGAGAGTTATCACAAGCTGCTTATTTCTAAATAAACCTTAAAGAATGTTAGTATCATTACATGTTACTGGTGCATAAGACGTTTGTGGGGAGAGATCAATGTTCAGGGGGAGGACGTTGGTGTGGGCCTCACTATGATGGGACATGGGGACTCCTCCTGCGTTTCTTCTCCTTTTTTTTCCTTGAGACAGGAAAAAAACACTGTCACTCTGTCACCTGGGCTAAAATACTGTGGTATCAGCCTAGCTCACAGAAGCCTCCATCTCCTGGGCTCATGTGATGGTCCTAGGTCAGCCTCCCCAGTAGCTGGGACTACAGGTGCCGGTCACCATGCCCAGCTAATCTTTCTGTTTAGTAGAAATGGGGTCTCGCTCTTTCTCAGGCTGGTCTCAAACTCCTGAGCTCAAGGGATCCTCCTGCCTCGACCTCCCAGAGTGCTAGGATGACAGACGTAAGCCCCAGGGCCGGCCCCCTCTCTTCTCTCTCTCTCTCAATCTCTCTCTCCCTCTAGCCCTGCTCCTTCTTGTCCAGACACAGCTCTCAGGATCAGACTGAAATTCCTCAGCCAGGCAGACGCCCAACCTGAGCGGACGGTTGTTGCTTCCCACACCCGATTACTGAACTAGGAGCCCCCGCTCACTCCCCAGCCAGGATCCTGCTCTGACCAGCACCCTCACCAGCACCATCTTCTCCCCACCACTGGCAGCCCCCCTCAATCCCTCCAAAGCCTCCCACCCTCCTCCATCCTTTCTGCTTTGTTCACACTTCTCTGCTCCCCAGAAATAGGACTTTAGCCAGCAAATGGGCTGGTTGTAAATTGAAATGCAAATAGATGAACATGAATCTGAATGTACATTTACATTACATAGATTACGAACACACCGAGGGAAGGCTCCACGGGTCTCCCGCCCCTCGCAGCCCTGCTACCCCTGGGCGTTCACCCTGGCCCCCAGTGCCCAGCCGGTGCTCACCGAGCCCATATCTGCACGGACACACACAGACGGATTTCCCCTGCGCTGCTAGTTCGGGTGGGAAGGCACGGATGACAGTGGAGACGATCAGCCTCGTCCTCTTCCTGACCACGAGGAACGGCTGCCGATGTGCTGTTCCCCTTGTAAAACTTTGCACTGCTCTCTAGAACAAGAGGAATCAAATAAAACCCCTGCAGAGGATTGGGGGCATCTCAGTGTATGCAGCTAGCCTTGGCACAAATCTAATATTCTGTAAAGATGCTAAGCTCTGCACAGTTTGCGTGCGCGCGCCGTGCCTTCTTCAAAGGCACTCAATAAAGATCTGCTGGCTGGTTGGTTACAAATAACAAACCACCACTACAGCCACGGTGTAGTATCATCTGCTCCGACGGTTCCTTCCTGTCTAGGTCAAGGCCTTCGATATGTTAACAGCGCCCTGGGTTGAGATATCGGTGAGTCAGCTGGTGGCGGGAGTTAGGTGGGGGGAGCCGCCAGTCTGAGGCTGCTAACCCCTCCCAGCCTGGTCCTCCTGGTCACAGCCCTGTAGAAACAGCAAAGCCCTTCGCCAGCGCCGTGCAGCCACTGGGTGGGTAATTACCGAAGGAGAGCACACAGGTACAATCCAGCCGGGGATTAGGAAAAGAATTAATGGCTACCTGGAATCCTCCTCATCCCCCCTTCACCCCATGGGATGACGAAGCAGTCTGACATCGTGGCCTCTCCTCTGCTCATTACTGTCAGGAAACATGAAAGTGGGTCTCTCTCTCCTCCTTTTCACTCTCCCTCTCTCTTCTTTCCTTCTTTCTTCTCTCCCTCGCTCTTTTTTTTTTATGCAATGCCATCAATATATCTAAGTGTCCTTGAACATGATTTCTAGGACTTGGTTCAAAGCTGACAATCCAAATTGTTCCTTTGGTACCCCTAAAATATAATTTAACCTCTTTAGAATATAAATGGTTTAACATATAAATGGCTTAATGCCTTCAGGCCAAGAAGAACAGGGTTTCTCAAAGCTGACAGCGTCTCTCCCTTTGCCTCACCTTCTGGCAGCCTATTAATCTCTCTCTCTCTCTCTCTGGAAGGGACCCTGGACATCCCATTCCTGTTACAGAAAGATCTGCTTGGCCGAGACTGCCTGCTGCTTGCTAGGCTCCCAGGACAGTGTCCCAGGCAGGAGGGCTGGGAGCTCCCTGCTGGGAGGAGGAAAGGATGGGATCCCCGCCCTCCACACCCTTGCCTCCCCTTTCCGCAACCAGCAGCTCTGATTTCCAACTGCAGAGTGTGCCAGCCTGAAGCAGCAACTTGGGGGTTGCCAGGGAAACCACTCCCTGTGTTCTCTGGTGCAAACTGGGAAACGCTGTGTAGCAGCTGGGTCTAGGGGAGCCAGGGCTATGTTCAAAGGTGGGAGGGGCTCTCTCCTCACATCACGAGAGCTGGAGGCACCCCCCCACCCCCACCCCAGGAATGCCTCAATGCAAGCTTGGGCATGAGAATTCCAACAGAGGCTGCTGGACTCCGAGAGCAGGCTGAGCAAAAAAACACAATAGTAATAAAACCATCCAGGTAAGAAGAGTTTCTCTGTATAGACTATTTACCATGAGCCAGGCAAGGGCTCTATCATTTACAAACAAATTATCTAATTTAATGCTCATGAGCTGTCACCAATTCACTTAGCTCCAGGGCCGATCCAGGAATAGAAATGAACAAACTGGGCTGGTGTGAGACATTCAGGGTGGTAGGGACAGTGGTCGTCTGGCACATTCATGCCCCATCCAAGGGGAAGCTAGATCTCAGCCCCAGTTGACTTTGCCCATCAGGACCACAGACCCCAGTTACAGACCAGGAAACCGAGGCTCAGGGCCATACACGGCCTTTGTTTTTCCAAGACAAGCTGGAAACACAAATTTTATACACAGTCTCCTGATTCTTAAATCTTGGTAATTCAAAAGTCCATTCAGTTTTATGCAAGTGAAACTCAACAAGTCAGTGGCCGAGGCCAGTCCTTAATCCCCGATTTGTGACTTTGCTTTTAGATCTCTGTGAAAGAGATGGGTTTTTTAGACGACCAAAAGCTTGCTCTCAAATGCATTTTGGCCAAGGCCATGAGCTCGTGAAGGTGTCTCCTTGGCATTCAGTGGGCAAGTTTTTCCAGGCTGTATCTGAATCCCTGCTCCTGAGGTTGGGGCTCCCAAGGGCACCGCCTGGCACTGCCACCCATCTGGAATGGTGGTACCCAAATCCAAACCCCGTCTCCATCAGGTGCTAGTGAAGGAGTTGTCAGGCCAGGCCAAACAGCAGACGAGCCCAGCACAGCTTTTTTAAATTACCAGTCCTGGCCTTCATCTCTGGAAGATTTAATCAATCTGGAGTAAGTCTCAGGCATTGGTATTTTAAAAAAAGCATTCCCTGTGATTCTAATGTGCAACCACAGGTGACAATCACACAGCCAGCTCCTCGCATTAGTGCCAAACCCAAGCTTCTGAGACTAAGAGAATGTAGAAGAGTAATTAGGAACCAGGCTGCTAGAGTCAGACAGACCAGCTCCCAAGTCCTGTCACTGTCCCTTCCCTAGCTAAGGAAACTTGGGGAAATCAATTCGCCCCTTTGACCCTTAGCATCCTCATTTCTGGAGCACCCCCTTATGTGGGTAGCATTATGTGGTATGCAGTAAGCATTTAATAAAAGTCAGCCTTCAGCTAAGTCAGCCTTAAGCTAAGTTTAGCCTTCAGCTAAACCACCTCCCGCTACAGCCATACAAATACAGGAGCAAAGACCAGTGAGTGTAGGCAGAGTTGGGGGGCTAACACTGCACCCTGAGTCACCCAGGCTCATACACCTAATGTCAATTCACTGCTCTGGTCCAGAGAGCCTGGGAACCCACACCCCAGATGGATTTAGCTCCCTGATGAGAAGAACCATCCACTCCTAGGGAATGTCTCAAAATCTCACACTATTTCCCTCTCCTCCAAGCCCAATCACGAAGAATCTGGCAGGATAAGCAGACCCCACCTCCTATGTGTCCCCTTTGAAACTTTCACCAGCCAAGATCCCTCCCAACCCTGACATCCTCCTCCTCCAAACTCTTCTAATAGATGTGACCTGAAGGCCATTTAGGAGAAAGCATCTTAGAAACATGAATCTGGGGCTTGAAGCCTCTGTACTAGGGACCACATTTTCATGCGAAGATAATCCTGTGAAATTAGGATCAAAACTGTCCTGTCAAAATTGACCCATGTGGTAGAATCCTCCACCCCCCCCCCGCCGTGTTCCTCTAACTAAGCCTTCCTGATGATAACAGATCATCATTACCCATCAATTATTCATGCGGCAATGTCGAGTCAAAAACCATCTCAGAACAGCACAAACCAAAATGTTGCTTCTTTGAACACATTTAAGGGGAAAGACCAGCTCCCCCAGCCCTGCTCCAGTGCAAGGTCCTTAGCTCTTTGTAGGGTTGTTATTCCAAAGAACAGGTTAATAGCTATAGTTGCAGCCATGGAGGAATTAGCATCAAACACCTCTGCAAGAGTTCTAGGGTTGAGCCTCTGACCTGCTGTCATAACAGACAGGTGCGACTTCACGGCGCTTGTACCCCAAAAGTGGAAATCCCCTCTGCAGTTATCACTTGACTGGGGCACAGAGTATGTACAGTAAATCTGCCCTGCAAAACATTTCACACAAGGGAAACCTGTGGGATGTGCCCTTGACACCTACGCATTGTTGGGAACGCAGGGCACGCAGCAACGCCGATATAGAACAACAGGGAGAAAGGAGCTTTTAGCAATTGTGGTAAGAGTGATGTGCCATTGATGTACTTTCCCCCCAAAAGGCATAAACACAAAAGATCTCCATGCTTTCTGCAACTGCTATCTCTCAGCATTTTGTGGAACCTGATGGGAGACGCCTTCACTTCTAGGAATACGACAGGAAATAGCTTTACTTTGGAAATTACGTTGAGTCTACGTCTCATGATGTTTTAAAAATGGGAATATTTTTGACATCCCTGGAGATTAAAATGCTGTGTAGGAAATTGCCGTTGTAAGTCTTCCGTGGAGGAGCAAAGAAATGATCCCTAGGCATTTTATAATAGAATCACTTGTTTTAATTTATAAAGTTGACTCATGATCAAAGGGCAGAGAACTCAGCTACCAGATATGGAATTCCACCAAATTCTGCCTCATGGCCATGTCCAGGGATGTCTGGGACTGCAGCGGTGCGGTTCACGTCTGAATCTGCAGGGCCACACACAGGCTTCCCCACACAACAGGTGCCCCATCCGTTTGTGGACTGACGGGTCCACTGACCAGGGCGTTTGACAAAGTATTAGCGTGGGCAATGCATTTGCCTCTTGCTTTTTATGAGGCATTATGAGACTGGAAAAGGTTCCTTGAAAGCAAGAGTTAGGTGGCTTCTGAACAATACATATACAAAAACAGGGACATCGGAGCACAAGGATGTACACTTCCCAATTCCTCCTTGAGTGAAATCCCGTTAGTAACCTGAAACCAGCCACAGGACAGGTATTTGTACCACCAACATTAGCAAATGCTACAAGTTAGGGTTTTTTTTCATGGGGAAGGCCAGTCGTTGAACATGTACGGCACGGCACTATTCACATGAGCATGGAAATTAAAATTTTATACAGGGACTCGGGGAGGTGTAAAGCTAGAACTTTTTAGCTCGAAGCCAATCGATTGAGGGTGGGTTTTCCTCCTCCTCCTTTTTACATTTACCCATACAAAGCCAAAAAGAGTTTTCTCCAGGATATTTTTCTTAATTTATATTCTGTTTTACCCAAACTCATAGTCAATTATTGTCAAATAAGTAACCAAGCATGCAAGAATCCCTGTCCGTGTCTTCCTCTTGTAATTACCATGACCTTGGGGGAACCCCTTCGCTCTCTTGATCTCTAAGGTGAGAGAATGAGATTAGATGAGATTCAATACCCCATTTATCTGGCTCTGACCTTCTGACTTCTGAAGGCAGCTCTTAGTCCCCAGCTTTAAACATTCCTGAGGACTCTTGCATGAATGATCTGGCTTCCCTGAAGGAACCATTTGTCACCAAATACAGAAAGCAATAAATGGTCCACCATTTGGATGCTCAAAGAATTCATTTTGTCCCCCAGAGCAGCAGGTGGCTATGGGAGTTTCCTAGCAATGCCTCAGTCTACAAAGAATCCGCAGAGCCAAACAAAGCTACCAAGGAAATAATGCCAGGAAAAATAAAAATGGAATCTGTCCTAAGACCAACAAAAACAGAAATATCTTGGCTAAACAGTAAAGACAAAATTTTAGCAGACTTAAGGAAGGCTATGATAAATAAATATACATATATATATGAATGTAAGTCTTAAATGAGCCCCAACCACCTGGTAACGGCACTCTTTTTGAAACTAGAAAATATAGGTGATGCTTCCCTTGACCAATGGCCAAACCTGTGTGTACTCATAAAATGAAAGTGATGTTTAAAAAGATTCTTTTGTGTATTCCAACTATCTCAGTGGGGACCAGTCAGAGGGAAAATCTTTGAAGTAAGTGGGACAGAAATTAAAAGTTCCAAAGACCAGAGATGCCGGATAATGTGAGATAAATGAGAGAAATAGTTCAGGGGTCAAGGAAGCTGACATAGAAGTGGTTTTTTTTTTAATATTAAATATATCTATAATAAATAAAAGATATTTATAAATATATAAAAATGAATATAAAAGATCATCCCTAGCTTCATGAAGACATTTAGCCTGCTTTAGGGTTATCCAGAGAAAAAGACACAGGAGGGGGCAGGTGTATATGTCTGTGTGTGTGAGTGTGTGTGTGTGTGTGCGCAGAGAGAGAGAGAGAGAGAGAGAGAGAGAGAGATTGATTTGCTGTAAGGATTTGGCTCATCTGATTATGGAGGCTGGCAAGTCTCGAGATCTGCAATATCTCAATTTGAGTCGGGAGGCAGGAAACAAACAATGTCCCAGTTGGAAGGCTGTCAGCAGGAAGAATCCCCTCTCGTTCAAAGGAGGGTCAACTGATCAGATGAGGCCCACCCACATTATGGAAGGCCACCTGCTTTATTCAGCATTCACCAAGTTAAACGTTAATCTTATCTGAAAGAAAATACTCATAGAAACCCCAGAATAATGTTCAACCAAATATCTGGGCACTCCATGGCCCAATCCATTTCACCCATAAAATTAACCATCAAATGCCCTCTGCCATTTTTCTTAACAAATGTGGTCCTTTGAGTCTATATTTGTTTTTCCTACTTTTCTTCCCTCCTTTTTTTTTTTTTTGAGACAGAGTCTTACTCTGTTGCCTGGGCTAGAGTGCCATGACATCTACCTAGTTCACAGCAACCTCAAACTCCGGGTTTCAAATGATCCTCCTGCCTCAGCCTCCTGAGTAGCTGGAACTACAGCCAGAGTAACATCTGGATAGTTTTTTTCTATTTTTAGTAGAGATGGGGTCTCACTCTTGCTCAGGCTGGTCTTGAACTCCTGAGCTTGAGCAATCTTCCAGCCTCATGCCTCCCAAAGCACTAGGATTACAGGGGTAAACCACCATGCCTGGCTTATTTTCCTACTTTTCATAAAAACAAGGATACAAAGGAACAAACATGATGATGGTCATGTGAGAGCTGGCTTTGGAGAGGGCCATGGGGAAGAAGGTTGCTCTCCCAACTAGAGGACACAATCATTAGTTAGCACCAATTGACCATGGCCATGAGGGATGCAGTCCAGTATTGCCTATAGACTGAGCTTCCAAGTTTTCCAGGCATCTTGAGGGTTACATAAAACATTTCTACAGGGTGCAATAATCCTCCCCACCACCCAAACCACCTGTTCTCAGCCTCTGCCCAAGGTTGTGAGTTCCATGAAGGTAGAGAGCAACACTGTGCCTCTTGGTAATGCTTGTATTCCCAGCTCCTGCCTCAGAGCCTGGCATCCAGTGAATAGTTGGTGACTGGTTGGCTCCAGAACAGGAAACCAGCAAGTGCTCTAACAACAGTCCTTGGCCTTCATAAACCACCTCCATCAGAAGAACCCAAACAACTTGGCAGATTTAGCTTACGCTGATGTGAGAGCTGCTAAACCCCAATGTTGAGGAGGACAGTGGTATCCCCAGACCCTAGTGCTCCTCTTCTAATAACACATTAAAACTTAAAAAAAAAAAAAACTCTTCTTATTTTCAAATTCCACAGTCGTGGATCAACATAAAGTAATGGCAGCCTCCCCTGTAGCAGCCTAGAGGGACATGATGGACCATTCCCCTTGCTAAGTTCTTCAGAAGGTCAGCTCTTATCTTTGAGTGGAGGACCTTGTCCTTAGTTGTTTCCTGGGATGACGCCACCATAGGACAGGCACTAGTGTATCATCTTGTTATATACTAGGTGCCAAAATGAGCTACCACCAGCGAAATGTAGAGAGTACATAGACCAGTACGGCACAGTCTCAAGTGCTGGTAACGTGTTTGCAGCAAGAGCATCCAACCTCCAGGAGTCAAGTAAACAGCATCCTTCCTGTTCTTACCAGTTGTCACTCATCTATCCACAAAGAGCTTAGCAAGGATTAATGTTTATTAAGAGATCCTCGGATGAGCCAGCCATTGGGATAAATACAAATTGGTAATATTGATGGATTTTGTTAATGCTTTCTTAACTGGGCACACTCAATTTCTTATTCTTTGTCAGCATGGATCCATGCCCTGTCTCTTGGTCAGATATTGGGGAGAACATTTGAGAGCCTTCATCTTCAGCATAAAAGGATGTTAGTACACACAGTAGCACTTGTGAGCCTGCAGGTATGGGAAGGAACTGGCTTCTGCCCCAGGCAGAGAGACATGAGCTTCTGGGAGAGCTTTGATCCACAGTTCCCTGTATTCCAGAATCTCACCCAGAGTACCTAGGTCCAGACCAGGGTGTTCTGGTTAAGTATCTTTTTGTTGCACAGAACAGAAATGCAATCCAGTCAAATGAGCTCAAGATAAAAGTGAGTCTTATAAAATGCATTCCAAGTCCCACAGGGAAGAGAGAGAGAATCAGGTCTCTCGCTTGCTCTGTCTCTCTCTTTTTCTCTTTCTCTTCTTCTTATTTCACTCCTCTCATCTTCCTTCTACTCTCACCTTCCCTCTGCCTCCTCCGGCTTCTTATTTTGTCCATGGCCCCAGATGATTACTCCAGTTCCAATGAAATGTGATCCAAGGATAAGTAATCTTTTTAGCTCAAGCACCTGCTATTAACAGGAGCTTCTTTTTGTGTCTCTGGGTTCAAAAGATGCCAATATGATTGACCCAAACCTATTCCTTGGGTTTCAGAATCCAATCAGTTGAGCTGGGTCTAGAGGAAAAGTAGCTGGGATCCTGGAGGAATAGATCTGGCCGCTGGTGTTGGAGAAAGAAGAAGGAAATAGGCCTATCACAGAGACAGTAGAGAATGTGTGTTGAATGAATGAGCTCCCCAACTAGAGGGCCTATTCTCCTAACAAATAGAGAAAAAGAAATAGCCACTTGACAATGAATTAGTGACATCCCATCTCTAGAAATGCAGGTCTTACAGCCCATCCCTTGGAAGGAAATGTTCCTGGCCCCTCTAGGAAGACCGCCTTCAAGCCACTGCTGGTGTGATCTGAAACAAGTGCCACATAAGCCCTCTGTGCTACTGGTGCTCCGTGTTTAAAATGAGAGCAGAATTATCTGCCTCTAAGGATAGTTGGGAGAATTGAAACAGGCCAGTAGATGAAGAAGATGCTGTACATTCCCAAGACCGGGCTTGCATGCCCAAGGCCAGAGTTTCCAATCTTTTGCCACTGAGTGCTCAGAAAGCACACTTCTGCAGAGTTTGCCACACTTTTATAGAGCCCAATCCTTCACTGTTTAGAGGAAGGGACCCCCTGCTGTCCCCACAAATAAAACCATTTGATCAGGGGGTCAAAAGACCTGAAGTCCAGTTCTAAATCTGCTTGCAACCCCCTGTGTGACCTTAATGAAGTCACCCATGCTGTCTGAACCTCTGTTTCCTGACAAGCAATATGAGAACTGAAAGACAGCCAGTGACACCCACCAGTCCAAGAGCCAGCACTGGTCCAGGGTCATGTTTTCATTGCTGTGCAGTAAAAATTAGAAAAATAAGTCAAAATAGTGAGTTTTTCATAAGGCCTGACTTACTCGTTTCAAAGGACTGTACTTTTTTCTAGGGTTGTGTCCCCCCTTCTCTTTGCACGTTGAATGATCTTTCCTTAGTGAAGGTAGAGGCTGTCCTTTGTTTTTTGATGCTTCTATTGACCTTTCTTGATGAAAGTAGAACCTGGCAACCCCATGTCCATTCTCTAGTCTATGACATTTCAAAGTAGGACAGTTAGTGGAGAAGACCTCTATAGTCCTTTTAAGCTCTGACAGCCTCAGATTCTAAGGGAGGCATGAGAATGCCCAGATTCATAAGTCAGACAGCCTGGGTTCAAGGTCTGGCCCCATCTCTCAGGCCTGTGTGACACTGGGCAGCTTACGTATCCTGTTTGCTTGCTCCTCATCTGAAAAATGGGGACCATAATAGCATCTGCCTGACAGAGTGGTGAGGATTAAGCATGTTCAGAAACTTAAAGTGCTTCTGACAGTGCCTGACACAAAGCAAGTGCCATTAACTAACAATGGTGGTGGTGGTGGTGATGATGATGAGGACACCAGGAGGAGAAGAAGAAAAGGGGAGGTGGAGGAGGGGGCAGGAGGAGGTTCTGTATTGGGTTTGGTCTCCCTGGTTGTTATCTCAGGTGACAGGTAGGGACCCAGCCAAGCTTCACATCAGAAATGGCAAGAACAGGAAGGTGGACAGCACCCAAGGCCATTCTGGCTCGCAGTGTACTATGCTGCACCCCACCCTGCAAAGGAAGAGAAGTTTGTGGCTGTCCCCACCATTAACATGAACCCTTCGCTGCCTCAGCTCCTCTCCACATCCCCTGCGCACTCACATACGGAGGGAAGCACCTGCAGCCTATGTGGGAAAATCTCTCAACCCATATTTCCCATGCAATGGTGGCCTGCTTAGGGATTGGCTGCCCTTAAGTCAGGTGTTTTTCACTGGTCCAATCAGCTGGGGCAAGGGGTGTGGCTGAATCCATGGGTTGTTTTCCGTTATTAAAATCCGAATGAAACGAGAAAGCTCCAAGTGGAAAACTACTCTGGGCCGTTCCCAAAAACATTGTAGCTAATGGCACAGTTGAGAAGAGATGGAAGGACCAGAAGGGCATTTGGGAAAGGCTGGGAAAAACATGAGAGATGCAGGACTGAGGAAAAAACCAAAATCATAAACGATTGGAAGGCTCTGTTTCCGCCCCCCCCACCCCCACCCAACGCACACAGAATATTGCCTTGATTGGCTGTTTGGGGGTCAGATGCTCACCCTCGGCCAATCAGCTGTGTGGGGAGGGGCGGGTCATGTGACTAGAAACCCAGAACAGGGACTACCCGTGGGAAACTTCTACTTTCTGGGAGTTAAGGGTCACAGTCAATACATGGAGGAGGTGATTGCATTTCCCCTTGTTGAAAGTTTCAAAAAGCCCCTGATGTTCCTCCCTATTTGAAGAAAAGTGGTTCCCCAAAGGGAAAGCTGTGAGAAGCCCAGAAGCTCAGGAGACTGATTTGCCTTCCCCTAGGGACGGACCTGTCAAAGTCTTAGAATTACTTACCAGATGAGTAGTAATATCTTCATCTTTTATTAGGTGAGCATCCACTCCTTCAGGGGCACATGACTGCCATTCTGTTTGTTCGGTGAATAAATTGAAATCTTCCAGCTAATTTGGAGCTAATTCATGCTACTAACTTCTAATTTGGAAAAGGGGGAATTAGTTGTGAGCAATTACCTGGGAGTCAAAGCGTCTGAGACCAAACTCCAGCAGCACGGGAAGTAGAGGGAAACTTGTCTGAAATATTTGGGATACAGAAAAAAGTATGCTGGCTTTGATTTGTCTGGGTAATTGATACTAGTTCTAAAGTCATAAATAGTTTGTAACTTGACTCATGTGGATAAATGTGACTGTGTAGACCTTTGCAAACTGCAGGATTGACTCTGAAAGACCTGTCGTCTCTTCAGATAAGTAATAGTTCTGGAGTCCTGTTGTAGGGAATTCCCATTGATATCCTAAGCTGGTTCTGAACTCCTCTGATTCCCTGGATGACTTTCCTCTTCCAGGTTTTCAGTGTCTGGAATCTGCAGCTGTTTGGCAAAATGTATTTCTCTCTAGTTTTAGGGATGGGTGAAACGATGAGTGAATAGTTTCAACCTATTTCTGCAGAGGTTCACTGAGTACCTACTAAGTGCAAGGAATGTCCTGTGTGTATTCTCCACCCGCTTCCATTAAGTGTTTATTAACGTTAAAAGGAGGTGACGGCTGCTCTAATGATCCACAAGCCAAATCCCCAATTGCATAGCGCTCTGGAGTGTGTTTAGTTAAGGCAACTCATCTCTGAGGGGATTTGTGGAAGACAGTGTTGTGGATCATTTAAGAGGCCTTACAAGTGGCTCTTTGATGTATCTGTTAAGCAGCAGGCAGAGGGGGACCAGGATGAACTGCCAAATTAGAACGACAAAAGCCTACGTACAGCTGCCAGAAGAATCAGGTGATGGATGCTCTCTGTGCCAATGTGAAGTCAACCACAGTGGGCAAATTTTGCTCCCAGCACCAGGCCCTCCTGCCACAGAGTTCTCCAAGTGCAGTGAGCACTTGCCTATGGTTAGAATCAGGTCAGCCCTTCTATCAGCTTAGAAGCATCTAATCACAAGTGGCTTCTGGAACCAGGTGTACTCTCCTAAAGCCTATCTTTAGCACCCCGTAAGAGTCATTTGGAGAACTTGTTAAAGACGAAGATTTCTCAGTCTCTCTCCCAGGGATTCTGATTCAGTGGCTCCAGGGTGGAGGGAGATGCATTACCCTAATACCCCTGAGGATTCCAGCTGGGTGTTTCCTCAGGCCACACTGTGAGAATAATGTTTCAAAATGATGCTTTTCTCCTAGTCTTTCTTCTAAACTCCTGACTTGAATAGTCAACAATCTGCCCCAAATCCATCATGGTGAACTCATTCTCTTCCTAGTTTATCTCAGTCGATGACACCATCCCCTACCCGATGCCTAAGCCAGGAGCTTGGGAGCCACGCTCAGTCAGTCTTCCTCACTCCTAGTGCTCAGCAGGGCCATTCCGTGAAGAGCAACCAGATGTGTCCATCCCTCCCCATCCTCTCAACGCTGCCATAGTTCATTAGCCTCTCTTCTCAGCCTGTTTGTTCCAAGAGCTTTCCGGTGGGTCTCCCTGGCTTTGGTTTTGTTTGTGTAGTTCCATACAGATACCAACTTTAGGCTTTGATATCCAGTTGTGCTCAGAAAATGGTCCAAACCCCCTAACATGACACCTGAGGGCCCTTAGTACCCACATCCTGCTTCCCGTCTCCTCTCACCTCCCAGTGTTCCCCTTCTGAATTGTAATGTCCTGAACTTAATAATTCACTCTATAGCATTCCTTTTGCTTGAATGCCCTTCTACACTTTGTCCACCTAGTGAACTCCTACTTACTTCCTTTGCAAAATGAGAAAGAGAAAATATATACCTGCAGCACTGAATTCCTGTAACATACATACTAATGTAGTGCTTGGGGCCAGACCTTCTAGATCAGGGGTCCTCAAACTTTTTAAACAGGGGGCCAGTTCACTGTCCCTCAGACTGGTGGAGGGCCGGACTGCGGGCCCCGGGACAAGTCGGCTGCTAAGCAAGACAGGCAGTGGAGGCAAAAATACCCAGCAGGCTGGATAATTGTCCTAGGTGGGCCACATGTGGCCCGTGGGCTATAGTTTGAGGACCCCTGTTTCTAATCTCAGCTCTATCACTCAGTAGGTGGCACTGGGTAGGTTGTTTAACTTCCCAGTTTCTCAGTGTCTTCATCTTAAATAAGGGATGACAATAGAAGCTATCTCATGGGCTAGTTGAATTGAATTAATGTATGTTAAATGCTAGACGAGTGCCCATCACAGAGTGCTATAAGTTGTTGTCGTTATTGTTCTTACATACAATATCCATGGATGTATAACCACGCCAACAATATTTTCTACAGGAAGAACATTTGGATACCAAGGGTTAAGGTTGAGAAGGAGACATAAAAAAAAATTATTAAACTTTTCACACATCAAAAGGATATAAAAAATAAATAACATTTGCCTGCTGATCTCCCAGCTTGATAAATGGAGCAATACTCCAAAGTCACCAGCTGCATTAGCTCCTATACAGATGTCTAGTCAGCCTGTCCTTTGAACTTGAAAGCAGTGGTTCTGAACTTGTGGATTGAGACCCCTTTGGGGGTTTTAACAACCCTTTCACAGGGGTTGCCTAAGACCATCAGATGTTTACATTACAATTCATAACAATAGAAAAATTACAGTTATGAAGTAGCAATGAAAATAATTTTATGGATGGGGATCACCACCACATGAGGAACTGTACTAAAGGGTCACGGCCTTAGGAAGGTTGAGAACCACTGTTTTAAAGCCAGGCATTGACTTCTCTTGAGTTGGGAAAGTTCTAGATGACATATTCTTTCAATATTAAGCTGTAAATACGTTGTTGAGTGTGGACACCTTCATGAATGGTCTTAGCTAGCTCTGCTGCATAACTTCAGATCAGCACTGCCACATCCCCTTTGTGGAGATGGATTCTTTCCTTAAACCTCATGAACCAACCTCTGCTGGCTTCTGACTTTTCTCCTGAAGGTTCCCCACTTCTCTCAGCCTTCATGGAATTGAAACCTTGCTCTGGATTAGGCTTGGGCTTCAGGGAATGCCGTGACTGGTTTGATCTTCAGTCCAGACCACTCACACTTTCTCCATGTCAGCAATAGGCTATTTCATTCTCTTATCATCCACAGGTTCGCTGGAGTAGCACTTTTAATTTCCTTCAAGAACTTTTCCTTTGCATTCACAACTTGGCTAGGTGTTTGGTGCTTTCAGCCTCCCTTGACTTTCAACATGTCTTTCAGCTTAACTGTTACTAGATTTAAAGTGAGAGCTTCATAGGGTTATTATTTGGCCTGATTCTAACATTGCTGTGTCTTACAGAATAGGAAGGCCTGAGGACAGGGAGAGCGGTGGGGAAATGGCCAGTCAGTGGAACAGTCAGAACATGCGCAACATATCTGGACTAAGTTTGCTGTTTTAGATGGTGTTGTTCGTGGCACCCCAAAACATTTACAGTAGCAACATCACTGATCACAGATCATCATATCAGGTAGAATAATAACAGAAAAGTCTGAAATATTTTGGAATTACCAAAATGTGGCACAGAGACCCCAAATGAGCACGTGCTGTCGGGAAAATGGTGCTAACAGATTTGGTTGGTGCAGAGTTGCCATAAACGTTCAAATTTTGAAAGAACACCCCCCCCCAAAATATCTGCAAAGCTCAATAAAGCAAAGCACAATAAAACGAAGTGTGCCTATTTCACTCCTTTAGCTCTGAATATTTTTAGCATATATAAGCCTCTCTTTTAAAATCTAAAGATTATGTTTAGGAATGTAAGTATCCAGTGTTCTTATTAAAAAGCTATACAACTTAGAAATGTGACTATCTCAATCTACTAAAAAATCACTCCCTTTGGGAAGGCTTCCTAGCAGTGGCTTCACCCCATTCAGCAGGTAAAGGCTCTCTGCTCTCACCTCTATTCTCCTATTTTACTTAGTATCCAACAGTGGGCATAATTCTAAGACAGCCCTCAAGATTGTCACCTCTTGGTGGACACACCTGTATAATTAATTCCCTTCCCTGGAGCTTGGCAGGACTTGTGAGCATGATGGAATTTCATGGATGTGATCGGGTTACATTTGTTCTGTGGCAAAGGTGAAGGAATTCTGCAGATGTGGTTAAGGTCCCTAATCAGTAGACTTTGAATTAATTAAAAGAGAGGCCACTGCAGGTTGGCTTGAGCCCTTTCAGAGAAGACTAGCCCTTCCCTGGAAGGGAGTGATTCAAAGCAAAAGAGATCCCCTGCTGGGCTTGAAAGAAGTAAAGAGCTAAGATAAGAGCTGCCTGTTGAGAGGACTGTACCACTAGGGAATGACAAGTGGCCTCTAGGGGCTGAAAAACCTTAGCATTCCAACCACCAAGACTAAAATTCTGACAACAATCACGTTAGCTTGGAAGAAGATCCCAGTTTCAGAGGGGAACGTGGCCCACGGGCGTTTTCATTTTGGCCTCATGATACCCTGAGCAGAATCCAGATGAGCTGACCCAGACTCCTGACCCTCAGAAACTGTGAGATTATAAAGGGGTATTGTTTTACACCACCAAGTTGATGGCACGTGTTTCCAGCAATAGAAAACTACAAAGGTGTCTCCCCAGCCAGACTCTTATCAGTTCAGCCACAAACATTTATTGTGGATCTACTGCATGCCTTATGTTTGGATCAGCCCTGGGGAAACTAAGGCAGGTATAGACATGGCACACTCCACAATTGCCTGGCTCTCAGAGTCACTCGTGAATGTTTCCTGAATAAAGCATCCTGAAAACATGCCATGGAAAAATCACAAGTATTCACTCAGGTCCCAGGTGAACTGACAGCTGCCCACTTTTTTCTTTCTTTCTTTTCTTTTTTTTTTTTTTTTTTTTTGGTAAAGCTACCCTCTTTATAGTTGTGAGGATTTTTTTTTTCTTCCTTTTCTTGGGGGGTATTGTTTTTTGGTATGGGGGGCTTTTTATTTATTTTTTTGTTTGTTTATTTTTTGCTAATTCTTGTTCTGTATAAGGAAAAAAGTATTTGGAAAATGTGTCAGTATTTACAATAGATTCAGAAGTCCTACCGTATAAAAATGTATCTAATACTACTTTGCAAATTGCAAATTTACTTAACTATGGACTACTTCCCCCCCTCCTTTTTTAAATCCAAATACTCAAGAATATCCATCATTACCCAATTTGGAAAATGTTCTGTCTAAAGTAATGAATCATTGGCACCTACAGACATCCCATCCCTTAGGAGGGTCCTGTCAGCCCCCAGCAACGATAGCCAGAGGGTTGGGGCCAACTTGGAGCTGAATCCTCACATCAGTTTTCCAACATGCCTATCTCAGGCTTCCTTGTCCTTAGAGTCAGGTAGGAAGGCCCAGGTTTTATTAACAGGGTTCCTTCATTCCTCTGCTTTTGTTTTGTTTTTTAAACCCCTTTATTAGGGTATAATTATATACCATAAAATTCACCCATATTAAGTGTATGGTTTGATTATCTCTAATGTATCTACTGAGTTGTACAAAATCACCACCTCATTTCAGGATCTTGCCATCATGCTGAAAACAAACCTCATCCCTACTCACCAGCACCCCCCGTTGCAGACTGATTCACTGATTTACTTTCAGTTCTATAATTCTTATCCATTCTGGTCATTGTCTATAAGTGAAATGGTACAATGAATTGTTCTTTTGCATCTGGCTTAATTTCACTAAGAACGTGTTTGAGTCTTAATCCTGTTGTAGCGTGTATCAGTCCCTTTGTTTCTTTTCATCCTACAAGAGTAGTTCATGGTATAGGTGGACCCCATTTTATAATATTTAACCACTCATCAGTTGATGGACATTTGAGTTGTTCGCGCTTTTTAACTATTATGGATAATGCTGTCGTGAAGAGTCACACAAGTTGTTGCGTGGATGTCTGTTTTCATTTTTCTTTACCCAATTTCATTTTATTTACCCAATACTAGCAGAACTGCTGAGTCATATGATAATTTTATGTGTAACATCTTGAGAAATTGCCAACTGTTTTACAGAGTGGCTGCAGCCTCTTTCTACACCAGCATTGTACAGAAGTTCCCAGTTTTTCGACTGTACCTGTGTTTCAAATGCCTGTCCGTCCTGGATCTCACACCTCTTACTGACCACTGACCTCTGAATCCTCGCCTGCCTACATGGAGTTCTCATGTCCGGCTTCTCCCTGTCCTCCATCAACTCGGAGCTTTGACTTCTTAACAACTTCTGATCTTGTCTGTTTTTTTGTTTTTTTGGTTTTTTGAGACAAGAGCCTCAAGCTGTCCCCCTGGGCAGAGTGCTGTGGCATCACAGCTCACAGCAACCTCCAACTCCTGGGCTCAAGCAAGTCTTCTGCCTCTGCCTCCCAAGTAGCTGGGATCACAGGCGCCTGCCACAACACCCGGCTATTTTTTGGTTGCAGCCGTCATTGTTGTTTGGCGGGCCGGGCTGGATTCGAACCCACCACCTTGGGGGTACGTGGCTGGCGCCTTAGCCACTTGAGCCACAGGCACCGAGCCACAACTTCTGATCTTAAAACCAGTCTTCTATGCCCAGACCTCAGCTGAATGACCCCCAGCCAGCCCACATCCCAACACCATCTATGACTTAAGAGATAAAAATTATTCACTCTACACAGATTTTTTTTCTTAGATTTGTCTTTATAACCATGAGACCACATATAACCTTGCAAATACATACATGGAATTCAAAACTAAGAATTGGGAGTACAATCTGTTTTGCAGAATGCTTCTGCTTTTCTTTTTTTTTTTTTCAAACTACTACTGAGGGATAAAATTAGGTCTAGGGTTAAAAGGCTTGGTACAATGCAGCCTTCACGCGATAATTACACCAAAGAGGAGGAAACTAGTTATTATTGCCCATAATTGTGCACTTTTTTCATGTATTGAATCTCTGTCTTCTGCTCACTGAATTCACTCTGCAAAAATTGCTACGTACTCTTAAACTTCCGTTTTTGCTTTGGCCTAATTCAGTAAAGTGGGTTTTTGAGGGGGGTTAATCTTTCTTGGCAAAGCCTGTTTGAAAGCTCCATAAGGGATTGATGGCTACCTGCTTCTATCTATGCCGAGTGAGGCTTGCAAGACTTCTGGCAAATTGGTTGGAGGCTGAGGAGACCAGCATGAGGGCAGGGATCCCCCCCATTACCCCCCAAAAAGGGGAGCCAGGTTTTGCTTTCACTTGTGCTGCTTGAATTGGGAGCAGGATGGGCTATGGGGATCTGAGCCCAGGTGAATGGCACTGCCTCCCCTCTGCAAGGATTCCACAGAGATTTTTCCCTTCGTTGAATGATCTGTCCCTCTCACTGGGCTGGCAACTGGGGCTAAGAGGTGAGGACAACAGGGAAGGAGAGGCAGGGCTGATGTGCAGCTAGCGCCAGAGAGTGTGCTGACATTGAACTTGCTGTTACTGCGCCACCTGGAATCGAACCAACGCTTCTATCTATACCCATGCAGAAGGGAAACCCCCCTGGGGTGCAGGGACCCAGTGGGTGCTGTGGGAAGGATGCCTCCTGCAGCTTTGGGGGGGGGGGAAGGGCAGTGACTCTTACATCCTTCTCATTCCACCCTAGGATCAGCCTTAGGAGCCAGGCCAAGTGGTTTTTATCATTGAATGGGGGGCGGGGAGGAAGCCTTAGAATAACTCAGTAGGTAACATTTCACATTTAAACTTGGCTTTCTAGGTTATTTCAGTGCAGGCCAAGGGGACATCTGGGGGCTTCATGTTTCCTGATGCAGATTAGTGATGCAGTCCAGTGGCATAGCATGGGACAAAGGCTCTGCATTCACACAGCCGGCCACCAGGCCAAGGGACCCTGGGAGGCGCTGGCAGGAATTCAGAACCCAGGGGAAGAGAAGAAAGGACTGGAAAATCCCCTGGTCCTCCAGCGCTCCTGAGTGAGAGTGGCCCCAGGCATCAGAATGTTTCCTTTTTAATCCAGTCCCCCAGGAGGAGACCCTCTACAATGGCTCCCTGTCCCCAGGTCTCTGATCTGTGTGACTTTGGGCTCAGAATCAGGCCTGGGAAGGCTGGGAGGCTGTCTGGCTTCTAGTGCATTCGACCCAGCAGCTCTGCCACAGCGAGTCTTACTAGGGCTTTTGTTTGTTTGTTTTAGATAGAGTCTCACTCTGTTTCCCGGTTAGAATGCAATGGCATCCTCATAGCTCCTAACAACCTCAAACTCCTGGGTCAAAGCAATCCTCTTGCCTCGGCCTCCCGAGTAGCTGTGACTACAGCTGCCCACTACAACTCCCTGCTATTTTTAGACAGGGTCTTGTTCTTGCTCAGGCTGGTCTGGAACTCCTGAGCTCAAGTAATCCTCCCGCCTCGGCCTCCCGGAGTGCTAGGATTACAGGCATGAGCCATCTCACTCAGTCCTATTCCGAGGACTTTAACCCGGTGGAGCATGGTGGGGCCTTGAAGACATATATGAACTTGTCTGTGACTTTCTGGGTCTAGCTGAGTGACCCTGAGAAGAAACAGGAAAGAACAGGGAATGCTGACAAGTGTGGGGGTGGGGAACCTCCCTGCTTGGGCTCATTATTAATTTGTGAGAGCATAAACACCTACTAGATTCAGCATTTATGTAAGCATTAAGCACTTACTGTATACCTACCACTTTTCTGGGCATTGTTGAATAAAGGGAACAAAGACATACAGAAATGTTCCCCACCCTCTGGGAAGCTAATATTCTACCTGTAGAAACCTTTCAGCAGCGATGATGTAACAGACCAGAAAATGTGGCAGACCGTTCATGTGCTTGTCAGAGCTGATGGATGGGGGAGAGGATTGAAGTCCTATTTCATGCATGAGAAGCAATGCACTTCTGATTCATTAAGTTCCTCTCTCCTAGGGGTCAGTAAACCCATTTCTCCTAAACTACATAGTTCCTCCCAGGCTCTTCCTCCAAACCCCACGTGGATTAAGGGAAATTTAAATTTATTCTGAATAACGCATAGCCCACTCATCAAAAAAGAAATTAAGCAGCTTTGTAAAAAGCAAGTACATTTTCAGGAATCTACTTGCAGCCTTCCCACAAACCTGTTTTCTGCAAAACCAAAGTATTAGAAATACGCTTCTACTCAAACTAAGGGCATATGTGTAGAACAGGTCAGAAATTTAAAATAAGCAAAGTTCAAGTATATTATAAACCAGGCACGTAGCATTCGTGCATTCTGTATAGAAAAGCTTTTTGTTTGTTTTTTACTTAAGTTGTCCAGTGTACGTTGCCATTAAGATGATCACTTTTAGGAACAGGGAAAGAAGGAGAAATTCAGCCACTTGGAACTAGTACTTGAAACAAGAAACATCTTAATTAAGAGAAAAATATCTTAATTAAGATTAATGTTATCGGTGCCAGAGGGAGCTACGAACTCAGATTCTGTTCATCTCAATCTGACCGTTCCTGTTGACCTAGTTGATTTTCCTCTGAAATATACCTGCTCTTATTCCTAGCTGTAGCAATGATGTGATTTAAAGTTTTTGTTTTGTTTGTTCATTTGTTTTTGAGAAAGGGTCTTACTCTGTCACCCTGGGTGGAGTGCTGCGGCACCATTAAAGCTCACACCAATCTCAAATTCTGGGGCTCAAGAGAGCCTCATGCCTCAGCTTCCCAAGTAGCTGGGACTACAGGTGCACACCATAACTCCCAGTTACTTTTTTCTAATTTAGTAGAGATGGGGTCTCACTCTCGCTCAAGTTGCTCTTGAACTCCTGAGCTCAAGCAGTCCACCCACCTCAGCCTCCCAGAATGCAAGGATTACAGGTGTGAGCCACTGCACTGGGCCTGATGTAAAGTTTTTAATGAATAGTTTTATGTGCGCATCTCAGAAACTCTGAAGAGAGTCTAGAAAATCTGCAAGGACTTGCCCTGCTTGGGAAAGGAAATAAATGTGAAGATGGAACAGGATGGAAGCAAGTCACCAGGTGGAAGGGTGACTTGAGGCAAGCCCATTTTTCCCTGGGCTCCATTTCCTCCTTCCTGTGGAAGCTGGATTTCATGGTATCTGCCAGCTCTTCACCAGCAGCAGCCATAGATAGAGAGGACGGGGTGTCCCTGTCTGTGTGGAGCTTTGCCTGCATCCAGTCAACCCTTGTTTGTTCAGCACCTACTGTTGGCCAAGCTGGCTGCTTAGGCACCAAGGATGCAAAGGTGAGGGAGGACCCATCCCTGCCCCTGTGAGCTTTCAGCCTGGTGGAGGAGAATGAAAGTTGCAGGATGTGGAGGAAGCATGGGGATGGAAGGGCACTGGGGATGTTCTGGGAGCACGTTTGAGGGGGGCTCTCTCTGTTTTGCCAAGCCTTCATAGAGGAACTGGCTCTCAAGTGCATTGTGGAGGTGGAGGATGAGGAGGAGGAAGCAGCAGCCAGGTGAGGGGCCCAAGCAGCAGGTGGGAAGGTGCAGGTGTGGGAGCTCCTGGCATATTTGAGGATCCTGAGAGTTCTGGTGGGCAGTGGCTGGGTCCAGGGGACCCTTTCTGTCACACTAAGGAGTATGGGCTTAATACTCAAGATATTAAAGATCCACCATCAGGCTTCAGGAGAAAGAAAATAACAGTGTGAAGCCCATTCGGGCAGCAGGGTGGGATTGTCCTTTGTTGGGGGAAGGGGACAAAAGCAGAGGATGTGGTCAGGGAACCATGAGGAGGCGTTGGTGACAAGTAACTGGTGCCTGAATTAGGCTAATGACTGTGGTCAGAAGAGAAGGGAACACAGCTGAGGGTCAGGATCCTGAAGAGTTAGCCAAGCAACACTGAGGAACCTGGTGGTCCTATCCTGTGGACAGTAATTTCCAAGCCAAAACAATGCTACTGAATAATTGCCTATGAACTATCTCTCTGCTGGCCTGCGGGCTTCTAGGGTGACAGGGAACCATGCTTGTATCTTTTGTATCCACCATTAATATCTCCTGTAGCCTTAGTGTAGTGCCCGGCACATAAATGAAGAAGAAAAACTCATCCCCTTACATGAACATGCCGTGGGGGGGGGGGTAGTCATCTCCTTTTCCAGGCATTAAGCTTGTCAAACCTCAACAATTAAGATTCTTGCCAGAGGTGCCCAGGGATGGTGTGGGGATAAAAAAGAGTTGCTGGCTTGGGGCTGCGAGAACATGAGTCACTCACTGCCTTTCCCCTGCAATCTGCGTAACTTGAATACATCGCCAAACCTCTCTGAGCCCTGGTTTCCCCACCTGTAAAATGAAGATGATATTACTGTTCAACCTCCTAGATTGTAATGAGGACTGAAAGAGGTTACCCATTGTGTCAGCATCTGACACAAAGTCAATAAATGCTGGTTGGGATAGAAAGATGGAAGGAAGGAAGGAAGGATGGATGGATGGATGGATGGATGGAAAAAAGAAAAAATGAGATGATGAATGGATGGACAGACAGATGGAAGGATGGAAGGAAAAGAGAAAGAAAAGATGAATGGATGGAGAGAGGGAGGAAGGGATAGATTGGTGGAAGGAAAGAAGGAAGGAAGGAGGGAAGGAAGGAAGGAAGGAAGGAAGGAAGGAAGGAAGGAAGGAAGGAAGGGG
>NW_003852462.1:10189015-10255888 GCF_000181295.1 Otolemur garnettii
AAGGAAGGGGAGGAAGGAAGGAAGGAGGGAAGGAAGGAAGGGGAGGAAGGAGGGAAGGAAGGAAGGGGAGGAAGGAGGGAAGGAAGGAAGGAAGGAAGGGAGGGAGGGAGGGGAGGAAGGAAGGAAGGAAGGAAAAAAGGACATATGGACCAATGAAAGGAACATTCTGAAGAGGATATAAAGTCAGGTTCTTTTTCAAACCCATCTTCATTCCATTTGGGGGCTTCTATGTAATAAATTGATCAGTGCTAAAAATTAAAAAGCCATCTGGTCTTGGTTTCCATGAAAGTCTATGGCCTACTGCCACTGAATGCTGAAGATTTAAAGTTCTTATTTTAGGTTCTGTCTAGACACCTCTCTAAATAGGAACTTTATGCTAATCTGCAGGTGTTGCTTATGAACAGGTTATTTCTAAATAGTATAGCTGGTACAGGACTCAAAAAAAAAAAAAATCCAAGAGCTAATAATACTTATTGAGACCAAGGTCTCCGGTAGGAAAAGTCCATTGTCCACTCCTCTTCCCCACACCACCTGGTTCCTGCCTGTGTGCTACCCAATTATAGGTGAATCAGATATTCACAGTGGGTATAATTAATTAAATGCGTTTTGACTAATTAATTGAAGAACTGGTAAATAGGGCCTCCCTTTGGTAGTATGAAGATGCAGGTACTGTTGCTGCTGCTCAAAATATGAAAAGAGTGCGCTTAGAAAGTAGCGTGCCATGGATGGAACACTTTTCTTTTAAGGTTTGTCAAGTCGTATCCCACTGATCCTGCTAACTCCCTTTAATCAGTACGTATAAAATTCATCTGAGAACATAAAATATATCTGACAATGGCATACATCAAATCCCAAACTGAACATTCAAAATAAATTGTATCGAGATTTTGTCACAATCATTGATTTCTGCTTTTCAAGCTGGTTTCTGGGGGCAGCCACATAAAAGTTAAACACAAGCTATCTACAGGCTCATTGGATTGCGGTAATTCATTAAGCCAACAGTGGCTTTAATAAATCTAAGCATAAAGATCGCGTGCACAGACACACTCAGTCTGGAAATGTGCCACCAATCAAAGAGGGTAGCAAAACTAATCTTGCTGGCACAGAGGGGAGGTGAGAAGTAGCTTCGAGGGTGGCTAAGGGCTGGATTCCAATGGTAGTATTGCAAGATCAGATCACTGGGGAGGGGGGAGCCCCTTGGAACCAGCCCCTCAACGGCTGGTGGCCGGCCTGTGGTCAGAACAGGCAACTGGTTCTTTGAACAAATCTGGTTTTAGTCTTAAAGGCGAGCCCGTGTGAGCCTGGTGGTTGAGTGATCTTGGATTCCATGGATTGATTTCACCCATTGGGTTTACCTCCTAATCATGATGCGTGATCGTTGCATTCTTCATCATTCACAGAGCTTTTTCACAGCCAGCAACTCCTTTAGTCTCATGACAACCCTAAGAGAGATGAGGCCAAGATCATTATTGTGCCCATTTTACAGATGAGAAAACAGAAGTTTAAAAAAGCAAAGCGATTTGTCAGCGGTGTCACGACCAGCAGAGCTGGGGTCCTGATAGTCAAAAGTCCGAGCTCTGGGTTCAAACTCCACCTCTATGGCCTACTAGCTAAATACCTGTAGGTAGGTTATTTAACCTTTCAAAACCTCAGTGTTCTCACCTGTGCGGTGAGGATAATAAAAGTATCTACCTCCCACTTGTTGGAAAATTTAGAGAGTGCCTCATGTACGTAATGAGCACCCAGTACATGTTTGCCATTGTTCATATAGAATATCAGGTTGTATTACAAAGGAAAACAACTTGAACGAGGCCCGGGAAAGTAATTAATGGCAATTTCAAGTTCCATTTCACGCCAGTAGTGGAAACCTCGCCCCTGCCACGCACTAGCCGTTGCCAACTGTGAAGCTCCCTTCTTGCTGGCATATGTTAAAAGCAGCCCGTGGTATTTCAGTCCCTTTCAGCTGTGACTCATTGTTGTAAATAGCGGTGCAATGAGGAGATGAGAGAAGAATTTAAATACACTAACTGACAGAATTTTTAGGGAAAGTGATACACAGGAAGATAAGAAGCAATCGGAAAAATTGACATCAGCCCTTGTGATCTCAAAGGTCATCGATGTGGGAGTCTGCTCATGGAAATATGTCTTTGTAAATTCTGGGTGATCATTTAATTGAACAGGAAAGGTATTTATTCATTCCCATCAAGTCCTAGGAGCAGAGTGGATGTATGTCAACTGAAATGAAAAAAAATGCATGCTGCTTTGGGGGCAAAGTGGGCCATTCATATCCAAGTTAAAACGTAGGACAGAATAGTCAATGGGGTCACTTATTAGGATTTGATTCACCATTTGAAAATATGTTGATATTAATGTGCTTTATGAATTTATTTTTTTTCCCAACTCAGCTCCTTGTTACAGCCCTTATTTTATTTAGGAAAGAGAATGGTTTCATGTTCATTAATGTACTTGAACTTTGCAATGACCCTTTGGAGCCAGGCAGGTAAGTATGATCATTCCCACTTTATGAGAATATAATGTATACTTATTGAGGCCAGGGACCAAGACTTTTGTCCTTTTATTTTTTTTCCCATCTCCAGAGCCTACCTAATAAAAATGTAAGTCAAACATTATAGCAGAACCACCTAATGCTCCACTTGAGATATCAATCTTTCCTTAGACGGCAGTGCAGAAGAGGCTTACTGCTCCAGCCTCCTGGAGTTCAAATCCTACCTCTGCCAAGCATTGCCTATATGGCTCTTGGAATCTATTTCTTGAAAACTCAGCTTGTAACAGTATTGATAACACCTGCCTTTCTGTGGCGGTGTTAGAATCATTAAATTTCAAGAGGACACAATGAGGGAGAAATATCCCTAACACCTATTAATGCTCAAAAATTATAGTTCTCTTACTCATGAGTGTACTTACAAATGGTAAGATAAGCATACTATTTGACCAGTACTGGGATTTTTTTTTTTTTTTGAGACAGTCTCAAGCTGTCACCCTGGGTAGAGTGCCGTGGCATCACAGCTCACAGCAAATTCCAACTCCTGGGCTTAAGCGATACACTTGCCTCAACCTCCCAAGTAGCTGGGACTACAGGTGCCTACCACAATGCCCAGCTATTTTTTGGTTGTAGTTGTCATTGTTGTTTGGCAGGTCTGGGCTGGATTCGAACCTGCCAGCTCCGATGTATGTGGCTGGCACTGTAGCCACTGAGCTACAGGCCCCAAGCCCTGAATTTTTTTTTTTTTAAAGCATGCTTTAATCACCTGATTGAGAATTAACAGGAACAAACCGAGTCGCTGGTGCGTTCCTGTGTAAGGCACAGGATCCAGGGGCCTCACGCAGCAGCTAGACAGAATTCTTAGCACTCCTGTGAAAAGACTCTTCTCTCTAATTTAATGCAATACACTGGTATTAATAAGCAGCAGGGAACCCAGTGTGAGGCTGCCCGCTGCCTTTCATACGGGGTCTGTTCACTTTATTATTTCCTAGGACATCATATAGACCTTTGCCAAGTAGGGGGAAAATCTGCTCATTTAATTTCCAAGTAAGGGATAATTAGTACCCGATTGTGACTCACAGCTACGGGGACCCGACATCTTTTTCATGGCATATTATTCAGGATTTTTGCAAATTCACTGTCTCTGAGACTTCCGGGGTAATTAAATTGTGTTGAAGTCGGCTTAGTTTTCACCATCACTGGTGAATGTATCTTTAAACTATGCTAGTAGCGTAACCATGTATAAGGAAGAATTGTGTGATGGATGCTGGTGGGAGGGTGGGGGAGATTAAGGACAGGTGACCCATGGCTGTGAGTTGGACACATTGTGTGGTAGGGGCTGGATTAGGACAAAAGGGACGGACATTTAAGGAGCACCTCTCTGCACCAGATTTAAAGCTGGGCGTGCGTGTGTGTCAGCCCATGTAAGTCCTCCCAACTGCCTTGGGAGGCCCACCTTGACCTCTACATTCCAGACTCTGGGCCAATCCTCTACTCTCACCACTGAGCCTATCAGAAGGCTTCAAGAAGGCCGCTTGCTCCCCACGACTTTGGTGACACCACACCTGATTTTGCTTCCCACCCCCCTTATTGCTTCTGCTGTTGCTTGTTTTTCCTCGTGCCCTTGACCTCCAAATGATGGGGGCTTTCCCGTCTACGTCGACACACATTTGTTAGATCTCATCCCGTCTTCAGTCTCTGAACATCCCCTAGATGCTGCTAACTTCCAAATTCATGGCCCCGGCTGCCCACTTGGTGTGCCCACTGGGATGTCCAGCAGGCATCTCACAGGCAGCACACACTCCACCCCCGCCTGCTCCTCCCCCTCTGTAGGCGACGTTTTCCTTCTTCCGCTCACATCCAAAGCCTTCCTCTTGCATGTTCTGTGCCCAGCCTGTCACTAAGCTGTCAGCAAGGCCTGTGCCCCCACCTAGATACCCTAGACAGTGGACGTTTATCTGAACAATCACTTGTCTGCACGCTCTGCCCCCCGCCCCCGAACACCAGCTGCCGGCTTTCTGTCCACCTTTGTGCCTGGCTGGACATGGCACTAGCTGCCTCTACTCCTGCCTCCTGACTGCCTTTTCCACACAGCAGCCAGGGGGACTTTTTTTGTTGTTGCTGTTTCTGGTTTTTTGAGACAGAATCTCATTCTCTCACCCTGGGTAGAGTGCCATGGCATCACCGCTCACAGTAACCTCAAATTCCTGGGCTTAAGCGATCCTCTTGCCTCAGCCTCCCAAGTAGCTGGGACTACAGGTGCCCACCACAATACCTGGCTTATTTTTCTATTTTTAGAAGAGACAGGGTCTTGCTCTTGCTCAGGCTGGTCTTGAACCCTGAGATCAAGCAAACCACCTGCCTCAGCCTCCCAGAGTGCTGGGATTACAAGCATGAGCTACCATGCTTGGCCAGGGGAGCTTTTTTTTTTTACTGTATATATGATTTTATTGTGTTTTTGATTATGTACACATATGATTTCTTTTCTTTTTTTTCCTTCATGATACACATAGATCATGAATACATTTGTGCCTTTGTGGGGTTCAATGTGTTGATTATTTGCACCAACTGGAGTGCTAAGCACAAATCATCTGATGTCGCTCCTCCGCTCAACACCCCCTGGTGGCCTCCCTCTCACTCAGAGTAAGAGCCGAGGTCCTGATACATCCTTACAACTCCCACACAGACCCGATCTGGTCCTGCTTCCCTGTGGCCTGATCTGCTCACCCCTGCTGCCCTTGCTCCGTACCCACCGTGACGGCTGCCCCAGTGATTCTCAGACAAGCCAGGGACTCTCGAACCTCTGGGCCTTTGCACTGGCTGTTGCCTGTTCCCTGGAGCAAGGTTTCTCTAAAATATCGACCTGGTTTGTTCCCTCATGTGCTCAAAGGGCACCTGACTGGAGAAGTAAGGGTCCCTGACCACCCCATGTAGAACAGAAGCCCAAGTTCACTCTCTCCTCATCCTCCTCCTTGGCCTTTAGCTGCTCCCCCATCCCCCACCCACAGGTGGAGCACACCCTGGTGGGCAGAGGCGTCGGGTTCTCACCACCCAGGCTAGAGGGCAAGATGCCCACGGGCAGGAGCTTTGCCTCTACTGCTTTTCTCATTGCTGTAGCTACGGCGACTTGGAAAGCACCTGACGTCTGACCTGTATTGGGTACTTACCCGCCTATCTTAATCCAGGTCCCAACATCCTCATTCCACAAGCAAGAGAATTCAAGCTTGGCGAGGTCAATAACCGCCCGTAATTCCCTGGAACTAAAATGACTTCCCAAATGCAATCAGTGTAACCTGGCTTCTTGTACTCTCCATGAAGCCCCAACAATAAAAGAAAATGACTTTCTAGACCAAGTGAAAAGAATCCCCTCCTGGGCTCTTTCCACCACCCAGCAATGTTGAAGATTTGCCATTATATTTTATCTATTGATGTATGTTTTGTGGTAAGACATTTACAATTTACTCTTGCTTATTTTAAAATACACCCTTTCATTGTGCCCATTAGGTGAAATCCCACCAAATGCCCTCCTCCTTCCCCTCTCCCTCCCTCCCCGCCCTTCCCCTTTACTAGACTATATTTGTGTTTTATCATTCGTATGGAGATGTAAATGTTTACATACTGGTTTCATATTAGTGTTGAATACATTGGATACTTTTCCCCCCATTCTTGAGATACTTTACTAAGAAAAGAATGTGTTACAACTCCATCCAGGTAAACATAAAAGATGCAAAGTCTCCATCTTTTTTATGGCTGAATAGTATTCCACGGTATACATATACCACAATTTGGGGAACTGCACGGGAAAGAGGTAAAGCATATCTGTTTGGAAAATAATCAACACTCGCTTCTGTCTTCCTCCACCAAATGAGAGGGCTGAACTGAAGAGGCTTTAGGAACTGACTCTTCCAACTTAAAAATTGGGGAATTTTTCATTGCATCTTATAAACCCCCCAGATCAGTGGGCTCAGGTTGCAAAGGGGGTTCTCAAACAGCGGGAGGAGATTTTCCTTTACAAAGAACTGCTCCCACATCTGGGACCTGTGCATAGGCCTTGGAGAGACAGACTCTTCTGGGGAGGGACGGTCCCTCCTGCAGTTCTGCTCAGTCACAGGGTGGGGGCAGGGAGCATCCCCAGCTAGACTTTGAAGAGAGATTTAGGACTCTTGTACTTTGAACTGGTCTATAAAGGGTTTGGGGTTTCTTTTTACATTTTTTTTTATTAAATGATAGCTGTGTACATTAATGTAATCATGGGGTACAGTGTACTGTTTTCATATACAATTTGAAATATTTTCATCAAACTGGTTAACACAGCCTTCGTGTCATTTTCTTAGTTATTGCGTTAAGACGTTTATATTCTACTTTTAGAAAGATTCACTTATACCCTTGTAAGATAAACCATAGAGCTGATCCCTTGAATCACCCTCCCTCCACCCCTAAGAATTTTCGTGATAAGAGCAAAAAAAACACATAGCTTTTATTTTTCATGAATCCTTATTACGTGATGTTGAAAGAATCAATAAACAACATATCTTCATTAAAAAGAGTGCTCGTAAAGGGGTACAGAATTGAGCTCTGCCCTGCACAAAAGTTTGTTCATCTGTCTCAGCCACCCAGAAATGTCCAAACTACAGCCTGCCATCTGCATACAAATTATTATTTCTTTATTCACAGGCTTTTTTTTTTTTTTTTGGCCAGGGCTAGGTTTGAACCTGCCACCTCTGGTATATGGGGCCGGCGCCCTACTCCTTGAGCCACAGGTGCTACCCTGCCTGCCTGCAGATTATTTGAGGACTGTTCTGCCTATTTCTGGTGTTACATATCATGAAAAATATCCACAGACCTTTTTTTTTTTTTGCTCATCCTCTTTGGTTAGTGTCTGTGTATTTTTTTGATGTTTATTTCAGATTCACATGATTAGGTTACATTGTTTGTGTTTGTAAAGTTAAAGTCTGAGTCGTCGTTGTAAAGTGTGTCATTGACTCATACCTTATACTGTTAGGTGGGAACTTACCACGCCCCCTTCCTTCCTCTCTCTTCTTGAATTTCATTGAGTTTTTCTCTTCTGCGGGCCACTGCTGTTCATCTACAAGGTTCCATGTAGTATGGAGTCCATGAAATGCTTGATTTTCCATTCTTTTGTATTTAAGAAGACAACTCTTTCCATGTGCAGCAGAAAAGAAAAATGTTGGAACCCCCCTGGGACCATGAGCACTGCAAGAGGAGAGACCGGGTCTCCCCCAGCCCTGCACCCCCAGCACAGTGGAAAGCAGAGTGGCACACATCCACAAGCACATGCTTTGTGCCTGGTACAATTTTAAGCCCTTTATCCTTATCAGTTGATATGATCTTCATGATAACTCAGTATGACAGAAACTCTCAGTATTGCCACTGCACAAATGAGAAAACTGAGGCACAGAGAAGGCAAGCTCTCAGCTTGGTGGAGGTCATCTAGGGATTGGACCCCAGACCATCCAGTTCCAGACACAAGTCAGCACTCTTAGCTAGTACGCCGTCCTGCCCTCTGCAGTTGTTCCTTAGCAGATGGGTGGTGCATGAATGAATGAAAACATGGGTGGTGGCAATGCTTATAACTAGCACATAGCCACCAGGACACCTGAGATCCGGCTCCCTGCATGCAGTTTACTGGGGAGTGCTCTGGGTAGACATGACTATAGGAGGAGGAAGTCAGGATCGAGCCAAGGGAAAAGCTGGCAGGGAGTGTGCTTTGCCCTGTTGCCTAGGGGGAGCTCTGGAGCCGAGATGGCCCTTCGGAGGAGTCCCAAATGGAGACAAGGGAGCTGGGCTTTTGAATCCAAGTCACTGGCCATGGACTGGTGCCCAAGTGGGGGCCATTAGCTGGGGTGGGCCCTGCCACAGAGGGCAATGGCTGGTGAGGGGTGCAGCTGTGTGGTTCAGGAGCTGATAGTCTTAGTCTGGGCAGGTGACGTCATGGGCCCTGAAGTGGACAGCTTAGGGAAACCTCAGAGATAGGCATGTACACCAGGTCTGGTCAATCAAAGGAGCCTAGGGGTCATGGTGATGGGCTTAGAGAGAGAGAAATGCTCTTTTTCCTCCAACGTAGCTTAATCCGAAACCCTGCAGTATCCACTCCACTGGCTGGGGGTTTGTGTAATGACCTCCTTTAACCCCCATCACCATCCTCCATCAAGTGATGTATTTGATTTCCCCACTTTGAAGCAAACTACACCCTGGAGAAGTGAAGTCACTTGCCTCAAGCTGACCCCCTGGGAAGTCACTGCTGGGATTGCAGCCCAGTGGGTGTGACCATGACTGTCACTGCCCGGCCACAAGTCAAGCTTGGCAGCTTATTTTGCGGGCATTGGAGTAGTGAGTGTGGCACCTGTTCCCTACTCCCTGCACCTCTTGTGAGGACACCAGCTGGATCCCCTGGGACCTCACCCAGGCACGTATACCAGGCGTCATTGATCAAAGGAACGCGTGCCCTGGTAGTGGTGATGAGCTTAGGGAGAGAGAGAAATACTCTTTTTGCTCCAAAGTAGTTTAAGCAGAACAGCGTAAGCCTGGAGCTGCCTCTGGTCATGCTGCCCCAGCCTCCTCTGCATGGAGAAAGGTCAGCTGCACAGGAGAGAATGGGAAATGAGGCCAGTGCATACATAGACAGGAGCGAGAGAGGGAGGGCCTGATGGCTCTGCTGGACTTCCTGGGGTTCCCGAGCTCAGGTCCCCCTCCAGACCTCCCCACCATGTGAGCCAAGAAGTTTCCCTGGGTTCCTAAGCTTGTGCACACTGAGTTCCTGTCACTTGCAAGCAGTGTTGTGGCCCCAATTGTGTCCCCTCAAAATTCATATGCTAAAGTCCTACCCCTCATACTGCAGAATGTGATCGCATTTGGGGGCAGGGTCTTTCAAGAGGTAATTAAGGTAACCCTACTGAGGTCGTAGGAGCAGGCAGGCCCTCATCTAACCTGACTGGTGTTTTGGTAAGAAGAAGCAATTGGGATGCAGAATACCCAGAGACATGACCATGGGGAAGCGCAGGGAGATGATGGCTGTCCATAAGCCAGGGTGAGAGGCCTCAGAAGAAACCAGTCTTCACTGTGGACTTCCAGACTCCAGAGCTATAAGAAAATAAATTTTGGTTGTTTTTAAGGCCCCCAGTCTGCAGTATTTGGTTATGGTAGCCCTAGCAAAACTACTACAGGCAGGATGACACCCTGAAGGCAAGATGCTAGTTTTAATAATGTATTAGTCAGTTTTTGCTGCATAACAAGCAGCCTCAGAATCTCAGTGGCTTCCCACAATATTCATTTTTCTTGTTTATGGACCAGCAGATATGGACGCTAGGGGAGCGTGGCCATAGTCTGGCTGGGTTTTACCCCAGGGTGTGGTTCTGGTTCCCATTTGCTCCACACGTCTTCATTGTGGAGCAGGGCTTAATTAGACAGCTACCTGGAGCTTAAGGACCCAACCCAAATTGTGCAAATACACATAAGACCTTGGCTTGCTGCAAATTCCAGTAAAATTCCAAAGGCCAATGCAAGTCACATGGCCAAGGCTAACAGCAGTGGGGGTGGGAGGTTCTCTGTCTACTCCAGCGAAAGGCAAAGGGCAGATAGGTAGGGGATACCATCAGTGTGAGGGTGTAAAGAACTAGGAACAAAATCTGGTCTGCCCACAAACAGGCAAGGGGACACAGGAAAGGGTTGCTGACTGACTCCCAAGGCAGCGGCACATCCTGGCCCCCCACACTGAGGTCAGCTAAAGTGCCACATCGCCTGTGTCCCAGAGGGAGGACTGGCTTCTGTGGATCGTCTGTTAGAATTACAGCAGAGTCAGCTGAACCCCAACACCTCCTCAGAACGGCACATAACATCTCGAGCGAGCGGCAGCTCTGTGTGCAGAGAAACCAGATCCTTCCTGGGAGATCAAAATCAATTTTAAACAGACACAGCTGTTGCCTAGCAGGGATGTTGCGAGGAAGAGGGGGAGACACCATAGGAAATGTTTCGTTTCTTTTGTTTTAAGTGGCTGGGATAACCAAAGAGGAATTTTTTTTTTTTTTTTAAGGCTGGATTATTAATTTCTGGGAGGGTCGGTTGCCAAGTCTGCTATCAAGGAAAGGACGTGTGAGTAAGATCAAAGGAATGCTTCCTCGTGGAGGCTTTCACCTCACATTGAGTTTGGAAGGTTTTCACAGCAGAAGGATCGGAAATAGAGCCAGTCTGGGTTTTTTTTTTTTGATGTGCCCCTCCGATGGAAGAAGCACATTCCACAGTTTAATACAGTTCAACAAATGTTTACTGAACACCCCTCCCAGGGTCATGTGCTCACTTATAAAAACACAAAACATATCATAACGGTTCAGTATGGCAGCTCCACTGGTGGGTCATCAGGGCCAGTCAGATTGTCCTCCCCTCCCCCAAATGTCAGTTGCACCCGCAAAGCAAGGGCGTTTGATTGAACATGGACTGGATATTGAGGTCCCGCCCAGATCTCGTATTCTGAAGTCCACACCGGGTGATGTGTGTTTCTCCCTTGCTCGTGATTAAAATTGGGGCTGTGCATACAGGAAATTGGTGACGCTATGGGAACCACAGCACTGGCCAAGGATGTTCAGGGCTCTTCCCAATGGCGCAGCCTCCCCTGGAGCGGAAGGCTAATACTTGCATTTATTCATTCATTGTTCCCCTCCCTCCCACCTCCCCGGAAAGGTTTCTTACTCCACGCCATCCTCAGCCTGCCTGTGTATACAGATCCCATCGTTCTGACACTATTTGCTTCAACAATCCCAGTGTCAAGTTTGGGTATAAGGAGGCCCATCCAGGAGAGTAAAGAGCGGACCATGGATCTGAGTCTGAGTTATTCGCTATCATAACCTTGAGTTACTTAACCTTCCTGAGCCTCAGTTTTCCTATCTGTAAAAGGGGAATAATGATAATAGCTTCTTCCCCACAGGTTGTCATCGAGTACTTAACACTGTGCCTGATGCAAGAACCCACTAGAATCATTGCCACATGTCATGATTATCCCTTCCAAACACACTCTAGGAAAACTGGATTTGGATCTACCAGCTCATGTAGCCTCTCTCCTTAGACCGTTCACAAAACCTTGGAGGGATAAGATTTATGCTGTCACTGAAATTTAACAAAGAATATAAAATAGCTTCATTCATAGACAGGTGTATGTAGCTGTGTGACAGCACGTGTAACTTTGAACTAAAGTAATAAAAGCAAAAAGAGCTTAGAAATAGAGCCTAGGTCAGTATAGATACCCTCTGAGCCAGGAAGGTGAAAACCCACCTCGTCAGTGATATATATGAGCATTTCCCGCTTAGCTGCACAGGGAGCTAACACCCAGGACTGCCAAGGTTTCCCTCTCTGAGTCTGTGCCTGTGGGCAAGCAGGGTGATGTTTACCTGGGGGGAGGGGACAGATGTCTTTCTAATTTGCACAAAGATGCCCTAAAAGCTAGCTAAGGCCTGGGTCGGGTCCGTCTTTCAGGAGACATTTAAGTTCACACTTTGGTTTGATGCTTCCTAATGAATGACAGACAAGAACTTGGACGTGCCTAGAAGCTCTCAGGTTCCCAGCCTTCTAACGTGACTTTCTGCAGGCTCCTGGCTGGCCAGGGGAAGAATCCAGCTCAGTCTCTTTTCTTCCAGAGAGTAAAGCATCTTGCATGCAGGATGGCTGTTTTAGAGTCTGGACGGACTAGACAGACAGACACATGCTGGTTATCCCAGCGATTTGAGAGGCTGGGCATGGAGGGGTCCAGGTGGCTGCGGATGTGAGTGCCGGATACCAGAAAAGGCCTTGTGAGAAGCAGGCGGAAGCACCTCCCTTGCTTCCTCAGCCCCACTTCCCTCCATCTTAAACCAAATCTCCTACTAGTTTGTCTCTCCAAAGGAAAAATCACGGTAGCTAGATGATCTGGGAGAAAGGTGTGGGAGCGCTATCTTGCTACCAAGATGGCTGAGGATGCTGACGTTGCCGTGAGCAAAAACAGCCCCCTCTTGGATGGCACACACAGCTAAAAACGTGGACCTGTGCTTCCCAATATTGGATTATTGTTTTATGTCTCCCCAGCAGGAAATAAGGCAGGTAAACAAATAAAGGGGTAGTCGATTAAGACAACTTTGCCTCTTACTGGCTAGAGACACATTATCTCAACGAGTTGATGGTGGAATAAAATATTTCTCTTCTAATTCTACAAACAACTGGACAGCTAATTCTCAGTATCAGGGCAGATGGTCGTAGGTACAAGTCCTTCCTGGTGTACTGAGTTGCCATTTGGCTAATTTTGGGCACTTTAGTGCTGGAAGTGTTTGGTACATCTTGGCTCAAGGGGCAAGATCTAAGACTCTTCCCTACACCTGCTGCTCTTGATTTCTGAAAACGGGGAGTACGTGCTGCCAGGCCTGAGAGCCTTTGGTGAAGAGTCATCAAGGGATATCAGGATCCTACAGCAAAATCTAGCAATAAAGGCATCTGGAAAACCCCTATGCTTGGGAGATGCTGCTTCTCACCAAATGTAATGTACTTCTGTTTAAAAAATGCCTCTAGACCTCCCCGGGAAAGCATAAGAAACAACTTTTATAGGATGGAGATCACAGGAATAATAATACTACCGGTGAGGAAAAAAATAAATTACCCATTTAGGGTAGGTCTGTTAAGTATTTCAGGCCACGGGAGTACCATTTTATGAACCAAAGAACTCATTTACCAAATGGGTCCCCAGGGGCTGCAATAACTAATGCACAGGCCACAAGGGAGCAGCTCCTGTCCCTGCTGCACGTCAGATCGGAGGCTTTTGCAGAGAATAAAGGGGCCCTGGGTTAGGAGGGACACAGAAGGTTCCCCCATCAACTAGCATGTGCAGGCATGAGACCACATTCAGGAATTGTGGGGACCAGGAAAGGAAGAAAGAGAGGAAGGTGGGGCCTTTAGAACGTACCCACCCTGGTTTGAATCTGGTTGTGCTGCTGGGTAGCTGGGCGAGTGTGAGCAAACCTCAGGAGCCTGAGTTTTTTCTTAATGGTATCTTCGGTGCTGGGAGCAGTCAGCCTGGGTTTTTGGAAATGGACGTCCGAGGAGAGCAGTGGCAGACCACAGTGGATGCCCAGAGAACGAGCGATTGGCACAACTATCACACACACAGTCGCCGCCTTCATCACGAGCATCCTCGGCACCCTGAGCTTCGTCTCCGCTATCTGTATCCGCAGCATCTGTTGAGTTCTTTCTAGGCACCAGGCGCTCTGCCAAATGATTTACAGGCGTCATCTCATTTCATTCCTCGACAAGTCTGTGAGGTCGGCAGCACTATCATTCCCATTTTCCTGATTTGGAACTTGAAGCTCAGAGATATTAGGTAATTCACTGAATGTCACAGAGCTAGGGTTTGAACTTGAACCCATGTCTAACTAGCTCTAGAGCCTATGCGTTGAAGCTCCCCACCTCCCTCCCTCCGTGGTGTCCAGGAGGGATGACACTGTGGATTGTCCTGCCTATGGGCTGTCGAGAGGTGCCTTCACTAAGATTCTGGGAAGTCGGAGTTGACCAACGGGACGTGAGAGTGGCTGGAAGACTTGACCCTACCCCCTTTAGCTTTGGGAGGGGAGGAACTGCTCAGAGATGGCTCCAGAAAGTGCTGGAAAATTAAACAGTGGCCCACCCCATGCATGTAGCCGCAACATGAAAGGACAAGAGGTTGGGTAAAATGCGTGGGGGTCGAGCCCCTTCTTTGGTTGTACAGCGATGGGCGTCTGCAGGTGGAAATATTGGTCTCAGCGTGTTGTATTTTGTGTGGCTCTTGCTGTTGTTCACAGACACACAAAGAGGCTGTGACAGAGCCAAGGGCTCCGGTCCACATCCTCTCTTGTGTGACACATCAAAAAACCAAGGAACATTCGAGGAAGGGGGGAAGGGGGGACGGCAGTTCTGCCAAGAAACAGATAAGTGAAGCCTGTATACTGATGTGTTTGTCTGCCGTGAGCACGTCTACTTAATACTTATCTATTGCCTACATAGGAGCTGCGGAATTAGAAGGGATTCTTAAAGAACTATTTGCAAATGAAAAATGCACAAGAAAGGCCTGGGTTAGTTAAATACACACACAGAAGAGACGCGCCTGACCGACTTGCCTAGCTTTAGATGAGAGATTGCTCGTGAAGTCAGGAGCAGCCAGCGTGTCATTCTTCACGCTAATAACTCTGCTCTGTGTCCACACTGATATATGTTGATGGGTCTGTGCATCCACATGTATGTTTAATCAACACCAGCACAAACCCCATTCCCACCTTGTAGCTACGGGCTGTCTCCGTAAGCCCCGCAGTATCTCCACTGGTTTATTTTTTTCTCCCATTCTTACATTTCATGCTGTGGTTATGAGGGAGGCCAACGGTGCAGCGGTGGGGGTCCCGCCACCTGCGTGCTCTTCTCCATGGTTCTGTCCCCTTCCTCGTCTCCTTTCAGCCACAGCTCTGAGCCCTGACTGCTGTCTGGAGATGTGCTGCCCTTTTCCCCAGAGCACATGTTCAAACCCACTCGGCCAAAGTCAACCGTGGAAATGCACAAGGGATACACCTCCTAGATGGGCCAAGATTCACATGTGACAATTTGAATAAACACGGCATCCCTCTGCAGAGAAGTAGGGTAACTCCCCAAGGACTCTTGGGTGGAAGTGGGTGGGGGAGATGCAGGCCAGGCCAGACACCATCAGGCTGCCATTCCTGGGGCTCCCCGAGCGCTGACCTATTTCACACTCGGGCTCAGTGCTTTCTTCGTGAGCATCCGCCCTGGGTGTCCGGAGTGGTGAACCTTAAACCTCATGGTGCGTCAGACCCTGCTGAGCACTTTGCTGCAAATTCAGATCAGACACCAGGCACACCCAGAGATTCTGGCTGGGGCGTGGGCTTCTACGGGTTACCAAGCATCTCCTGGGGAGTTCCTATCTTCCAGGTGGTCTTCATGTTGGCTTCGAGAAACACTGGAACCATCCTAAAGTCCAGAGGCATGCCTCACAGAGCCTGGGAGGGGACACTTTGCAGAAGGTGGCCTTTTAAGCTAGACTGGAGGAGGAGGGACCATCACATCCATGGGTATCTCCCCAGCTCCCATGGGCAGCCTCCTGCCAATGCAAAGATGCATTAGGGTCTCTCAGGGTTCTGACTTCTACACTAAGAAGCCCATCCCTTGCTGGCTTCTCTCTCAGACTTCCCCTTTCACACCCTGTCCTGGGTAAGGATTCCTGCAGACCATGCACTAAGCCTTGCAGGGAGGAGTGCGTGGATGCCATCTCTAGTTTCTGAGATAGAAACTGTGTCCTTGACTGAGTCACAGAGAAAAGGCATCACATGTAGGGGTACCGGAGTCCTGGCCCACAGCACATCCCCTCAACAAATATGTGTGAGTATAAGTGGAAAGACTTGATCTTAGAATCTCATTGCCTTAATCTGGCAAATGCAGATTCCTGTACCCCCTCTGCATAAAGAAGCTGTTTTGAGCATAAAATAAGAAGAGAGCTGTGAAAGTCTTTTGCAAAATTAAGATGTGACTCTAATGCCTGGGGAAGACTGCCTATAAGAAGGATTTAAATGAGAGAAGTGAGAATATTTGTGGCTATGAATTTGTGTGGGTTGAGGGAGAGGGATTTGTTTGATCAACCACAAACTCTTTGGCGAAGCATCTATTAAGCACCAGGCAGTGATAGCAAACGGAAGAACAGAACCCAAACCCTGCCTTCCTAAGGCTCTCAGTCTGGCTAGTGGGTACATGCAGCCTGGGAGACGGATGGTGCAGTTCTTGCCAGGGCGTTTTGCGGCATGCAACAGAAATCATCAAATTTTCTAAAGGAAAGGGCACTTATTCTTGGGAATTCCATGGCATCCAAGATAAAGCAGAATAAGCCGGATTGCTTTGGGAACCCCAGTATCAGGAGTTTAAAGACCTTTGCCTCCCAGGAGCCAAACTCATGGTACCTCATCTCTCAAATCCTTTGGTCTATATTTCAAAGTAGCAAATAAAAAACAAAACGATGATCGGGGTGACATATGTTAATAAGTCGATGCTGAATGTTAAATCTAAGGGATGAAAAGGAATCCGATGCAGAGAGGCAGGGGATAATATTCCTGGCAAAGGCAAGAGAAAAGACAAAGGCCCTGAGGTCAGGGAAGAATTAAGCAGCAAGAGCGTAATCAGCAAGGGGCAGTAGCCAGATTACACACGCTTGCTCTTCACCTGCTATCAAGAAAATGCCATAGAGCGGTGCCTGCGGCTCAAGGAGTAGGGCGCCGGCCCCATATGCCAGAGGTGGTGGGTTCAAACCCAGCCCTGGCCAAAACTGCAAAAAAAGAAAAGAAAATGCCATATGATACATATCAGATAGGTTGCTTTCTAAAACTTTGATTTAAATCCTCCCAGCTCCTTTGTTAACAAGACTGTATGGTCCATTTCTGAGTCTGGGTCTCCATGTCTCTGTGAGCAAGGAGGGGGCTGGAGCAAATGATCCCGTTTGCATCCTAGGACCAAAAAACAGAATTCATTTGTCAAGTAGGGTGACCGTACATACCGGGTTTCCTGGGGCCGTTTCAATTTATGCCACTTGTCCCGGCTTAATTATTCATAGCATCCTCCTTCACTCTCAAAAGTGGCCCAGTTTGGACATTAGGTTAGAAGGTTGTGCTATTTATGGGGGAAGGGAGGTGCGCAGAGCTGGGCTGTCAGCAGTGGGTTAGGCGCTTTGCCTTGATTCTTGTTAGGCATTTCCTTCCGCTGAGCTACAGGGAGGTTGGTTTTGCAGACTTTCCAAAATGCCCAGGCAAGCTTTGATGGGCACCAAATATGCATAGCACAATTTACTCACGCTACTCGGAAAGATCTGACACTCGGCACGCACTGGTGGAAGCTGGTAACCGCACGTGGGCCAATGCCTGAGCCTTGCTTGGATGGGGTCTGGTTGGGTGTGCGTGATGGCAGCAGTGAGTGACAGTGGGATCATATTGGTTCGGTTCTTAATATCCACAACCTAGGGTATAAGGTAGGGGTTAACTCTGGGAACATGCAGAGGGGAAGACCCCAAAATGGAGCCCATAATACTGTCAAATCCTCATAGCTATGGACCCCAGAGAGGGCAAGCTGTGGGCAAGCGAGCTTCAAATCCTTCCCACAGAAATTTATATGTATCTCCTAAGAAATGGGTGGTAAATGCGTATCAGCCCTGCCAACAGGCAAGTGGGTTGCAGTAGCTTGTTAGGCAAGTGGGTGGGGTCACAGATTGTGGGACTGTTTTCTTACCTGAGATCAGGGAGGAGGCAGGGGCAGAGGCTGGGGGGTAAGAAAGGTAAGACCTTTTTTGGTTTAAATCAAGTGGCACCTCCGAGGGTAACTGATCTCAGACTTTCTATCTACGATCTGGTCCTTTTGTGTGTACGTGAACATAAGCAGACACAGCTGGGGAAAGCCCCCTTCTTCATGTGAAGGAAAAAAAAAGTACTCAAGAAGTGAAATTCTTTAAACTTCTAGGAGGCACCCCAGGGGTTTTTTTTAGCAAGTTTCTTGAAACCTCAAAGAGAGAGATGAGGAGAAAAGGGGCCCAAGGAATGAGTCTTTGCTTTCTTTGCTCCTTGTTAGATTTTTGTTTGTTTGTTTGTTTTGTCTGAAGATTCTGGCGTGTGGGGATGATCTCACAGAGGAGAAAATAAGTAACGTTGGGTCAGTTTGTTTATTGCACAAACAAGCTCACACATACTCATTTACAGAGCGCTTACTACAGGCTAGGCCTCAAGGATATGAAGATGAACAGCATGAGCAACTGACCCCTCCTTCCCCAGCCCAGAAGTTCACGGTGAAGTGGAGAGAGACCTGAGATCTGATAAATGACCGTTACCTCTGAGGCGTGCTGTGTAGAGAGGTTTGGGCACACATCTGCTCACACACACACGGCTTGCTCTTTAGTGCTGCTCTTAATTGTTTACCCAGCTCTGTCCCTAGAACGCCCCGTCCCATCTTTTTTTGTATTTGCGCATAAAATGATTTTTTTGTTTTGAGACAAGGCCTCACCCTGTTGGCTAGAGTGCAGTGATGGCATCATCCCTCACTGCAACCTCAAGCTGTTGGGTACCAGCCGTCCTCCTGCCTCAGCCTCCCAAAGTGCCAAAATTACAGGAATGTGCCACCAGGCCTGGCCTAACATGACTTTTTCCTTTTTTGAGGTTAAATTCACATAACATAAATGTAACCACTTCAAAGGGAACAATTCAATGGACTTAGTACAGTCAGGATGTTATGCAGCCACCACCTAGCTCTAAGACATTTTCGTCACCCTCAAAATAAAACTCTGTGCCTATTTATATTAAGCAGTTCCCCCTCATTCCCACCCTGCAGCCCCCAGAAAACACCAGTCTGATTTCTCTCTGTGAGAGGAGGCTTTGTGGAATATCAGCATTTCTTTTCATGGCCAAATAATATTCCATTGTCCGTTCACACCACAATATGTTTATCTACCCATTCATCTATTGACAGGCGTTTGGGTTCTTTCCACCTGACTATCGTGACTAGTGCTGGTGTAAACATTTGTGTACCGACATTCGAACACACTCTTTAGAACACAGACCTAGGAGAGGATTTCTTGGTTTGTACAGCAATTCTACATTTAAATCTGGAGGAACCACTAAGCTGGTTTCCATGGTGGATACCTTTCCCCTTCTGAACATCCACAAAGTTCTAGAGGTTTGATGCTTCTCCACGGCTTAACTGAAAAACTTGACTCCTGGATTATAAATATGCCAAGCAGCTCTAAGGGCTAGGTTGGTCCAGTTGCTCAGAGCTTGACCAATGAGGCTAAGGTCAGGGTTTGGTCCCCATTGACCGGTTAGCTGAGCTGTGTAGACAGAGTGAAGAACTGTGTCCACCAGCAACGGGCACCACCACTGAATCCTGCCCTCTTGCAAAAGCTTGTTGGTGGTCACAGGGGAAGGGGGCAAGTGTTTTTATGGTTTTACATAAAGGAAAAAAATCTGTCATCCAAGGTCTACTGAAGGCCTGGGAGGACTAACCTGGATCAGATGATTACTCTTTTCCAGTCCTGGTGTCACCTGGTTTCTGTGGGACCCTTGGGTAAACGTCTTAACCCTGTGCAGAGCCTCAGTCTCTTCTTCTTTGAAATGGGAACGCTGACCCTTACTCCAAAGGGACTAGATACGAAAGCACATTGCTTGCATTTTCTGGCTGGGTTGTTACAGGCTTCCAATAAACGCTGTTGAATCTGAAGCTAGACCACCTCTGCGCCTGCAGGCGCACCCCACTGCTTCTGCAGAGTACTCTTAGCTGCACTCCCAAGGTTGACTGAGCTGGAACGGTGGCCTGCTGTAGTCTAGGGGGTTACATTGGCTGTTTTAAATTGTCCTATTTGCATGGAATGAAGCTTGCTATGGTAACAAGGTCTGGTGGCTGGAATCCAGGGCCCCATTTCACTGAGCAGAGCCAGTGCTCTGGGACAGAAAGAGGAGCTGGAAGGGCTCATTAACGTTAAGTTACCCCAGTTCTCCTGCGAACGGGGAATCAGTAAACTGAGGCAGGCAAGAGGGACGACGCCCCAGGGACGCCTTCCGTGTTCTTTCCTATCTCATCTCCCTCCCCGCCAATACTCAGCCCAGCTAAGAAGCTTAGGACCTGGCTAAGGCTGGGCGCCCCTCTACCCGGCGTGCACACACGGAGGCTCAGGCTGTGGGGAGGTCGGAACGCCGGAGGCCCAAGCGAGGGAAAGACCGGGCTCCCTCCGGAGGTGGCCAGGGCAGGTCGGGCGGCGGGCGTGGGTGCACCAGCTCGGTTCCCCGGTAGGCGGTTGAGGGAACCCAGAAGCCAGAACTCCACTCCGGAGCTGGCGCTGGCTGGCGCCCCCACCCCCCGGAACCCCACCCCACCCCTGCTCCACTCCGGGCCCCACAGCCAAGCCCCCTCTCTCCCAAGCACCCAGCGCCCCCACCCTTCACCCCAGCACGGCGCGGGGCACTAATTCGCCGTGCAGGGGCTGCCCCACCGCTGCAGGGAGGGGACAGAGGGCCCGCCTGGGCCCGCGCGACCCCCCCACTCCTCTCCAGGAGCGCCACCTTGGCCCCCACCCGGCTGCCGCTCTCTGCCCCCTCCCCGGGGGGTGTGTCCCCGAAGTGGGGGCCGTGGGAGGCTGAGGGTGCCCCCAGCCCCGGGAGCAGGCCCCCTCCCGAGTGGGCGGCGAATGGTAGGCTCCATTTAAAGAGTGCCTGGCGGAGCGCGGTGTCCTTCTCTGAGCAGCTCTCGGCGCCCGCCCGCCGGGGTCTCGGCGATCGCTGCTGCTCCTCCTCCTCCTCCGCTTTCTCCTCCTCCTCCTCCCCCCGCCGCCTCGCCACCGCCGCGGCTCGGGCTGGAGGCGCCGCTGTCATTCCTGCGCCCGAGGAGCCGGCGCTGCCGGTGCCCGGGGGTCGGGGCGCGGGCGAGCCGGGCCGCGGGGGACCCAACAGGTAGAGCCGGGGGTGCCCGGCTGCGTGCCCCCCCGCGCATCATGCAGCTCTTTGTCACCTCTCTCGCCCCCAGGCCAAAATCCTGAGCATGATGGAAGACAATAAGCAGCTCGCGCTCCGCATCGATGGGGCGGTCCAGTCGGCCAGCCAGGAGGTGACCAACCTGCGAGCCGAACTCACGGCCACCAACCGGAGGCTGGCGGAACTGAGCGGCGGCGGCGGCGGCCCCGGCTCGGGCCCGGGAGCCGCGGCCAGCGCCTCGGCGGCGGCGGACTCGGCAGCGGCGAACATGGAGAACCACCAGCTCGGCGCGCAAGGTAGGGACCGCCCGGCGCCCCGGGCGGAGGGGAGGCGGCCGGCACGCCGGACCCGGAGCCGGCCGCGCGCTCGGGCCCCCCACGCCCGGAGCCGAGTCGCTCCACATCGGGGCTCCTAACGCTCTCAGCCCGGCGGTGGCCACCGCGGCTCCTTGGCTGGGAGTTGCAGGCTGCTGTCATTAGCAAAAACCTGGGCGCGTGTGCACGGGGTCACACGGTCACACCGGCCCCGGCCAGCGTGAGCCAGGCGCAGCCGGCGGGTCCCTCCCGGCAGCAGAAAGTGCCCTTTCATTGGCACGCAGCCCCCAGCTCCGTGGCAAACTTTTCATGTCCGGGCCTTGGCCCCCACCCCGCAGGGATGAATGCCACAGTCCCTCCTCCCCCCAGTTCCGAAGGCTCTTTCCTGCTCCCGGCTCTGCCGCTGTGGCCAGGTAGAGGGTTGAACTGGCGTGCGCTTTTCTTCCCAGATGCCATATCCCTAGCTCTCCTGGCATCTGGACTTTATTTTCTGCCTTATTTGAGATCGTGCAGGCAGCAGCATGGATGCAACAGCATGTGTCCTGCGCCGCAGGGAGTTTAAATCTCCAGCAAATATAAACGCTGAGAACACTTTCCTGGGGGGCATTGTGGACTTTGGAAGTGGAGTGGTGGGATCCTGGTGAGGAGGCTCAGAAGGTGCGTTGCATGGAGCCTGTGTTGGAAGGGACGCTTTGCAGTTTTGAGGAGGAAAGAGAAAAAGACAGTTGGTCAGTGCTGACTGACATTAACAGCGATTTAGCCCTGAACCCTTCCCTGCGAGGATTAAAGGTGCCTCAGGTATCCCTCAAATGTAGTTTGATTTCTGTGAATTAGAAAGTGAAGGGGCAAGCAGGCTTTTCGCGATTTTTTTTTCCTTTTTGTCTCATTGCTCTTTAAGAAACATGGGTTATTAAAATCATTTGAATTGTAAACTGAAGTGCTGGGATCCAGAACAGGATAGAAAAAAAAAATCTCCAGTCTATGAGGGCCACTTGTGTACTCATGTGACTTGATGAATAGAGGTACCAATTTGCTTAGTGGCTGCAAATGATTTTCTGGGGGGGGGGGGTGTGTGTGTGTGATTTCAAGAATTTCTCCTGAGAGTTGAGAGTCTGTTTTCATATGAATGCAATCCCTGTTTCTGCCCTGCCTTCCCTGGGAAGGTGTGTGGGTTTTTGATGAAAGCTGTGAAGCCTGAATGTTATACCAGTTTTAAGTCCAATTCCCAGTCCAATCTGAACTTGGCACTTGAGTCACAAGTCTTGGGGATAGCGGGGAAGTACTTAGGTAAGGAGGGAGCCATGACGTCATGGTGGGGAGGTGCTGTGGTCCTGGTGCATGCTGCACGGTACTCGAGCTTGACACCTGGTTATTCTTGTCATTTATCCCTTGCTATGTCAATTGTGTATGAAAGCTCACTCGGTACTGAAACCTGAGTGGGGGAGGGGAAGGGGCAAACCACAAATGCTTTACTTTTTACAGGCAGGAACTCTTGTAACATTAAAGAAATAGCTAAGAACTGGCGTTTTGTAAAGAATCAAAAGCCATCATAAGGGACACTGAACAATGCCTGCTCATTTCCCACTGTCTGCCCCTTTCTCAGCCAAAGAAAAGTTAAGTGGCTTTTTATCTGAGTCCTGGGTCTAGTTGCAGAGCGGGCGTGCTGGGGAAGTCAGTGCACCGATGATGTCCACACACTCAACTTGGAAATTGAGATCCTTGCTGATGGTTAAATTGTGGTAGTGGAGCAACAGGGGGCTGTTTGCTTTTTCTTTCATTCTGAGAAAAATGCCTAGGACTGTGAAAATGGCTTTAGGATCTCTTGATATCCTTAAAGACACCTGAGCTCCCTCATGCTCTTAGGAGCGTGCCTGTCCCTGTCAGTGGCTGTCCCTGGGTGGTAAGATGAAGGGTGCTCTTGATTTTCCCTCCCGGCACTGTTGGTATTTCTCAAAACCCTTAGTAGGGCCCTTAGTGATTTTATAATCAGAAAACAAAACGTTAAAGGTTTGAACTCATCTTGTTTGATGGCCGCATATCCGTCTAAATGGATGGGAATTTAAACTGATGTCATGGGTGAACACAAGCCACCCGCCCCAATAAAGCCAGGGGGGTCTGGTTTACTTATCTATGACAGCAGCACCTCGAGCCTGTACTTTTAATAATGTACTTTTTGTATCATTTAGCCTCTGAGATTTTTGTTGTTGTTGTTGGTTTGGTTTGGTGGGTTTTGGGGAGGAGGTGGTTGTTTTCCTTTTTAGCCGCCTCTGGCAGCTTCTGGCCTTCTGCAGAGTTAATCTGGTAGCTTTCTCACTATGGCTTTCATTTTCCTACAGGGAAACTTTGAGTTCTCACAAGTTAATTTGAAAGCGTGGTTGATTGGTTTCCTCCTGCCTCTTCATAATCCACCTCCAGGGAAGCTCGGAGAGGCTCCGCTCCTCAGAGCTTCTGACTGCTCTTCCCAATTCATCTTGCGTTCTCATTCTGTCTGTGCAGGTATGATTCGGTGGCCCCAGCCCCTCAGCACATTTGATGCGAGTGAGTTATCACTCCTCAAATCAAGGTTTTGAATGAAAGGAACATCTTTCAAAATGCAACCTGCAGAAGTTGTCCTTTTAAGTAAAGGACATGATGTCCATATTAAATGCATGCTAATATACCTTTCATAATATGACCACAAAGGGTTACAGGGGAAGTGTCCCCTTCGGCTCTCACCACCAAGAGATTGTAAGCTCCATTTTCAAATATTTTTACTTAAAAAAAAATTCTTTTTTTATCTAAGTAAGCAAACTCACCCATCCATCATTGGCTCTTGTGTTGCAGGAATGACCACGGGCAGTAGGGAGGTGGACAGGGCCTTTCAAGGAAGAACACTAGAGTTTTTCCTAGAGGGTTGATGCAGGGTGTCATTTAAGCAAAGTATTAACTTGGTTAGAACCCTCTGTGAGCTGGGGTGGTTGCTATGTAACAGAATCTAGAAAGTGAACCGCTGAAAATCTGGGCTTTCGGCACTTCGCGGGATCTTCTTTCGGAATCTGTGTTGAAGGCAGGCTTGGCAGCAAGCCCATCTCCTTTCTCCCTGCTGCAAGAGAGTTGGACGAGCCCTAATGAGGATGCTGGCAAACCGCGCAGAGGGCATCCGCGCAGGGTGGCGCATTTCACAGCTCCGGACGCTGCCTCTCGGGTTGCTGGGGTCACCACCGCCTTTGACAGGTGGACAGAAGGAGGCTTGGAAAGAACAGGGCCAAGCATTTGTTCCAGTTCGTCTTGTTGTTGGTAGCCAGCGAAGGGATTTGTTTAAAGTAACATTTCTAAGCTGTTTTCCTCGGCGTAACATCTCCGGGAAAATGTGTTTAAGATGCTTGCGGTTCTTTGAGGGGAAAAAGATAGCAGTTTGTGTCTCTGAAAAGGTTTTGTCTGATGAATGACTAATATTAGATTCAATTGGTTGCTTTGCTATGCGTTAGAATAAAACAATGAGGCATCATCCTCCCCAATTCTAATAGGTGTTAACTGTGAAAAACATAAAATACTCATGCCCCCGGGGCTGGATGCCTTCTGTTTGCTGTTATTTTTTAAAGGAAATCATTGGATTTCTAACCCTATGCAAGTGGAAATGTTGTTACCATCTTCGTTGGGTATGAGGGCTTCCTGCCTACGGCTTTGTTAGAATGGGGTGGAGGAAGGGTCATTTTCCTACACCTTTCTGAATTTCTGCAAATGCACGCAAGTTTTATTTTTCTCTCTAGGCGTTAAAATAGGTTGTTACCAAAGGTGTGACAGCTCTGATCTACCATTACTCCCAACCCTGGAAACTCTTTGATGAAGTACAAATTACCTTCGGAGTGAATCGACTCTGTGAGGAGTCTGTGGAGACTCCAGACACTGTTGCTTTGCGAAATAAGTTCTGTCTTTTGGTGTCCCCTTCCCAATTCCTTCTGCCTCTGCTCTCTTTTTTGAGAAAGAGAATTTGCAAATGGCAGAGAGGATGGAACGAAACGTAGTGTCATCTCTGGAGTCTTTTGTTAGCTTGCTGCTAAGTTACAGAGCTCCCCACATTACCCTGTATGGTGGTTTTCCAGCCGTATGGGTAGGCCAAAATAGTGTCTTTTCCTAACCTGGTAGGCTGTCATGAGATGGGGCTTCAGGGTTTCTTTCTCTTTTTTTTTGCTGAAAATTATCATGCCTGGTCACAAAAAGATTACTTACAGATCAGTACAGTGTGGTTGAAATTACTTATTGATTGGCTATTATTTACTATCTTTCCATTGTCTTTGGAAAATGCCTTCAAAGTCAAGTTTCTGGTGCTGGTTAATTTCACACTTTCAGTGTTTGGTGCGTGATATTCTGCAGTTTCCCCCAAACTTCTTTGATATACCCCGGAAGTCCTAGCTGATCTGGTTTTTATGCTATCTTCCCCAGGTAAGGCAACGTAGGTAGGCTCTCCCCATTTTTTTTTTTACCCCTTACCCCCTGAGACGTTTGGCACTTTCTAGGAATCCTGTAGGGTTATATTTGTGACTTCCTGGCTGCCAGTGAGTTTGTAACAGATGGGCTTGGCAGGTGGCAAAAGCTCTTTGAGACTCTGCCTGTTTGCCCCATGAGTCATATGGGGGCCCAGGTCAAGCTGGGGATCTTGACCACACTCGCTGCACATTTTTCTTCTGTGTCTGTATCTATATATTCATTCCTGGGTCACACAGCTAAGGAAAGCAAACCCAATATGAATTCCTCTGTTCTTTCCAGACCTGTCTCAGACCTGGTCCACATGAACAGTAGTCCGTGGCTTCTCACCCCCCTGCCGTACATCAGGCAGGAGTGGAATGCATTCTCTCCGCTGAGCCCAGGGAGGGTTTTTAAGTGATCTTGCAAATGGAAATGAGTTCTTACTGCTTGGGTTGGGTGTTAGGGAGAGTGACGCAGGAGATGACAGGGGTGTCACCATCAGCGATCATTGCCGTGTCTTCGTGCCCTGAAATGCAGGCAAAGTGAGTTCTAGCAGAATCATTTAGGAGAAGACAACTTTCCTGAAGCCAACAGGGGGGCTATGCACGGGGACAGAGAATACCTATGACGATTCATAGCAGCTAAGAGTTCACACAGGCCCCTGCTGCCATCTTCCAGTCCCCTGCCAGCCCATCCCCACTGTGGAGAGGCTGGAAGAAGGCCAGGGAAGGGAATGCCTCCTTCCACCCCATGTGGTTGGGCCAGACCAGAACATTCTTGCTTGTTTGCTGCAGCGTCAGATCTAAGTGGTAGAGGCCAGGTTGTGCTCTGTGGGCCTGCCTGCTCTCCCCCTGGAATCCTAAGCTGCTAGAAACATGAAAGGAGCTGAACATAGTTTTAATGAGTTTGGCAAGAACAACTGTGTAAGCAGGTGGCTTCTATGCGGTGGGAAACCATTGGTTCTGAATTTATTCTGGAGCCTTTATTGACTGGGCCGGGCAAGACCTTTGGGTCAGGCTTCTGAAAGGCCCCTGCCCCCTCCACCCTCTGATGAAATGAGATCTCACTTAGCACGGGAGCTCAGATGGAGCTTGTCATAGGCAGTTCTGTGGGCAAAGAGCTCCAGTGCCTCGGCTCCCTTCTGCAATGTGAGGTTAGGCTGGAGGAGGGAGAGGAGGTGGGGAGCCTGGGTCTCATCCTCTCACTCCTTTTCCATCAGAGCGGGAGCTGCAGCACCTTTGCGAGGATGCTCAGGCCTTCCAATCCCAGCATGGTCTCAGCTCTGCAGACTGTTGGAAGTAATATGGACCCTCAAGAGCAGAGCACCCTTTTAAAGGAGGTGAGTCCAGAGCTAATATGCTCCACTCACCTTCAGGCCCTTTGTTACGGTTTTTAGAACTTAACCCCTCGGGGACACCACAAGATGCAGGATGTTCTGGAACCATCTTGAAATGGGTAGTTTCTCCTTTTGGGTCAACATGGATGAGTTGAATGCAACAGTAAATAAGAACTAGTTTCAATGCTCTTGTCGACGTTTTTGATAAGTAATAATAAGCACCCAAATCATGTCAAGTATTGTGGTAAGTGCTTAACTGGCATTATTGAATCCTAAACCCAACTATTATTATTATGCTCATTTTTTTTTTTTGAGATAAAGTCTTTCTTTGTCACCCTGGGTAGAGTGCTGTGGTGTCACAGCTCACAGCAACCTCAAACTCTTGGGCTTAAGTGATTCTTTTGCCTCAGCCTCTTGAGCAGCTGGGACTACAGGCTATTTTTTATAGATAGTGTCTAGTGATAGCTCAGGCTGGTCTCAAACTCCCGAGCTCAAGCGATCCACCAGCCTAGGCCTCCCAGAGTGCTGGGATTATAGGCTTGAGCCACCTATTATACCCATTTTCACAGGATAGAATTAATTCTCAGAGAGGCTAAGTCACTTGTCTGCAGTGACATAGTACAGATGGTGACGATAATGGCAAACTTTCATAGTAGGGCTGAGTACAGACTTTTTTCTTGGACTTCATGGCCTTCCTCTCTCTTGGGGAGGAAGGTTCCAGGCCAAGCTAGAATCTTGCTGCCTCTTATTTTCTGTTTAACCCGTGTCCTCCCCTTTCCCTGAGTTCCCTCTCTGTGACCTCATTAGCTACAGTGGCCCAAGACTATACCCAACAAAGGACCAGCTGTCTCACGCAGGAACCTTATGAGTGAGGTTGCCCAGCTCCACTATTGTTGACATTTGGGGCAGGATAATGCTTTGTCCTGTGTGTTAGATAGATCATGTTTGCAGCATTCCTGGCCTCTACCCACTAGATGACAGTAGAACCCTCCACACCTCGGATGTGACAACCGAAAATGTCTCTGGAAGTTGCCAGATGTTCCCTGGAGGCCAACATTGTCCCTGGCTGTGAGCTACTTTTTCTGCCCTGGCATCAGGGGAGGCCTCAGGTGCGAGTGCTTCTTCCTGGCATGATAGGTTTATGGGGTCAGGGAGGATTGTCTATTTTCCACTGTATTTGCACTGCCCAGAATAGTGCCTGGCACTTAATAAGAGCTCAGTAAATCCTTGTTGGATGGATGGATACTAAATTACAGGGTGTGTGGAATTTGGCCTTCTTGTTATGTTGTACAGAGTATCACAAGGATCGCTGATTTAATGAGAGAGGATTTTAGCTGAGTGTTTACATCCTGTGTAGCAGGCACTGTCCCCAGTTCTTTACCTGTAATACCTCCATCACTCCTTTAAAACACCTTACAAGGTAAGTGCTGTGCTTGTCATTTTACAGATGAGAAAATTGAGGAGCAACAAGTTTACACGACTTGCCCCAGGCCACCAAGCTAGCCAGTGGCAGAGGCAGGATCCAAACACAGAGAAACGTGGCCCTGGAGACTGTCTGCTGTCCCCACCGGCAGCAGTAGAGCTTGGTATCATTTTCCCCATCACTGCCCCCCAAACCATTATGGTTCTGGAGTTGTTGTTGTGGCAATTATAATCAGGACCTGCGTGTCGGACACTAAGTCATCCATCATCCATCCTCAGAGGTCTGCTGCACAAAATATGCTCTGTCACTGCTGGAAAATCTGTAGCCAGGAAGGACTCGTGTCTGGCCAGAGGGAAGAGGGGACCTTGGTGCTGAGCCCCAGTCACATTTGAGAACGAGATGCTCCTTCTCCCTGCCTCGCGGGTGGGCTTTGGCTAAAGAGAGTTGCAGAGAGGGCTTCTTTCTGGGGACAGGAATGGTGGACTCTTGAGCTTCTTAGCAGGGGCTTGAGCCATTTGTAGAAAAAGAGCGGTTCCAGGATCAGAACTGGGGAGCTGGAGAGACTTGAGATGGCCCAGTGATGTAACGGGAGCAGCAGCTAGCATCCTCTGCAGCATTTTCTCAATCACCTTTGCATCACAGAGAGTGAGGCAGAGTCGCCCCTCCATTCTACAGATGAAGAAATTGGGGCTTAGAAAGGTTAAGTTGCTTGTCCGGGCTCTACCTAATGGTCCACATGTGGACAGAAGAACAGGGGTTCAGAACATAGTTTTGGCTGACCCTGGAGACCACTTCACTATGACAAGACTATCCAGGGGTCACAGGGAAGGACAATTTCACCTTTTTCCCTTCATGCCTTTTCCTCCTTTTCTTCTCTTCCTTTCCTCTTCCTCTCTTCTGTCTCCATCTCTCTTGAGAGACTGGGCACGTAGGTCCAGGGACCACAGATTTAATAAGATACGGACTGAGTTATCTTGGCACGCACAGCCCAGGAGGTGTGACTGACGTGGAAACATAATTACATTTTCTAATAAAGGTCTAGAGAGGGGTAATGGGAAAACAGACGACACAGGGACAAATACGGGAATCTTTGCCGATGTGCGTGACAGTGGTAATAGGTAATAAAAGCATGCTAGAAAATACATTAATTTCACCATGAAAGGTTAAAACTGGCCACGGTAATTATTAAAAAGTATAACTTTGGGGGTAGGTTGGTGTTGTACACTGCAGAGAACAGCTGCCAGCTGGGACCTTCTTCCCCAAAGAAAAAGCATGTCTCAAGGGGAAGGAAGATGTGGATACTACAGGGTTTAGACCTTTAATAACAGCTCCCCCACCGCCACTTTGAAGAGAATAGGAAAGGATGTACGTTTCAGGGCAAGCATATCTGCCTCTTCTAAAATAATCTCACCCCTTGTATCATCTTCCCAGCCAGGGCTGGGGCTTCTTGTCAGCTGCAACAAATGAACTCATTCATTTTCTTTAATTAAGTTGAACTCTTTAAAACAGCGAACCTGGTGTATTTGCTTTAATTCAGTAAATGCAACTTGGAACATAGACTTACATGTATGCCATCTTGCCCCCCCCCCCGCCCCCTTCTTGTCCTTTGAAATTGTCAAGAATGTGCTCACCATTTCTGGGTGGTGGCGAGGTATGAGATTTAGAGATTTGATCCTGACCATGGAGAGTGCAGGCGTGGGACCACAAGCCGTGATGAATGAAGCCCGGGGAGAAATTGACCTGGCCTTATACGTATATTGATCATCTTAATTAACATGTGTGTTCATCAAGTGGATTGCTTCTCTTCGTTTTATGAGGTTTACTAGGTGAAGCAAGACAGAACACAACCGTTCTGCACAACTTTAGGCTTGAGAGTTCACGGAAAGACAAGGCTCGGCTGCTGCCCTTTCGCGAGGAAGGCCAACTTGTTAGCAGGCAGACGTGCTCTGATCGTCCTGTTTGAAGTTTGACGTGGTACCGGGCAGCCCTGTGGGGGTGGGGGGTGGGAGGCATGTTTAAATCTTAATGGAAATCCTATAGAAAAAGATCATGATTCTGTGGTCAGTTTCCACGATGTGAGTTATTCTCATTGGCAAACAGAAAAGAATAAACTTGGCTGGTCAACACATGGATCAAAGGTCAGCTCAAAACCCACCCACCCTTTCGGTGTTACCATGTCCCATCTATGGGAAAAGCTGGGTGTCACACTCTCAATTCTCAGGGTTAGACACCCCTTGTCCTGGACTCTGCTGCATTGATCCATATGTCTTTCTGTGGTGTCAAGAGGGCTCCAGAGAAGCGCTATAGTCCCTCCACCTGGCTGGCTCTTTGTGCCGCGGGAAGACTTCCCTACCGGCTGGCCCGCGTGATTGAATCGAGGTAGACACAGCCATCTGTGTCTCAGCTATGAAAACAGAGACCCAGTGATTGAAGCTGGTTTGTCTAAGGTTGTTTAGCTGGTTATTAAACCAAATTCTCTCCCTTCTTCCACTGTAAGGTCAGGTTCAGCGGTATAGCGGAGGAAGAAGACTACCCCATAGCTCATGGGTGGGGAAGGGGCTCTGACCTTGCCTTGACCTCTCGCTGTTAGGCATGGGCCACTGTGTCTTGGAAGGCCTGGGTGATGACCCCATCCCCTCAGGACTGTGCCCTGCTGCGCTGAGCCTCCATGTCCAGTGAGAGGCCCGTGGTGAAGTCTATTTTTGCAAATCGAGTCCCATTTTCTTAGACTGGATTCTTTCATCATTTCAGAGGGGCACACAGGTTTTTGCCAGTGACCTTCTTAATGCTAGAACTTAGAGTGCGTCTCCTTCTAACTTCCTTAGCAAGCAGTTAGGGATCTTTCAACAAGGTCAAGGTCACGCCAGGAGAACTTCCTCGTGATTTCCGTGACTCTAGGTCTGGGATTGGCTCCCCTTTAGAGGATGTTCACACTGCAGACCATGGTAATTTAGGGAACTTGAACACGGGAAGCCCATTTGTGTGGAGACCTGTAGCTATGTGTATTCTCCAAGTGTTGGCAGCAAGATTTGGCTGTCACAATAAATCTGCCTAATTTTTCTTTCTTTTCACTATCTCTTCAGGGAGATCCCATTAAGCCTTTAGAGGTTCTTCTACATGTATTAGGGTCCTGGGATTAAATAGGCAAGCAAAATGTGTGTGTGTGTATTCTCCATCTAAGCTACTGATTATTTAGATGCAGGTTCTTGCTGGTTGTGGTCACTCACGCCTGTAATCCCATCTGGAAGGCTGAGGGGGGTGGACTGCTTGAGCTCAGGAGTTGGAGACCAGCCTGAGCAACAGCAAGACCCTATCTCTACTAAAAATAGAAAAACTAGCTGGGTATAGTGGCAGGCGCCTGTAGTCCCATTTTCCATGGGAGACTGAGGCAAGAGGATTTCTTGAGCCCCAGCATTTGAGGTTGCTATGAGCTATGATGATACCACGTCACTCTACCCAGGGCAACGGAATGCAACTTAGTCTCAAAAAAAAAAAAAAAGATGTATGTTTTCACTTCTGCTGTGGTCCTACCTGCCTGGACAGCAGGCAGGCCTTCTGTGGCTCCACGTTTATGCCCAGGTCTTGGACTTGGGTCAGTGGAATTCTGCCATGAGTGTGGCAGAAAACTCATGGAGATCACAACGGGGCATTTGGCTGTGCGTCTTAGAGGAATAGGAGGCAGGTAGCAACCCAGTGGTCGCTGTAGTGCAGCAGATGACCAGCCCACAATTAACTGGCTCCAAGAGCAGCTCATCTAGTGGCCGAGAGTCTCATCTCTATTTTAGCTTCAGTGCAACAAGGAACATTTGCTTCTGGGCTTTCTCAACTTCTGATGACAAAATAGAAATAATTGACATTGGATCTTCCTTTAGAGATCTATTTAGAATGGGGTTTAGAAAAGTAGAAAGTGTTTTGAAGGATCAAAATGTTTGGGTGCTTTTGAGGTTTACATTTGTGCTAGCATTAAATGTTTAAGATTTCCCTGCTGCTAATGGATATTACAGTTACATGCGTAGATGAAACTACTTCTTGATTTGGTTTGGCGTTCGCTCCAGTGCTTCCTCTTTGTGGCTTGAATGGTGGAACGAGGGCAGGTGTGGGCAAATGTTTTAAATGAAGGGCCAAATAATAAATACTTTAGGCTTTGGAGACTTAGGGTATCTGTTGCAACTCCTCAGATCTGCAGTTCTAAGGCAAAAATAGCCATGGACAATATGTTCATGAATGGACACAGTTGTGTTCCAATAAAACTTTATTTATAAAAACAAGTGGCTATCACTTGAACTCCTGAACTTGGAGTTTTCTTTCATTTGCCTTCCAACCCAGTTTGGCATACAGGGGGAGATTAATAAATGGTGAACGAATGAGTTAAGCCAGTGAATTAAATGTGAGCAATGAAACTACTGAGCAAATGAGAAGTTATCTACTTGGAGTGTAGTGGCTAAAGAATAAGAGAGACATTTGTCGGCAGCTCAGTGGTTGGAAATGAACTCACTGAACACGCTGAAATGTGTTCAGCTTTTATCACTGACTCCCGAAGAACTGAGAAAGGATAAAAAGTCATCAGGCTTGGTGAGATGCAGGGAGAGACACTCAGCATCTGATCCTCAGTTTCCTTGTTCTGAATGGAGCAAATCATTTCTGTGTTCATGATAATGTAGCAGATATGTGTGGGCTTGAGAGAGTGAGAGAGACCTGATTCAGATTCCAGGATAGAACTTAGACATCGGGGGACCTCCCAGGACTCAGTTTCCTCGTCTGTACCACAAGGCTAACCCCACCTCCATCGCAGGTTGATGGGGATGGTTTCATGTGAGGTTTCTGGGCCAGATAATTCCCTATTGTGGGAAACTGTCCCATACGTATGTGGTGGGACATAGAGTAGCACCCATGGTCTCTACCCACTGGATGCCAGAAGCACTCCCATAGTGTGACAAGCACTATGATACAGCAGAAGTCTTCAGACACTGGCCCATGTCCCCTTGGGGACAAAAACACCTGTTTAGGAACTACTGGTTTAATAGAATAACTTATAGTACACTTGGGAAAACCTTTGGGCAGACTTTAGAATTCATTAGATAGAACTCTTTGTTATGACCGTGTTTCCCCCCAAATAAGACAATGTCTTATATTTATTTTTTTCTCAAGAAGACACACTAGGGCTTATATTCAGGGAATGTCTTATTTAATCTACATTTTTTCAAATACAGTTAAGTTATCTTCTTCTGGAACCTGACAGGGGAGCCAACCTTGTTGGTGGGGCTGGAGCTACTGATGCATGAACTCCTTTCCCCTAGCCATTTGCATGGATGCGAAAGGATGCCTGAGACGGCAGTTACCACACGTGCAACCACGCAAGTGAGAACGGCTCAGAGAAAAGAGCTGTGGCAGATAAAAGGTATTCTAGTCTTCCTTACTGCTCCGCACCAAAATGCAGGGTGTGGCTATGCAGATACGCTGCATAGCCACGCCCATCACTAGGTCTTATTCTCTGGGTAGGGCTCATATTTAACAAATGCACAGAAATTCTGCTAGGGCTTATTTTGGGGGTAGGTCTTATTTTCGGGGAAACACGGTCGCACGAATTTTCTCCCCCTGGAATGAAAAGCACTTTATTTCCCCAGCCAATTTCTGTATCCTGAAGTCAAGAGTTTTGTTCTAGAACCCAGGACTTTCTCTTGATGTCTGTGTTGCTAAGAGGCCTTGCTCCTCAGAGGAGCTGAACTTCCCAAAGTGTCCAGATAAGTGGGCATCCCAGGCCTCATAGTATATGCGTATCCCACACTGTGTTTGAGGTGATGGTCAGAATGGTAAATGATTCATATAAGAAATCCTCCCAGTGTCTTCACCATGAACCAACAGGGAAGCTGCTTCAAAGGACAACTAGCTCAGCTAAAGGCTGACAGGCTGAGGCAGTCAGTTGTACTCAAAGGAAGCAGAAAGTGTGTTCCAAACTCCCCCCCCCCCACAAAAATGATCTCGTCCCCCAGTGAGCGATCTTGCACACACTTTTAACATGAGCCAGGGTTTGGTTCTCAATGTTTTAAACTTTAACTCAGATGATCATTCTGTACCATCCATTTACAACTAGATTTAATGTTTCTACAATTCATATTCCCATTGGAACATGAATTCCCAGTTTTTCATGAAAAGGAGAGAGAGAGAGACAGAGAGAGAGAATGAATTCTGGCTCCTGCCTATTATTACTGGTATTTTCTCTTATCTGTTTGAGAAAATGCATAAATGCAAACGATGGCAGTGAATCCAGCAGCATTGTCACGTGGACGCGATTTCTGCATATATTTCAGAGGTCACGGTACAAACTTGCAAGAAAAATGATGCATTCTGTCCACAGGCAGCTGATGGAGACGTGGATTTTAGACTTCTTGTCACTCTCTGTGACCACCCAGAGTCCCTGTGACTCACAGATTGGGAACTGCTGGTGCAGAATGGACATGCGTGTTTAGCCCCGTTTAGTGCAGTGCTCATAACGCCAGGTGCACGCAGGTGCTTGATAAATGCTTTGGAAAGCTCCGGCTACTGCCCTGGGACTTCAGGTCTTCTGCTGATGTTGAGCAGCTCCCCTGTTGCTCAGACTCAACTCTGCCTCTCTGTGACACATCAGATTAATCTGTAATTTGGGCCCACAGCTTTAAGAAAACTCTGCCAAAAAATTTCTGCAGAGCCACTTCCCGGTGTGAATACCAGAAAACACCAGATATAGTTTCAGAAAAATGGAACTGGCCTCCAACTAGATTTCGGGCAGTGTGATTCAATTGGCCAACTGCCATGACTAACTGGTGTCATCCTGCCCCATCTCCAGCTCTGTCCTAAAACCCCTCAAGCATGTGATCCATCATATCATTTTCTCATTTGTGCCCGCGCTGGGTAATGGCCTAATCTCTCCAGCAGCATTCAGATTTATTAGAGAGAAGATGGCATTCACAAAACCATTTCACTGTTCCCCCTGCAAACACGCGAAGCTGTCTTACGACAAACCACTTTCTCATAATAAACCTTCCTTTTAATGATAGTTTATTACCTGCCGTTAAAATCACCTGGAAGAGCCCAGAAAATGGTTTTTATTTCCTCTTCTTTTGTGTTTGGGTATTGCAGGACTTAGGAGTGAGCATTGGAGAGGGGCAGGTTTCCACTCACAGAAGGCAGTTCTTGTTAAGGTTGAGAGATTCCCAGCAGGACAGGGACAGCACGAGGCTGGACACAGCCCAGGTGACCATCTGCCAGGCATGTTGGCAAAGCACCTCCTACACCAGGCTTAGATATTTGGGAGAAAAAAAAAAAAGCATGAAATCAGCTGTGATCTGGTTGGGAGAAATCACCCCTTCACTGTGTTATGCGTTCGAGATTGGCCACCCAAGCAAATGAGAAGTTTAACAGCCATGGGATGTTATCATTTGGGTACAAATCAGAGAAACATTTGAGAGACAGGGAGTGCTAGGAAAGGGCCTTGCTGGCTTTTGCTCTAACGATTTGTTTGAACAAACTAAGGACACAGGGAAATAGTCCAGCATTTATAGCACAGGACAGAAACTTCTGTGGTCCTCTGCTAGGCGTCTATCCCGTTCATCTCTTAACACTTCTGAGCTGGGTGGGCTGGGCACGTGGCTTTACTGAAGCAAGCCTCAGTTTCCTCACAGGGATAATGCTGTGGTTTCTGCCTTCTAGGGCTGTTGTAGGATTAAACTAAAGTGTTGGGAGCCACACCTGACACTTGTCACTTGCAAAAGTTGTCAGTAAGTGTTGGTAAGCGTCCGGCATCCCTGTAGGCACTGAGGAAGGAGACTGGGTTTGTTCTCTGGTTTATTTGTCCAGTCAGCATTCGTGAAGCAGTTCTGATTGACAGAGCATTGTGACAGGGGCTAGGGACACCTGGACACATGAGGTGCTCACCACCTGCTGGAAGGCAGAGGAGGGAAGAACAGCACGGGGAGCCCTGGTGTGGGGTCCAGAGACCTGGATTCTAGCCCTTACTCTATGACAGAGCCACTAACGATTCACAGTGGCTTGTGATGCCAGCTGTAGGCCTGGGGTAAGGCATGTGTCATCCCTGAACCGTGGACAGTGGCTTAGGAGCTGGGACACCAGGGCAGTCAACACAAAGACGTCTCTGACGTCCTCCCATTTTCTGACCATTCACATTGTCTCCCAATCAGTCAGTTCCACCTTAAGGAGGTTCCGAAAGTCGACAGGTAGTTTCCTTTGGCGGGTATCGTCTTACCTGGCTTCAGCTCTGCCAGAAACACGTGTAGGAGAGGGACGCAAGAACTGAGGTGGACGGAAAAGTGCTCCTGTGGGTGATGGAGCCACCACGTCTATACTAGACAGGAAGAGTCTGCACAGAGAGTACCAACCAGTCTTTACTCTGCAGGTGGGAAAACTGAGTCCAGAAAAGCATGAGCTATGCGAGGCTGGATAGCGCTTTGGAGCAGGCACAGGGCAACCTCTGGCCTCGGGGTCCAGTTCCTGCCTCCTGACGACCAAGTTTCCCCACAGATCAGCACTGCAGAAACTTTATGGGGCATCAACACATCCTTTCTGTGCCCTCAAGGATCTTACATTCTGAAAGAGGCACTCTGGAGACAGAGGAGCCATCCAGTATGGGGTTTCTGGTTTTGCCTGGCTTTCTAGGGAGCAAGGAAGAGGGTGATTTAGGGGGGGAAAAAAGGGACAAGCCAGATGCCCAAATTAAAACACTAAATTTTCTTGGAGTTTATGTGCTCCAAGCAATGTAAATAAAGGTGAAGGCTGGGCCTCTCGGCCCATAAATCAGCCTCAGCAAAGGCTCCCTCCCCCTGGTGTGTGTAGGTATTTTAGCCCATCACCCATACCTCGTGGCATTTCTGAGATACAAGAGGGAGGGTTCCATTTGTCATCCTGATTGTCCTCCCTGGGGTTTCTTGGAGCTGCGATCTCAGGGCTGCCTTTTGCATGAAATATTAAGCTCCGAGATGGAAGCAGGGCATTTCAATGCAGGCAGGATACACTCGGGAAGGCTGGTTTTCTGCCCTCGTGGCCTCATTTGCATTTGCTCTGCTCCCGACCGTTTGTAATATAGTGGTGGGTGTCCATCAAATCGCTATTAACTCTTCAGCCAGCTCCTAAGGGGCCGTCTGTGCTGCCCCCGACAAGACCAAGGGAAAACATGGCCATACCTTTGGCCGTTCAGTGGGCGTCGTGAGCCGGTTCTATTTCTTTTCAGTCTCTTAGGGATCCTTCAGGACAACACTTTGGTTGTAGGAACCGTTTTTTTGACTTGACTTAGATACCTGGGTTTAACACCCAATTTCACCACCTCCTAACTGGCTATCGTGTTGGGTGCCTAAACTGATGTTTTCTTATCTGTGTCATGAGCTTATTCTATAAGACAGACCCTGGAGATACTGTATGTTTAGTTCCAAGCCACAGCAATAAAAGCAAACATCACAATTAGGCAAGTCAGAGAAATTTTTGCCTTCCCAGGGCCTAGGAAAGTTATGCTTATATTCCAGTGTAGTCTGGTAAGTGTACAGTAGCACTGGGTCTAAAAGGAAACACATACCTTAATGAAAAGGTACTTTCTGGCTAAAAAATCCTGACACAGAGATGTGAAATGAGCAGATGCCGTTGGAAAAATGACCCTGATAGACTTACTTGCTGTAATACTACTACAAACCTTCAATTTATAAGAAACTCAGTATCTGTAAAGTGTAGTAAGATGATATGCCTATAGTTCATAACTTATAAGGTGGCCGGCCATGGTGGCTCACTCCTGGAATCCTAGCACTCTGGGAGCCCAAAGCAGGTGGATTGCTTGAACTCAAGAGTTCGAGACCAGCCTGAGCAAGAGCAAGACTCCATCTCTTAAAAAACAAACAACATGACTGGGTGTTGTGGCAGGCACCTGTCGTCTCACCTACTTGGGAGGCTGAGGCAGGAGGGTTGCTTGAGCCCAAGAGTTTGAGGTTGCTCTGAGCTATGACTGCACGGCACTCTACCGAGGATGACAAAGTAAGATTCTGTCAAAAAAAACCCCCAAAGATTAAGTGAGTTAATTTATGTGATGCTCTGTGCTAAGTGCATGGCATATATATGCTGAGGATTCTGTAAATATCAGCTGTGAGTATTAAGCTGTGGCCCAAAGTGTCCCGTGGAAGACCCCCAGTGCTGAAGAGCGACTTGTCTTGGGAGCGACAGCAAGACCATTTGAGAAGGAGCTAGTTAAAGTTAGAGTCTTAGTTTTTTTCAAATAAAAATCCCGGAGTGTGTGAAGCCTTAATGTCCTCATTTATTTTGTGGTTTGATCTATGGAGTTTCCCGTTTGGCAGTGGCAGAAGGGCCTCCCTGAGTGCCCACTGCTATCTGCGCTCACCTTAAATATGCCCAACCAAAGTCTTATCTCCGGCAGCCCATGCATCATTCTCCCTGGGAGATGGAGCCCCACTGCCTTGCTGACAGACCCTCAGTTAATTTCTGGATTCTTTTTTTCTGGATTATTTATAGCTCGCCTGCTGATATTTCAAGCTCTCTTTGTTAGGCAAGGAGAGGTCTTGAATGCTGAGAGGTGGCAGCGGACTCCAGTTCTTGCTACTCAGTTTTGTTTGGGCAAGTGTGTCCTGCATCCCTGGGAACGCACTGGAATATGAGCCAGGCATGTTCTGGTGGCAAAAGTGAGGATTCAACGTGAGGACAAAGCGAGCTCTAGGCTGTCTTCTGCCTCTAACTGGTTACGTGACTTCAAACTGATCACTTTCCCTTTGAAATCTCCATTTTCCCATCAGTAAAAGGAGGATCGTGGAGTAGATGATCGTGGAGTAGATGACTTTATTCCACATGTATTTCTCCTCTGAGGTGGGCACAGGGAGAATGATGGCAAGGATAAGGGCAAAAATTGACACTAATGTTGATGACAGTGGCACTCGTCTAAAATCTGTATATGTATTTTCATGTTAAATCTTCACATCAAGTTTTATTATTAGCCCGATTTTGAAAGATGAGGAAACTGAGGCATGTGTTCACAGCCACACAATGGATAAAGTTGACATTTGAACTCTGGCCCAGTGACTCCAAAGCCTATATTTTTAACCAGAACATGCTACTTTCTTGGCCTGAAAGCGTATAATTCCAATACGCTGTAACAAGTACTATGACAGTATGTGAGGTCTTTGAAAGGGTTGATAGGGATACTTCACTCAGGCTTGAAATGAAGGTGAAAGGCTTGGTGACAGTCTCCAAAGGAGCCTTTGCTTGAGTTGAAGGCTTGAAGGGCCAATGGGTCTTCGGTAGGTAAAGAAGGTATAGGAGGGTCTTTGGGCAGGGTTTGTGCAGGGATCACAGATACAGCAGGATGACAGTGTGGTTTGTTGGGTCAGCAGCCCCTTTGAGGCTTGGCTGAAGATCCAAGTGTGATAGGAGAACTAGAGAAAGTGGAGGTCAGAGTGAGCAAGACTGAGCATGCCCGTGTGGAGCACCGATTTGGAAGGTTCTGTTGAACCAAGACGAGGAATCTGATTGTATTCCATGCACCATGAAAGAGGCATCGCATAATTCTTTTTGTTGTTGCAAAACACCCAAAATCTAAAATTTAAATCATTTTAAAAGGCACAATTCAGTAGCATTAAATATTTTTATAGGGCTATACAGCCATCACCACCATCTAGTTTCAGAACTATTTTTTTTTTTGGCAATTTTTGGCCGGGGCTGGGTTTGAACCCGCCACCTCTATGGGACCGGCGCCCTACTCCTTTGAGCCACAGGCGCTGCCCTAGTTTCAGAACTTTTTAATCATAGAAACCTGTGCCTATTAAACACTCACTCCCCCATTCTCCTTCCCCCCCAGCTCCTGGTAACCGCTAATCCACTTTCTGTATCTATGGAGTTGCCCGTACTCGACATTTTAGATAAAGAAAATTATGCAACACGTGATCTTTTATAATGTTTTCTTTCACTTGGTGTGATGTTCTTGGAATTCATCCATGTGGTAGCATATATCAGAGCTTCATTTCTTTGTATGGCTTAGTAATATTCCATTGACTGGTTAGATCCCATTTATCCACTCATCCATTGACGGACATGTGGGCTGTTCTACCCTTTGGCTATTGCAAATAAGGGCATTACGTCATTTCAAGTTCAGTGCTAGCCTCATTGTAGCTCCTCAGGTCAATGCATGTAACCTTGACCCCGAAGGTGCCAGTTGACCCATCTATACAATGGTAAGATCTCCATATAGAGGTGGAGGCATGCTCTCTGCAAAAGCAGACTTATCTACTTCTCTAAATTACAAGCACAAGGGAAGAATTAGATAACTTAGAAATTGTGAAAATTCGATTTAAATTCAAAGTGAAACTTTTCCCGGATATAAAGTGAGGCCGATAAGATCACCGGCTCCTGAGACGTGTTCAGGATATTAAATGTGTTAATTCATGTAAGGCATAGTAGCAACGCCCGGCGGATACACCTGAGGAATGTCGGCCGTGATCGTTCCCGCGTTTATCGTTGTTGTTATTGGCACAATTTTCACTTCTCCCGTGTTCTCTGGGCAGTGAGCAAGAAGCTGGAACAGGTTTCCATGATGTCAGGTCTTGGACAGTCCATTAGGGACTCATAGTGCGTGGACTGAAACTTTTCTCTTGTTTCTGCCTGTTCTTTCTGAAAATACTGCCCCTCGTATAGGAGGCAGGAAGTGGTTAGACCTGGATCCTGCTGGGACCATGTGTAATCTGGGGCCTGTAGCAAGAAATGGTGATAAGCCCAGGCTGCAGGAGTGGATAGCCTGGAAGTGAGGCTTCCTCCACTGCTTATTCACTGTATGCCCTGGGCAAGCTATTTAACCTCTCTGGGCCTCAGTTATTCCAACTGTGGAATGGCCCCATGCATTAGAGTGTACCTTGTTTTGAGGATTGAATGAGATGGTGAATGCTAAGATGTGTGGTACAATGGCTGGCCCCTAATGGCTGTCATCTGACTTCTTCTTTTTTTTTTTTTTTCATTAAATCATAGCTGTGTACATTAATGCAATCATGGGGTACAATGTGTTAGTTTCACACACAATCTGAAATGCTTTCATCAAACTGGTCAACATAGCCTTCATAGCATTTTCTTAGTTATTGTGTTAAGACATTTATATTCTACACCTAGTAAATTTCACATGTACCCTTGTAAGATGAACCGTAGGTGTTGGTCCCACCAATTACTCTCCCTCCACCCAGCCTCTCCCTCCCCTCCCCTCCCTCTCCCCCTTTCCCTTCTTTTGGGCTATAATTGGGTTATAGCTTTCATAAGAAAGCTATAAATTGGTTTCATAGTAAGACTGAGTACATTGGATACTTTTTCTTCCATTCTTGAGATACTTTGCTAAGAAGAATATGTTCCAGCTCCATCCATGTAAACATGTAAGAGGTAAAGTCTCCATCTTTCTTTAAGGCTGCATAATATTCCATAGTGTACATGTACCACAATTTATTGATCCATTCATGGGTCAATGGGCACTTGGGCTTCTTCTATAACCTAGCAATTATGAATTGTGCTGCAACTGACTTCTTTTTTTTAAGAGTAGAAAACATGTATGCATAAATTACATAATACAAGTTGGAAAGGCAATGTCTAAGAGTGGCTTTAATGTCCTTTAGAAGTTCAAAGGTGAGAGAATATCTCTAGCTAAAATGGACTCTAGCAATTTGATGTGGGATCTTGTGAAGAAATAAGAACCCTGACTCTGCTTTTTAATATTTACAATGTTCTACAAATTGCACTAAGCACCATTCATTTCTTTTTATATTAGACTACAGACCTATGTAGGGGTGGCTTTTGTGAAGATGAGGTATGTTTTTAAACCTTCTCAACAATCCTCCAAAGCACCCCTGTGTGTTATTCTTGGCGTTTAGATGGGAACAAGGGCTTGCCCAATACCACCCGGCATATATACACATGATGAGGAAAGGAACTGAACTCAGGTCCATCTGCCCACAAAGACCCTGTTTGAGGGTCACTTGGAGGTGAACCTCAATTCCAGGTGGATAATCCATGCTGACAGGAAGACACTTAGCAAGTCATCACACAGCAAGTCCCCTTGGGTAAGAATTTAAATTGGAAGAAAGTTTCAATTCTGCAAGTCCAAAGCACCACACATTAAAACGAAGCTGACCAAGAAGGCTGTAGGGTGGCAGAAGCCAGCTGGAATGCCTAGTGGGCGAGAGGCTTTCAAGGAATAGTCAAGAGCTTATGCTAGTCTGCCACTTACTAGCTGATCTTACACGGCATCAGTCTCATCATCTTTGAAATGGAAATAATAATAATAACTATATTTTGGGGTGTCTGTAAGGACCCTAAGAGATGATTTATGTGGGAATCTCTCAGCAGAGCCTCTGGCACATACTAAGTGTCCATGACGGTATCCTTGTCATTGTCATCAGTGTTCCCGTGTGTCAGCATAGATGGTCATCATCTCTGCCCATCCTGGTGGCTAGAGCTGTCACATCGGGCTCTCTGTGCAGGAACTTCCTTGCTGGCCACAGAGCAGATGGGCAGCTCCAAGGGGGACATTTTCCTGGAGCTTTGTCTTCCCAGGGGAGCTGCCAAGTGAAAAGACAATTGTTGGAGACAGAAGCTTGAATCTTTTATGAGCCTGTCCACCAGGACTGGACGAGGGCCACCCAAGTCATCTGTCATCTGTTAATGGGGCTAATCAATGGCTGGAAGGTGGAAAGAGGTGGGGGGGGGGGCTTACTATCCTCAGCAACCAGAGCCATGCTAGGGTCTTCAGAATGTCTGTGCTGCAAGCTCATTTCTCAAAAATGGCTGCTGCATTTTACAAGAAGATCTCTGTTGCTTCTGAATGCAGGACATGTGTGTTTAATCTGTGTGCTCACATATGCATAAGAAAAGCTCCAATTCTACTAATTTCTGCTGTGCCTTTGAGCCACCTCTGTTCTGGCAGGAACCACAGAGGCAGGTCTCCTCAGAGCACCCAGGCTACATCTCAGAACCGCCCTGACTCCCAAAGCCTTCTTTGCTTTGCTCTGATGCCCGGGGCCCAGGCTCAGGTCTTTGCTTCTCTGTACCTGCCACTGTTTAGCTTTAACCTCAAGACTGGCTGGAGAATAGGACCTTTCCCTGGGCCTTCCTCCTGAAAGCTCCTGGACAACACAGGCCCTTGATCTGGGTTTATCTCTGTTTTACTCTGGGGAACCAGAGAAGACAGCAAAGTTGGGGAAATTGCAAATGCTAAGCAACCTTAGAAAGCCTATAGTTCCCGCTGGGGCAGAGCCTAAAGGGTGGGAACCCAGGGACCAGATTCTCTAACTTGTCCATTGCAGACTGTCAGCTACTGAGTCAACATCTCCCCGTCCTGGCACTAGTTGAAGGGGCCACTGTGAAAGGAAAAAGCACAGATTTAGTTTTTCCATTACATTATGAGCTTCTTTCAAAGTGGGCGTGCTTATGTCTTTTTTCAAAACACAGTGGGCATCTAATAAATGTCGACGATCACAAGTCCCTTGGGAACCCGTCTTGGAAGGGGGAGACTGCACGGGTAAATTTGATTGGAAATTCTGAGTTTGCTTCGTATGAGGCCTTCCTGGGGGTTTGGGGAGAAAAAAAAAACACAACAGACAGTGGTAAATGGTGTTATACTTAGTAAAGTAAGGTACTTTTAAGATAGCTTGTGTTTTTGTAAAATATTAACTAAAACCTGTCAAGTCTCTCCGCTTCACTTTTAAGCCTTCCATGAAATGAAATTCAGATCATGTATCTCTTCATTCTGATTCATCTTATGAATTCATCTCCATCATATGTCGGAGATGTCAAAAGTGGTGTCTTTGGAATCTAGTCAGCCGGGTTCAAATCCTGACTTTGCTACTTCAAGAATTTGCTCAGCTTCAGGTGTCAGTTTTATTAATTTTGTTTTTTTAAAGTTTTGAGGAGTCAGCAAAATCTCCACGGACTATGCATGGCCCACCAAGGGGGCCTTCGACAACTAAGGACTCAGTAAAGAGAGTTTCAACAAACATTCACTCAACAAACATTCACTGAGTCCTTGCAGTGTACCACAACTGGAGCTGAACACAGTGGTTCCTATCTGCAAAGACGTTATACTCTGATGGTGGAACTTGAGAGTTTTGCAGTAATTAACACCGTCAAGGTCAAGTGCAGCCTTTTATGGTAATGTTAGTTTTGGTGGGTTAGTGACCCACGAGCAAGAGACCTTCTTGTTATTCTCCCATCTACCCCACCTGACCTCACCAGACATTACCCAAAACTTCACCTGAACAAATAGAAACATTAAGTTTTGGATGAGGTGATGTCTGGTTTCGAAAATTAAATATCACAGGTAAATTTCTAGTCTTTGCCAGACACCAAAATACAGGCATCGCCACGGTTTTCTAAAAGAAATGTACAAGTTCACCCGGTGTCACCTGGACGGTGTCCGAGCGCCCCGCCCCAGGTACTAGTCCAGAAGACATTAGCCACGCAGTACCCAGGGTGTGATGAGCTGTGCTTTATTAAGCATTCCACCCTTTCCTCTTGAGCCTGTTTTCTGCGTGTGTGGAATTTCTTTTAAGCGTCTGCACACAGTTCAGAGGGTAATACCATTAATTAGACCGACAAGGTAATGGAATGAAAAGTAGGAGCCTCGATTTATCCTTGATTAACAGGGTGGCCCCTCGCCTTGCCAAGCCTCGCTCTATAGCATGCAAAGATAATGCTCCAGTTGTAATTAAAACCAGGCAGGAAATTTCACTCTTCTCACAAGTGGAAAGTGAACAGTTTAAAAGCAGGAGGACCAAACGAAATCACTTAGAGAAGTCCAAGAATTAGCCCAGAATGAAAAAAAGCCCCAAAGAGGCTTGACTTATAATTAGTAGCTAAAAGATTTCCAGTGATAGTTCATCAATCTCTGTTTAAGGGGGGAAAAAAGAAAACTTTTAAGATTATTTTGACAAGATAAGAGTTTTGACTGAGGTTGGGGGAAACTAAAAGCGTTACTTTTAAAATGTAATTATGCAAAACTTCAATTATCATCTCGCCTTTCTAAAGTCTCCTCATGCCTCAGGCAATTAGGAGGCTTGAAAGAGGGCGGGAGGTTTGTCCCTTAGATGACTGGGATTTCTTCCCAGGGACAGACAGCCTGGTGTAATTTGCTGTTTCCAGCTTCCCTGGAAGTGAGAGTATGTGGGAAATAAGAACGATGGTCCAATTGGGGCTGGCAAAGGGATTCAGACGTTTTCAACAGCTGTCTCTTCTCCCTGGTGGCACCCATATTCACACCTTGGTGTCCAATGGGTTCCTTACTATTTAGGGGACGTGTGGGAGCCTGAGGGGTAGCTGATATGTTACACGGATTTAGATACAGATTCTCTGTGCTGAGTTTGGACTTGAGCTCAAGGAGCAGGCACAGCCCATGAGAAGTCCCTTCTTCACCAGCCTACCTGGTGGGACTGAGGGATTCTGCCCCCCCGCCCCCGCCCCCGACTGGACTGAGCCCGGCTAAGAGGCTGCAGGCATCCTAAGCGGCCTTTACTTCGGCCCTGTCCCTCTTGCGCTGCCTGTACACGTTCTGCTGAATTAATGACTGCTGGCTGTCAATCAATGGTAGCATTATTGAAATTCATGAGTTTAGATTCTGACACATGCAGAGTGCTAAGCAAGGGTGAAAATATAAAGCCTCAGCCATTAGCCAGCAAGGCTAATCGCCATCCTCACAGCTCGCCTGTGTGAACACTTGACTTTGAATGAGCAGAAGCAACATTCTATGCAAAAATTCTTACAATGGCCTATCGCACTGTGTAGTGTGCCTATTTAGAGGTCCAGATGGGTCAAGCAACTTGTCCAGGAGTTCTGGACAAGCTCTGCCCTCCTGGGGGCTGCCATGCCAGCTGGGGTCTTAGAGTCTCTCCCTGGGCCCCCAGGGCAGCCCCCTGCACCTCTTGTCTCCTCCACTTTCTCCGAGCCACAGTCGAGTGAGCCTGCTGAAACGCCAGTCTCTCTGTGTGATTCTGCTTCTGAAGACCCTCCAGGTGGCTCTGGGTGGCTCAGGGTCCAGCCTCAGCTCCTTATTCAGTTCCTAGGTGCTGCCGTTTCCAGTCTCCCTTCTTGCGGTTGCCCTGTGCAGTCTGCTGGCCAGCCGGCCACACCCAGGTCCTCGCGGCCTTCCCAGGCTTCTCAGAGCCTTTCTTGCTCTTTGCGGCCCTGGTCCCTGCTCTGTATGCGAAGAAAACCCCACTGACTCCAAAGCGCCATTCCTGGGAAGCCTTACGGGCACCGTCAGAGACTGTGCTGCCGTGTGCTCACTTGCCACCCCCTGGTCACATACCCTGACCCCCCATAAACATTTACTGAACACCTACTATGTCCCTGGCACTGTTGGAGGCCCTGGGGACAAGGCAGTGGACAGACAGGTAGGGGGCAGATACAGTAACTGAATGCGTGCGTGGTAATCCGGGGAGCACAGGGAGTGGGCCTGCTGGCGGAGATACTGAGAGTGGGCTGGCGGGTTTGTTGAGACCTGGGAACAGGGAAGGCCTGTAGGAGAGAACCAAGAGAAAAGGAGGGAAAAAGCGAGTTATGGGGCTCCTTGGGGCTCAAACATCCAAACATCAGGCTTAGATTCCATGTGGTGGCAGCGGCCTGGTGGGTCGTGGGGATGTGGGGGTTCCCTGGGCAGCTGGAGCTCAGCAATTTGAAGAGGGACAGTAAGGGGCAAGGGTGGCCCGGCCCCAATATACAGCATGGATGGGGACTTGCTGAGGTGGTCCTGACTCCTGCACCAGCCTGATAGCATCTTACTCAGGACTTGAAAGGCCTGTGTCCTCACTGGCCTTGTACTGCTGTCGATTCAGTCCTCCTTCTGATGGCACCGAGAGCTCCCTATGGACAGGGGCTGTGTCTGGCCTGCCTCCTGAAGGTCCCCATAAGTATAGGGTGGACATAAAGTTCGTGTGCAAGTTTAAAGTTGCAACTCTCTTAAATTGCACACAAACTTTGTGCACACACAGGAAATGTGCACCCTGTGTGTTCTTAATGGCTCCCAGCAAAGCTTGCTTCCAGTCAGAATCCCCAGCCATTGACCAGCAGACGACAGGGTGGCATGACACCCCACCCCCACCCCTAGTGACCACCTAAAGCAGGTGTCCTCAGACTACGGCCCGTGGGCCACAGGCGGCCTGCCTAGGACATTTATCCGCCCTGCTGGGTGTTTTTGCTGCTGCTGCCTGTCCTGCTTAGCAGCTGACTCGTCCCAGGGCCCGCAGTCCGCCCCTCCAGTGGTCTGAGGAACAGTGAACTGGTCCCCTGTTTAAAAAGTTTGAGGACCCCTGCCCTAAAGGGCAGCTCCAGGCCTAGGCTTCATATCTGCAAGGTGCACCCAGGTACATTGGGGAGGAGACCATCTGGGGGTTGGGGTGTGGTACAGGCTTGTTCCTTGTCTGTCAGCACATCTGTGAATCATAGATGTGTGTGACAGCTGGTGACAGTGTGGGCAAGGTGAGTATGGAATTCTCTCTCCCTTGTCTGTCTGACCTTCTCCCGTGTCCTTCCTAGGATGAGGGCAGCACCCACTCACTCACGGCCAAAGTCAGCGTCTTCTCTGAGTTATTTTTTCCACTTGGGACGGGGCGTCTTGTTCCCACTGCCGTAGAACATGCATGGGGCGCACTGGGTCTGCTTCTGGGGGTACTGGATTCGGGGCAGTCCTGTGTACCATGTGTGCGTATGGATTCTGCGGGTTTGTTTGAAAAGACGGCCTTTTGTCGGCAGAGTAATTTTAGTTTTCGTTGGCACCCAAGACAAAACAGCCTTTCAACACGGCCACGGCCTATAGGCAGCCAGGACTTTTTCAATGAGACTGCAGGAAATTTGCCAAGTCGTTTGGGGCCTGTAAATTAGGCCTTGTTTAAAAATTTAGATAAAGCCCAATGTGAGAGAGAAATGCTTTCATAACATTAAACGTGAATTACACTGAAAACCCCTTTCAAGTTAAATGGAACCGTTCTCTGGAAGCGCAGAAACTTGGAATGCTTCAAATGTCAAAAGAGTTTTCATTTATTGTCCCGAGCAAGACGAAGGCGTTTTATGTGGTTTAATAGTTCAGATGCACATGTAAATGGAATTCATCTGGAGAATGCCAGGCCTGTAGCGGAATCTATTTTCACAAACCTGACTGATTTCATCTTTGCAGTAATCCAGGGGGTGGGTACCACCGTCCCTGTTTCAGAGCTGAATCTGTACACAGATAGCTCAGCTCCAGCCGCCCCGGGGACATTCACACCGACCACAGTCCCACTACCCATGTCAAGCTGCCATCGTTAGCCCGTGACAAAACTGGAAGTATTGTCACCTTGTGCACATTCATTCTCAGAGACTGATTCTTAGACCATGGCAGCATGTCTCATGAGTAAACAGCGGTCCCCAAGAAAGGTATTAGAATTGGCTTCTCTTGGTTAGTGTCTGATATTGTAAGAAGTAGTTTTTCTGTTTCTTTCTCCAAGATCCTTTTTTATGTTATTTATTTTTTCTATTTTTATTTTTATTTTTTGGCGGGGCCGGATTTGAACCCGCCACCTCCGGTATATGGGGCTGGCATCCTACTGAATGAGCCACAGGCGCCACCCTTTTAGTTTTTTGTACATTGGTTTATTTATCACCCCTCTGCAGAGGCAGCCCCTTCCCTCTAGGCTGGTCCCTTTGGTCTTCTGCTGGGTCACTTAGGATGTGAGTCTTTCCAAGGAACAGAAAGCTGAGGTCTAGCGAGTGACTGAGATGGTAAGGCACTGTCATGACTGCAAACTGCAAGGGCCGTGTGTGCATCCAGCATCCGGAGGCAGCAGCCAGAGGAGGTGACTGCACACTCCCCCTCTTTGCTTCCTCAGGCTGCCTCAGTCTATAGGGTCCTTCCCTTTCTGTCCAGAGACGGCTGCTGCTTGTTCCAGGGCACCCTGCTCATATCCACTGGGTAGGCGCTCACTGTGTCCAGCGTTCAAAAAAAAGAAAAAGTCCTGAACTTAGGTCTGAATGGATCAGGTGGGTCCCAAGCCCATCACTGGTCCAGTCATAAGCAGGGGGGAGAGGATCGTAGGGGAGAGGTGTGTATGCTGGAGACCTAAGTGAGCCACATGTATGCTCTGGACCTTGAGCTGGAGTATAGATGGCAGCATCCAATAAATGTTCTACAGTTGGCCCTCTGGGAAACAAAAATCCATCCCTTTGACCCTCGCCCACATAAAAGGATGGCATTTGCCAGTTCCTGTGGTGTAATAATCCTGTGCTTGGTTATAAGCTACCAGTATAGTGCCACTGAGCGTGGATTTGGGAACAGAAGGACACAATCGACTCTCAGACCAGTACACCACTGGACTACCTTCTTTCCCCGAAAATAAGACACTGTCTTATATTTATTTTTTCTCAAGAAGACACACTAGGGCTTGTTTTCAGGGGCTATCTTCCTCTCCGCGCCAAAATGCATGGCGTCAAAAGACCCATCACTAGGTCTTATTATCGGGGTAGGGCTTATATTTAACAAATGCATAGAAATCCTGCTAGGGCTTATTTTGGGGGTAGGTCTTATTTTGGGGGAAACACGGTATATCCCTGAAATCTGCAGGCTTCATAAATGATGGCTCCTCAAACAGAACTCAGAGCTGGGGGAGAGGGATGGATGTGGGGGATGCTAACAGGAGCCATTGCTAGGGGTGTCCCAGGCTCACCTCTGACACCACATTCCCACTGGTTCTTCATGGTCCAGTTTTAAGTCAGCTGCAGGTAGCTATTTCCGTCTCTCCTAAAGAATGTGGACAGCAGAGAGAATTTAGCTTGGATGAAAATGTCCTGGCTCAAGCAGGGGCCCCTGGGCAAGTCCCTTAACCTTTCTCAGTATACCTAACTGCAGAAGTAGTCATGACCTCTCCACCAAAGGGCCATTGTGAAGGTTAAATGAGGTGCTGACTGTGGTCATGCTTTGCAAACCATAAAATGGTACACTTGTGTAGACAAGTGTAAGGCATGCCCATTATTCCTCTCTAAGGCACCCTTTCCCCACCAAGTGGACCCCAATTCAACAATATAGTCCAGCAGACAAACCTGGAACCCTGAAGTCAGGTAGGCCTAGGTTCAAACTTCACCTCTGCTGTTTTCGAGCTGTGTGATTGTGAGGAAGATGCTTAACCTCTCTGAAATTCTTCATTGATAATGTGGGGATCATAATGCCTTATCTCAAAGGGTTGTTGCAAAGGTTGAATTAGATGAAGTCTATGAGGGCACAATAAAAGTAAAAATCATTATTTTCATAGCATAATTTCGTATATAGTATGTGTTGACTACCCCTTTGCCCAAATCTATTGCTCTTCTGGCAACAGTCCCCAGTTTGGGTTTGGAGATTCATTTTCCCCTGACTCTCAGGCTGTGAGATTCATGGAACATCCCCAACCCTCAGCACCCCCATCCCAGGTTCACAGTTTTCAGTTCAAAATGAGTCCATCACCATCGAATCAGAGTGAAGATAAGAGCTTCTGTGGAAGCTACTAGACAGTGACTCCCTTTGTACTGGGACCTGGAAGACTGAAGGGGTGGAGCTGCTGCATCCATTTTGGCACCATGAGGTAAGAGCCAAGTTGAGTTTGAGCCAAAAGATGGGATGAAGGCTGATATAGTCTGAGCCTGGATCAAGCCTCTCATTGGTGGATGTTTCTGTTATGGTGCCCATGTAGCCATTTTAAACCTTCTTTGGGCTAGGAATTATCATCAATCACAGCCAAAGTCCTATTTGATATTATAGCTAGGGAGCCTCAGAAAGGCACACAGGGGAGAAGAGGCAGCACTTCTGGTGAGTAGTGGTACTGAGGCTCTGGCCAGGCCCTCTGCCTCCAGACCCTGTTTCTTCCCCACCCCAAGGCGCTGCCGGCACCTTGAGAGTACAAGCTTCCAGCTGGCTCCCCCAGCGTGCATGGTAGAGCCATTTGACTCCAGATTGTAGGCTTCACAACTTCTCCCATCACACTGTGCGCTGGAGAGTGCGAGCGCACACGAGCCTGAATCCTTAGGCTGCCTGGGTTTTTCCCAGGGAATGAAGTGGAGAAAATCCCAGGGCTCTCCCGTGCTCTGGAGGAGGCTCGCGGATAAAACGCCCCACTGTGGGTCGTGACTCTGAGGCTCCTTGTTGTTTTTGTCCAGGAAAGAAAGAAAAAGTGGGGTGAGAGCTCTGGGGTCACCTTTCTTCCTGTCATATCCCCAATTCTGGCAAGCGCCCCCCGTTTCTTAAAAACTGTTATTTTGATTAGATTTAGAAGTTTGGAGAAGACAAAGTGACACATTTTCACAGTTCCTTGTCAAACCAAAGTATGATTGCCAAACTGTTAAGTTTTAAAAAAAGCATGAAAGGGAGCAGCGTGTGTGAAACATCACCATAGCAATTTCAAGTTCAGGGAGGTGGGGGGCTCTGCTGTAATTCTCCTTTTCCCTGCTATCATTTACAGGTGCACCTCACCTAATGAGGCGAAGGGGTGGGTGCAGAGTCTCAGGAGAGTGTGCAATAATTATATCAGTCAATGCGTTTGAATGCATTACGTGAATACGTTCCAAATCCATTTCAGGGGCCTCATTTTTATTTTGATACAAACTTTTTATGCCATATAACATCCCTTCAGTGAATGACTTTTTTTTTTAGGTGTCTCACTTTTAAACATATATATATATGTTTATATATATAAACTATATATATATAGTTGGGGATTCATTGAGAGTACAAAAAACCAGGTTACACTGATTACACTTGTTAGGTAAAGTCTCTCTTACAATTGGGTCTTGCCCCCAGAAGGTGTGTCACACACCGAGACCCCCATCCCACTCCCACCTTCTCTCTCTCTCTGCTCTCCCCTTCCCCCACCCCCACCATGTACTAAGTCATTAATTGTCCTCATATCAAAATTGAGTACGTAGGATTCATGCTTCTCCATTCTTGTGGTGCTTTACTGAGAATAATGTGTTCCACTTCCATCCAGGTTAATACAAAGGCTGTAAAGTCTCCACCTTTTTAACAGCTGAATAGTATTCCATGGTATACATATACCACAGCTTGTTAGTCCATTCCTGGGTTGGTGGGCATTTGGGCTATTTCCACATCTTGGCGATTGTAAATTGAGCTGCAATAAACAGTCTAGTGCCAGTGTCCTTAAGTTAAAAGGATTTTTTTCCTTCTGGGTAGATGCCCAGTAATGGGATTACAGGCTCAAATAGGAGGTCTAGCTTGAGTTCTTTGAGGGTTCTCCATACTTCCTTCCAAAAAGGTTATATTAGTTTGCAGTCCCACCAGCAGTGTAAAGTGTTCCTTTCTCTCCACATCCATGCCAGCATCTGCAGTTTTGAGATTTTGTGATGTGGGCCATTCTCGCTGAGGTTAGATGATATCTCAAGGTGGTTTTGATTTGCATTTCTCTAATAAGTAGGGATGATGAGCATTTTTTCATATGTTTGCTAGCCATTCGTCTGTCTTCTTTAGAGAAGGTTCTATCCATGTCTCTTGCCCATTGATATATGGGATTGTTGCCTTTTTTCATGTGGATTAAGTTGAGTTCTCTATAGATCCTAGTTATCAAGCTTTTGTCTGATTCGAAATATGCAAATATCCTTTCCCATTGTGTAGGGTGTCTGTTTGCTTTGGTTGTTGTCTTCTTAGCCGTACAGAATCTTTTTAGTCCCATTTGTTTATTTTTGTTGTTGCAATTGCCACATAAAGTCTTTCCCCAGGCTAATATCTTCCAGTGTTTTCTTGAATCAATTTTTGTGAGTAGAGAAAGGTGTGTGTCCAGTTTCAGTCTTTTACATGTGGATATCCAGTTCTCCCAGCACCATTTATTGAATAGAGAGTCTTTCCCCCAGTGTATGTTCTTGTTTGGTTTATTGAAGATTAGGTGGTTGTAAGATGTTAGTTTCATTTCCTGGTTTTCTTTTCAATTCCAAATGTCTATGTCTCTAATTTTGTGCCAGTACCAAGCTGTCTTGACCACTATGGCCTTGTAGTACAGTCTAAAATTTGGTATGCTGATGCCCCCAGCTTTGATTTTATTACTAAGAACTGCCTTAGCTATATGGGTTTTTTTCTGTTCCCATACAAAATGCAGAATCATTTTTTCCAAGTCTTGAAAGTACAATGTTGGTATTTTAATAGGGATGGCATTGAATTTGTAGATTGCTTTGGGAAGTATAGACATTTTAACAATGTTGATTCTTCCCAGCCAAGAGCACGGTATGTTCTTCCATTTGTTAATATCCTCTGCTATTTCCTTTCTTAGGGTTTCATAATTTTCTTTATAGAGGACCTTCACCTCTTTTGTTAGGTATATTCCTAGGTATTTCATTTTCTTTGAAGCTATGGTGAAGGGAGTTGTGTCCTTAATTAGCCTCTCATCTTGACTGTTATTGGCGTATGCAAAGGCTACTGACTTGTGGACATTGATTTTATATACTGAGACATTACTGTATTTTTTAATGATGTCCAGGAGTTTTATGGTTGAGTTTTTGGGGTTCTCTAAGTATAAGATCATATTGTGAGCAAAGAGGGGCTCTTTGACCTCCTCTGCTCCCATTAGGATGTCCTTTATTTCCTTCTCTTGCCTAATTGTGTTGGCTAGAACTTCCAGCACTATGTTGTATAGTAATGGTGACAGAGGACAACCTTGTCTGGTTCTAGTACTAAGTGGAAAAGCTTTTGCTTTTACTCCATTCAGTAGAACACTAGCTGTGGGTTTGTCATAGATAGCTTCAATCAGTTTAAAAAATGTGCCAACTCTGCCTATATTCTTCAGTGTTCTAATTAGAAAAAGATGCTGGATTTTATTGAATGCTTTTTTCTGCATCTATTAAGAAGATCATATGGTCTTTATTTTTGCTTCTGTTGATACGGTGAATAACGTTTATGGACTTACGTATGTTAAACCAGCCTTGCATCCCTGGGATGAAACAGGATGTATGACTTTTTTGATGATATGCTGTAATCTATTGGCTGGGATTTTGTTGAGAATTTTTACATCTATATTCATTAGTGAAATTGGTCTGGAGTTCTCCTTTTTAGTTGGGTCTTTTCCTGGTTTTGGTATCAGGGTGATGTTTGCTTCATAGAACGTGCTTCATAGAACGTGCTTCATAGAACGTGCTTCATAGAACGTATATTTTTGTTTAATTTCTGTTTAGAGGATCTGTCCAGCTCTGTAAGAGGAGTGTTAAAGTCCCCTGTTATTATGGTGTTATAGGATATCATATTGCTCAGATCTAAGGTCTATTTCAAGAATCTAGGAGCATTTAAGTCGGGTACATAAATATTTAGAATTGAAATGTCTCCTTGTTGTATTTTTCCCTTGACCAATATGAAGTGACCATCTTTGTCTTTTTTGACTTTAGTTGCTTTAAATCCACATGTGTCTGAAAATAAGATTGCAACCCCTCTTTTCTTCTGAATTCCATTTGCCTGAAAAATTGTCCTCCAACCCTTAACTATGAGTTTTAATTTGTCTTTTGAGGCTAGGTATGTTTCCTGCAGACAGCAAATGGATGGCCAATCTATGCCTCTTCAGTGGGGAATTCAAGCCAGTAACATTTATTGAGATAATTCATAGATGTGGTAGCGTTCTAGTCATCTTATTTTGTGAAAGTTCATTGCTGAGTTTTATCTTTTGCATCACTGTGGAAGCTAGGTTCTGTCCTTAATTTCTGAGTGCTTACTTTGTTGTTGGTCCATTGCAATGGTCAGTGTGCAGAACAGGTTGAAGTATTTCCTGTAGAGCAGGTCTTGTTGTGGCGAATTTCCTCAATGTTTGCATATCAGTAAAAGATTTGATTTCTCCATCAATTTCAAAGCTTAGCTTAGCAGGATATAGAATTCTGGGCTGGGAATTGTTCTGTGTAAGTAGATTAAAGGTAGATGACCATTGTCTTCTGGCTTGAAAATTTCATTAGAGAAGTCTGCAGTCACCCTGATGGATTTGCCCCTGTAGGTCAACTGGTGCTTACTCCTGGCAACTTGCAGAATCTTTTCTTTTGTCTTGACTTTGGACATGTTCATCAGGCAGTTAGATGAGAATCCTTTTGTATATAGAAGAATCTTTCAGGGGAGAAAGAAGCACCCTGGTGTCAACATCAAGAAATGCTTCTATGGTAAGAGTTAGATTAGTGACATATAAATAGTGAAGAATTGTCAGTGTGGAGAAGAGTTAGTGCACTGAAGGTTGATGGTGACCATTGCACACTTTTCTGAGAAAGTTGAACAAGCTTCCAGTAGGAGAATCCTTTTTCTTTTTCTTTTTTTCATTGAACCATGGTGGAATTTTTCATTTGTTTGTTTGTTTTGATCATTCATCTCAATTCCACTTATTTTCTTGCCCACCTTGAAGCTTCAGGTAGTAATCTCTTCCCCTCCGGATGACCTTGCATTGTTCTCAGGGGATGAGAACTTCTAAATCTAATCAAAATGAAGCCAGGACTTCCGTCGGCCACTTGTTTGACTTCACCCCATCCAGCAAGTACCATCTGCGTCTCCAAACTTGGTCACCTCTGTTGCTGCTTTTCTTTCTACCTGAGCCAGGTGTGGACAGTGGCTGGACCTGGACGGGTCTGGTTGAGTTACTTAAGACGCTGATTCTTTCTTTATGATGATGACCCTGTTTGAGAAGAAGGACAAGATCTTGATATTTTCTGATCTTCTGGTAAATAGACACTGTGGAAGGGAGAATAATGGTCCCCCTCCCAAAGATGTCCATGTCTTAATTCCAAAACCTTACATAGCAAAAGGGCCTTTGCAGATGTGATTATGTTAAAGATCTTCAGATACAAATATTATCCATCCTGGATTGTCTGTGGGCCTTAGTGTAATCACAAGAGTCTTTATAAGGGAGGCCAGAAGGTCTGAATCAGAAAAGAATGTGTGATGACCAAAGCAGAGATCAGAGAGATGCTGAAAGGCGACCAGGAACCAAGAACCATGGGCATCTTCTAGAAGCCAGGAAAGGAAACGGACTGGACCCTCCCCTAGAGCTCCCAGAAGGAATGCAGTCCTGCCTTGACTTCAGCCCCAAGACGTGTTTTGCAACTTCTGACCTCCAACACTGTAAGGTAATAGATGTGTGTTTCTTGAAGCCACTAAATTTGTGATCATTTTTTATTGCAACAATAGGAAACTCATACCTTCACTGTGCAAAGCAATAGGTTAACAGGCAATCCTCAACTCTCAGACTCACGGAAAATAATTTATTCTTTGCAGATTCAGAAGATTCTTTAGGTTCCTACAGTGCCCTTGGGGACGTGATTATGAAAATAAGTTCCCATTATGTTGCTTAAGAGAGAGCTTGGAACAATAAGATATGGAGCAAGTCAGCATTTACAGTACTGTTTTATTTTTTTAAAAAAATGATATTATGGAGCAGAAAGAAAAATGACATAATTGCTTATACTGACGAAATTGTGAGCTCTTCTGATTTCTGGGCCATCATACTTACCTTTCTTGATCTTTGAGATCAGGGCCCAGCAACTGCCGAGCCTGACATCCTGTTAAATAGAGGGTTTGTTGAGAGGGACCCATTCTTTTCCCCTCTCTTTGCATGCCTAGTTCCTATTAATGTCACCATGAATTATGTGTGTGTATCTAGAAGGCAATAGCTGCCATTTATTGCAATCCATCTGGTGCACACAATACCGCTCTTCCACTGTGCCTACCCTTGAACTATTCCTTGTGCATGAACCTTGTCCCCAGGGGTATGCATCAAATACCTCCCAACTTCATTTTTTTAGCAAACCTGGTTACTAAAAGCTGAAAGATCACTAAGGATGCTTTCTCCCCCCTTCTTTTGTCTTCAGAAATTTCCATTTCATAATCATACTTGGAGAATCCGTGTTCAGAAATGGATTATACATTAGCAGGAGGTGGGATAAATACCCGATTATTGCTAGAAGCCTGCAGCCCCGCAAATAAGATTCGTTATTGCTTCCAATTTCGGATCGCTCAATCGAATTACAGCACAACGGCACCGAGGAGCCGGGGCTCTCCCTGCCTCTGGACGGCTCGGCTTCCTTCCCCCACCCCTTCAGCTACATCCTGTTTACGTGGCCTCGGACAGGCCAGCTTTGTTAGCTAAGTTGCCATTTACAAGGGATGGCAGGCAGAGCGGTCTGGAGCTTTCGGAGAGCTAACAGCAGGCTTTACAGGGACTCCTAAGGGTCAGAAGGTGGTGACGAGCAAAGACATTTCCCAGGGCTGGAACGTGCAGAACGCCTGGCCCATGGTTCTCTCCTGCTAGCACCTTTCCCTCCATGGGAGTCCACTCGGGGTGGGTGGCTTGGAAGGCTTCCCTTTGCTTATTAAGTGCACGTAAAAGAACATTTAGGAGGGAAGTGGCTCAGAGATTGGGCCGTGGAGGCCAGCTGGTTAGGGTAGAACTTAACTTTGCCTGGTAACAGCCCTGGGAATCTAGGGAAGTTCTGCACCTGCGAGGGTCACTTTCCCCATTAGTGAAGTGGCGGGGGAACGGAAGGGTACCGACCCCGTGGGTGTCAGGAGGAGGGCACGAGGGCACTGGACTGAATGCCAAGCTGTTCACCCCAGAGAGTGTGTAGGCTCTGCTCAGGAAGGTCAGCTCGTTGCTGTTGTCCGTGGGGTGAGGTGATGTGACGGATTAGGGACTCTGGAATTCAGGTCTCCCCTCTGCTGGGGGCCAATCCCTTAACTGCTCTGAGTGGGGTTCCCTCACACAGCTGTGAGGTGAGGAGGGAGGTCCCTGATCAGGGCCCGAGTCAGAGTCAGGCGCCGTGCTGTTTTCAGACCTGTGTGGTTATGATTGCTGCTGCTGCTGCTGCTGCTGCTGCTGCTGCTGCTGCTGCTGCTGGTGGGGTTAGCAATGCGATGTCTGCAGGCCACTCTGAACAATCCTGTCCCTTTGCCCTGTTCTCTAGGGATGGCAGGAGATGCATTTCCACCCCTCTTGGAGGGGTTTACCTGCTCCAGGAGTAGGCACGTCTGTGTTGCCATCGATGTGAAAGAATTGGACCAGCATTTCCTAACTGGGGCTATTTGGCCATGTCTAGAGAGATTTTTGGACGTCATACCTGGGGGACGGTGCTGCTGGTACCTAACAGGTGAAGGCCAGGGCTACGTGTAAACACCTACTACAAGCTCAGGACAGGCCCCTCCCCAAAACATTGATAGTGCCGAGGTTGAGAAACCATGAGTTAGATGACAGCACGTGTGAGATATGGGCTGTTTTATTCCATCACTGGCTTGTTTTATTCCATCAATGGTGTCTGTTTACATTCACCTCAGTCGCATATGGAAAATCATGGTTATTGAGTAAAGAATGGGGTAGAAATACACTCTGCCCGCTCCTCCCCCCTTCAGCACTAACCTCATTGAAAATACCGCAGCGTGAAGGTGGAGAGGACTGGGGAAAGTGCTGATGGGAGAGCGTTCGTGGAGCCAGGGACCAGGCACCAGAGCACCTGGACTTGGTCCCATCTCTGACACTTATGAGATGGAGTGATTTGGGGCAAGTTATCCCACCTCTTGGCCAGGCACCAGGTCTCTCATCTGTCAGATGAGGAGGTGGGGCTAGCTGTCAATTTACCATTCTGCTCCAAAATTCCTAATCATAATTTCTTTTTGTTTTTTCAAGACAGAGTTTCACTCTGTTGCCTGGGCTAGAATGCCGTGGCATCAGCCTAGCTCACAACAACCTCGAACTTCTGCATTCAAGCAATCCTCCTCCCTCAGCCTCCCAAGCAGCTGGGACTGCAGGTGCCCATCACCACGCCCAGCTAGTTTTTCTATTTTTAGTAGAGATGGGGTCTCGGTCCTCCTCTAGCTGGCCTCCAACTCCTCAGCGCAAATGATTCTCCCACCTCAGCTCCCAGAGTGCTAGGATTACAGGCATGAGCCACCGTGCCGGGCCAAATTTCCTAATTAGAACTTTCAAAATCAAATTCAGTGGTCACCCTTTCTAGTTCCTGATGGACAACAACTTGGATTCTCTGACTTCTGGGCGGAGACAATGTTTTCTGACCCCAGGGGAAGGTGAAATAAACAGACATGCCTTGAGCCCTTTGGATGGAGAGCCACTTGTGTTTGTTGGGCATACCTGGCTCAGCCATGTCTGTTAATCATGACATAACAGCAGTTCCCAACACCGAGCACTGTTCTGGATACCCCTCACCTGGGCAGCCTCATTTGATCCATTCATCAGCCCCTTGAGAGAGGAACTGTCACATTCTCCCACCGTATAGACAGGGAAACAGAGGCAAGAGAAGCCATTTTTTACAGCCATTGATCACAATTGAGATGGATGGGCTGGGCAGTCTGGTGCCTGAGGAGAACTAAGAAACACGGTCCCTCCAGGTGGCAGGGAGCCCTCTCCCCAGCAGGCCTCACCCCCGCTTTACGGCTAATCTTGAACAAGGAGAATCTCATCAGCATAGTAATTTGATTTTGGGATGAAGCTAATTTGTGAGATGGCACCCTCCTTAGGTGGGGGAGAAATAGGGCCAGAGGGAACTGCAGGAGGAAAGCGGAGAAGTTCCATCACCCTCCTACTCCAACTGCAAGCTGGTGTGTTGGAAGGAAAATCCCACTGGAAGTTCAGGCGTTTCACGGGAAGCCAGAGCCTGGAGAGCTATAGTTTCCGAGGAGGCCTCTGGAGGGGCTGGATGTGGTTGCCGAGGAATCTGCGAGCTGCAGGCTGCCTGCAGGGCTGGGCCCCTTTGCTGCCTTCCTGGTTCCTGTCCTAGCGGGTTGCACGGTTAATGTCATAGCGGTTGCACACTCGCTCTGTGTGTGTCAGGACCCCCCCTCCAGTCTGTGGGTGTACGCTGGGAGGAGTGCAGTGACAGTGGAGCTGGAGCAGCCCGTGCAAGAGCTCATCAGAAGTGGGTGTAAGTGAGGACAGACAGAATCTCTGCTGAGGTTCTGGTTTTCAAAGGATACTGTAATATCCGCTTCCACCTCGGCTAAGTACCTGCTGTGTGCTGGGTACCGAGCCGAGCGTTTGCTCCCCTCAGCAACGTCAGGGCACAGCTGTCCCAGCAGGCAGGTGGGATCATTATCCCCACTCCCCAGATGAGGGAAACTGGGGCTCAGAAATGGCACGTGACTTGCCAAGGGCACACAGCAGGTGATGGTGGAGATGCAGGAGGCGTCACCACAGAAGCTCGTGGCATCCCTCAGAGCGTTTCTTCTCAAGCTTGGCCCTCAGTAGGGTCCTCTGGGAGCGTCCTAAAAGATTACATCTGGTTGAATTAGTCCTGAATGGGGCCTGAGTTTGTTTTTTTATTTTTATATTTGTTTTTATTTTTTCTGAGACAGAGTCTCAAGCTGTCACCCTGGATTGAGTGCCATGGCACCATAGTTCACAGCAACCTCCAACTCTTGGGCTCAAGGGATCCTCTTGCCTCAGTTTTTCTATTTTTAGTAGAGACAGGGTCTCGCTTTTTGCTCAGGCTGGTCTCAAACCTGTGAGCTTACATAATTCACCTGCCTTGGCCTCCCAGAGTGCTAGGATTACAGGCATGAGCCACTGCACCCGTCTGTTTTTTATCTTTTAAGTTCTTCAGGTGGTTTTGTGGGAAGTATCATGTATAGAGATGTGTGGGGATGTGTTATGTATGAACATGTGTGTGGATCTGTCATTAGTTTCCAAGGGCTATTATAACAAAGTACTGTTCTACCATCTGGGAGGCTTCACACCGCAGAAATCTGTTCTCTCACAGTTCTGGGGTTCAAAAGTCCAAAATCAAGGTGTCAACTGGGTTGGTCCGATCTTCTGGAAGATCAGAGGGAAGTCAGGGTTAAGAACCAGAGTCATGATCCAGTTTCAGGCCCCTGCCTGGCTTTGGGTGGCTGTGAGCCACGCCCCTGCCTGGCTTTTGGTGGCTGTGAGCCACGCCCCTGCCTGGCTTTGGGTGACCGTGAGCCACGCCCCTGCCTGGCTTTTGGTGACTGTGAGCCACGCCCCTGCCTGGCTTTGGGGGGCTGTGAGCCACGCCCTTGCCTGGCTTTTGGGGGCTGTGAGCCACGCCCCTGCCTGGCTTTTGGGGGCTGTGAGCCACGCCTCCTTGGCTTGGAGACTCATGGCTCTCCCCTCTCTCTCTCCATCTTTCTGTGGCCGTCTCCCCTGTGTGTCTGTGTCTCTCTGCGTCCATGTCTCATTAGATTAAGGCCCACCCTCATTTGGCATGACCTCATCTTAGCTAATTACGTCAGCGAGGACCCTATTTTCAAATAAGGTCCCATTCTGAGATTTTCAGTAGAAATGAATTTTAGGGAGATTGATTTAACCCACTACGTGTGTGTGTGTAAATAAGGGGGCTGTGTTAAGACATGGCTGTCAGCGTAAGATGCTGCCCGCGGTGGGAAATGATTGTGTGTGCTTGGGCAGGGGGAGGGGTACGGGGTCTCTCCAGAGGATGAGGTTGAGGGGACCTCTTGATTAAGTCTTACGTCCTTCCAGTTCTCCATCTCCACAGCCACACCCCCAATCTAGGCCACCATCCTCTCCCATCCTCTGTCACCCGCCTCTTGCAGGTTGACAATACTCTTCAAGCTCTTCAATACTCTTCCATACCCTGCAATCCTCCTTCCCACCCATTTCTACCTCCCTCATTCTCTAAATCTACAGTCCCCAAAGCCCAGGCCACAGACTAGGAACCAGGCCACACAGTAGAACTGAACAGCTGGGGAGGGAGAGAAGCTTCATCTGTATTTACAGCTGTTCTCCATCACTCACATCACCGCCTGAGCTCCACCTCCTGTCAGACCAGCAGTGGCATTAGATTCTTACAGGAGCTCTAACCCTACTGTAAACCATGCATTCGAGGGATCCGGTTGTGGGCACCTTGTGACAATCTAATTCACCCCACTGCTCATCCATGGAAAAACTGTCTTCTATGTAATCAGTCCCTGGTGCCAAAAAAGTCAGGAGTCCTGCTCTAAATGACCTATCCGCACTGATTACTTCTCAGCTTAACACCCTTCAGTGAGTCCCTGCTGTGCTCCCAGGCCTCAGTTTACCTCTCCAAAAGCATCATCTTGCACGACTTGTCACCATGCACCCTGGGCTGCAGCCATCCTGAGATTGCTCCAGTCCCTGAGGTGTGTCTCATCTGCCCTTCCCTCTGTGCAGTCTCATTGTGGCTCCCTCTCTGCCCAGGAGGTTGGGCAAACACCACCCCAGATCCAAAGACCCCGAAGGCCAAAGTGCTCAGTAGGGCTCTGACCCTCCAGAGTCTGTCCCTCTCCATCAGCTTGAACCTTGCCGACTCCCAGAATTTGCAACCTCCTGCAGACAGAAGTTGAGCTAAGAGGAATAGCCCTCTCCTTTGGGCTTCTCCTTTAATCCTTGAGTGGGGCAAAAAAACAAAAACCAGTAAATCTTCCCACTGAGAGTCCCCAGCCACTTCCAAGCTGGAAATGAAATGACCCACTATAAAAATGTGACGCATCATACAAACCAACTTAATGGTTTTCTGAAACATTAAAAATTAATATCGAACATCAACACTTTTAGTGGTCAAATGTCCCCTGTGGAGCTCAATGACTGGAAATTGTCCCTGTAGGGGACACTGGGGGACCAAGGCCATAGGCCTGTTTGGGGTGGTATAAATGCCTTGTGTAGCAGAGGCCATTTGGGGGGTGAGCTGGAACTAGATGGCCTCTTCTTCCTCTCAGTCCTCTGACCTTTGTTCTTGCCAGCTGTTTGTGTATTTCAGCAGCTTTTACAACCTCTGCTGTTTCTCTGCTCCTAAGTCCATAGGGGACACAGAGGGGAGGCCTGTAGATGAACCAGAGCTGGCCAAGCCACATGGCCTCTGGACACTCAGACCCATCTCCTTGGTCGTTTTAGCACCCCGGGAGTACAGGTGAAGCGTACACTCCCACAGCTCCCTGGAGGTCTCTCCACCTCCATCAAGCAGCCGTGAACCTTGCTGACCCCCTGGAATTTATAATCCCCTTTTCCTCACCCCCCCATCCCCATGAGAGGGTGATGTTCACGGCCACAGCCACTGACTTCTGTCTGTGACATGGTGGTTGCTCAGCACCCCTGGATTGAGGTGTGGAGGGAGGATCACAGGCAAAGCTCGGGATGTGGAAACCCACAAAAGGTTGCTTAGGAAATGCTCTGGGTTTGTTGGGCCTGAAACAGCAATATTTTTTAAAACCCAATCTGCTGCTCTACTAAGTTTAAAAACACCCCTTTATATTTTAGATAATAAAGCTCAAGATTATTCACTATATTAAATACCGCTTAATAAAATTATGGTCTAATGAGCCGCCTGATTTGTGTTTGCCAGGTTTCAGCCGTCTGGGACCTGCTGGGATCCGCTCTGACACCGTAGATTCTGCCACAGGTGGGGGAGGCCTCTGCTCTGTTGCTATGGGAGAGACAAGTAGGGTTTCGTCACTCCAGTAAAGGCCTCTTAAACGCACATTCCTTTCCCTGCGTGCACGTGTGCTGGGCAGGGGATCCAGAGCAGCCTGTGGCACCAGGGCAGAGCATATTTGATTCCTTAATAGAAGTCAGGGGACAGGCATTGCGGAGAATCACTGTACTTAGTTTCCACACCAGGTCTCCAGTATCCTTTCCCTAGGTAATTAGTAGCATCTTGTCTTAATCCTTTCTGGAGTTTTGCAAGAACCTGGAGAGCTACAACTTGCTTGAGAGCCTATCCTTTTCTTGGAAAGCTCAGTCCAGACAGGAAGTTTACAACATGGGCTGTGACTATTCGTACCTGGCAGTCAGCCTGCCCCTGGGCCTTTGCACGTGCTGTTGGCTCTGCCTGGATAACTCTCTCCCTCACTCTCCATCCCCTTCCCTCCATCCCCTGTGCCATATTAACTCCTGTTTCAGCTACAGTCTCAAATTAAACGCCTCTCTGTTTGGAAAGGCTTCCTGACCTCCTAGGTCCCTGCTCCGAGTCTCATGCATTCACCAGGACTTTCTGTCTATCTCTTGGTTCTCCTTTTCTTCAAGCTGACTGTATTCCAGGCAGGCTCTCTTTTGAGTAGCAAGATGGCTGGGAACGCACATTCTTCAGGTGAACCACAGGACCTCATTCCTAGCGGTTCCAGCAAAACTCTTGGACCATTTGCCCATCACTGAAGCAATTCTACTGTGAACCCGATTGGTGAGGCTGGGTCACGGAGCTAAGAAACGGAGTTAGCCCCTCCCAAACCACATGATTGTACCCCATCTATTGAAACATCACTATGTCATTCCTAAACATGTCCAATTATTGTCAGTTAATTTTTTAACTGCTGATTAATATATGGGTACAAACTATTAGGTTACGTTGTAAGCATTTGTTAGGTAACGTCCAAGTTGAAGTTGAGCACTTCACCTAGGAGGTGAGCTATACCCACCGACATTGCACTCATTAGGTGAGAGCACACCAGTCCCCCTCCCTCTTCCTCTCTTCCTCTCCCTCCTTCCCCTCTCCCCCTGCTTGAATTTAATTGTTTTCCTCTTGTGTGGTTGTGTAGTTGTTCATCTACTAGTTTCCTGTTAGTATTGAGTACATCAGGTGCTTGCTTTGCCATGCTTATTTTTATTTTTTATGACAAGTCACCCTGAGGTTGAGTGCCCTGGTGTCATAGCTCTCAGAAAACTTAAACTCTTGGACTCCAGTGATCCTCCTGCCTCAGCCTCCCATGTTGCTGGGACTACAGAAACACACCACCACTCCCAACTCATTTTTCTATTTTTAGTAGAGACAGGGTCTCACTCTTGCTCAGGCTGGTCTTAAACTCTTGGGCTCAAGTGATCCTCTTTCCTCAACTTCCCGAGTAGCTGGGACCACAGGTACCTGCCACAATGCCCAACTAGTTTTTCTATTTTTGTTTTATTTTATTTTATTTATTTTTTTGAGACAGTCTCACTTTATCGCCCTGGGTAGAGTACTATGGCGTCACAGCTCACAACAACCTCAAACTCTTGGGCTCAAGCGATTTGCTTGTCTCAGCCTCCCAAGTAGCTGGGACTATAGGTGCCCACCACAACACCCCACTATTTTTAGAGATGGAGTCTCACTCTTGCTCAGGCTGGTCTCAAACTCCTGAGCTCTGGCAATCCACCTGCCTCGACCTCACAAAGTGCTAGGATTACAGGCATGAGCCACTGCACCTGGCTGATTTTCATTCTTTTTTTTTTTTTTTTTTTTGAGACGGAGTTTCAAACTGTGGCCATGGGTAGAGCGCCGTGGCATCACAGCAACCTCAAACTCTTGGGTGTAAGAGATTCTCTTACCTCAGCTTCTTAAGTAATTGGGACTACAGGTGCCCCCACAGTGCCCAGCTATTTTTTTGGTGCAGTTGTCATTGTTGAGCAGGCCCAGGCTGGGTTTGAACCTGCCAGCTTCGGTGCATGTGGCCAGCACCCCACCCACTGAGCTACAGGCTCCACCCCCTGATTTTCATTCTCATGATACTTTACCGAGCGGGATGTTTTCCAAATCGATTCTGGTAAATACAAAAGTTGTAAAGTCTCCATCTTTCTTTACGGCTGAATAGTATTCTATTAAAATTTCTTTTTTATAAAAATAAAAGAGTTTTTAAATAAACAATGACCAAAATTTAAAAGACGGACACTGTCAAGCACTAGTGAGGGTGCAGAGCCCCTGGGTCTTTTCTAGGGATAGAAGTGGTACAGCTGCTCTGGGAAATGGTTTGACCCTTTCTTATGAAGGATCCAGGGGGTCGGGAACCTGTGGCCTTAGGGCCGCATGTGGCCTTCTGGATCCTTGAGTGCAGCTGCTTAACCGAATTCAACTTCAATAAAAGGATTTGTTCTGCGAAGTTTGGATTTGGTCAAGAGGCCACAGTGTAACAGCAAACTCTTACTCAACTATTAAAAGGAATGGATCGTTGGTGTGTGAAACAACATGGGTAAATCTCAAAGGCATTATGAGGAAGGAAAGGAACAGTCCCAGAACATTACCTAGGTTATGATTTTATTTTTTTTTTAATTTTTTTATTAAGTGATAGCTGTATACAATAATGCAAACATGGGGTACAGTGTAGTGTTTTCATATACAATTTGAAATACTTTCATCAAGCTGGTTAACATAGATTTGTCATTTGCTTAGTTATTGTATCAAAACATTTATATTCTAGTTCTAGAAAGGTTCACTTGTACCCTTGTTTGACAGATATATAGCCAGATCATGGAAGAAGCCCAAATGCCCATCAATCTACGAATGGATCAATAAATTGTGGTATATGTACACCATGGAATACTATGCAGCCCTAAAGAAAAATGGAGACTTTACCTCCTTCTTGTTTACATGGATGGAACTGGAAAATGTTCTTCTTAGCAAAGTATCACAGGAATGGAAGAAAAAGTATCCAATGT
>NW_003852462.1:10256069-10312450 GCF_000181295.1 Otolemur garnettii
CCTCAAACTCTTGGGCTTAAGTGATTCTCTTGCCTCAGCCTCCCAAGTAGCTGGGACTACAGGTGCCCGCCACAACACCCAGATATTTTTTTGGTTGCAGTTGTCATTGTTGTTTAGCTGGCCCAGGCTGGGTTGGAACCCTCCAGCCTTGGTGTATGTGGCTGACACCATAACCACTGTACTACAGGTGCCGAGCGTTAGATGCCATTCTTAAGAAGACAAAACTCGAGTTGATGAGAACAGATTGAGGAACTAACAGGGGATGTGACTATGAAGGGACAGGCCTGGGGGTTCTTCAGGTGATAGAACTAGGCCACATCCTGACTGTGATGCTGGTTCAAAATTCACAGATGGATACATCTCAAAAAAGTCAACTTGATGGTAAAAAGTTCTATTACTATGGCAGAAAAGAGGTACAGCTATATTCAAGAGACCTCGGGGGTAACTGACTGATGACTGTACCCCACTTTCCAACTCATCCCCTTTGCTGGGCTGGAGCAAGTTCCTTAAACCCCAGCTCTGCTGACATTTGGGGCTGGATACTTTTCTGCTGCAGGGATGCCCTGTGCATTGTGGGAGGGTTAAAGGATCCTTGGCTTCTGCCTGCTGGGTGCCAGCAATATCTTCCACCCTCAGATGCAACAGCCAACAATGTCTCCAGCCATTGTCGCTTGTCCACAGGGGACAAAAATGCTGATGGTTGAGAATCACTAGCTAAGTCTGTGTGTTTAGGTTGCAGGTAAATAACCTTCCCTTGGCTCTTTCCTTTCTCAGAGACCCCATTGCTTTCCCTCTATCCCCACTGCCAAAGAACTTGCAACCTGCAAGTTGGAGACATCTGAGGACACGGTCCCTCAGGGCATGTGAGGCTGTTCACTGAGGTGTGGGGCAGACATCCCAGGTCCCCACCTTCTCCATATCCTCCCTCCCCACCCCTGCTACCCCATTTCCCCCCAACATCCACCACTTAGCAGATAAAAATTGAGTCCTGGGCAGTTCCTGGTTCCAAGAGGTAGGGTGTAAGGCCTACGTTTCACTTACATCTCAAGCTCTAGGTATTTCCCTGGGCTCATTTAAAGCTCTGGAAAGCCATTCTGCTGTTTAAATTTGGAAGAGTAACATATTTTAATAATCATACCCCAGGGCATAGTTTTTCCTGTTGCATGAAAAAATAATGGTCAAAACAACCCACGGCCAATTGCAAAATTATGTAAAAGCAATGAAAAGAAATCAAACCCCACGCGCCTCCATCATGCCAGACCACCTTTGCTGTCAGGCTAAATTCCCTCCTTCCCATACTCCCCGGCCCAGGATAAAGATCGTGGAGTAGTCCGAGTCTTCATTTCAGAAGGTGGTTGATGGGGCTAAGTTGGAAGAATGATCCCATTTCTGTCTTTAACCTAAGAACTGGCAATGGAGTTTGTTTATTGGCTCATCTTAAAATCGGGGGAAGATCCGAAGTTATTTTAGGACATGGGGCTGAGACTCAATGTTTGCAGACCCTGGCCTGCTAAGTCCACGGTTGAGCAGGCAGGGTAGAGACTGCAATCAACTGGGTCGAGAGCCCATGCCCAGTCTGAAGATGAAAGTGCCTTCTCACATCTACATAATTGTTGCCATGTGGGATTCGGGGCCTGGCGATAGCAAATCTTACATGTTTTCAATAGAAGCTGTAAACCTGAATCTTTGTCTCCTTCTGATTTGTAAAGACTGCAGTAAATTCAGACTAAAAAGAAGTCTGCAGTCAAGGTATATCCTGGGGCTCCCCAGTTTCTGACTTCTCCCCGACCTCAAGGCCCAGGAGGTCAACTCTGCGGGAACTTGATAGTTGAACCCTGAGGGGGAATCTTAGCAGGACCCCCACCATCACCCTCTATCCACGTTCTCTCTCTTCCCGACCTGACCTGCAGGGGCCTCCTCCCAGCTGGCCTTTTAGTTCCTTCTGCTGCCCAGCTATCCCCCCCACCCCAAGGTCAAAGTCATTCCCGTCTCCCCACGGTTGAACTAAATGAAGATGGAACTTTCCCGTAGGAACGCTTTAGTTCAACTCTCACCGCAGCAGCACGGAAAACATGCTCACGCCAAAAAGCCCAGAGGAAGGAAGAAAGAGCGGGGATTTGTCTGGACAGAATGAGCACATTGATGTAAAGATCACGACCAAGAAATTACACATGGAAAGAAATCCAGAGAAAAGGGAACACAGCAAAATAGTGACAGCGATTAACTCTGGGCATGGGACTAGACGTCGGGTTTTTTTTTCTCCACCAACGTTCTTATATTTTTTTATGCTGGGAATGTGCTATTATTAATTTATAATGAAAAACATTTTGTAAAGGAAATCTTACTTGGAAACCAAGCAAGAGACATTTTAAAAAGAGAGAATGTTCCATAGTGACATTTAGTGAGTATCGATTCTCTGATAGATATATCTACACGTTTTTTTTAACTTACACAGTGGGGGGGGGGCGCCTCTGATTCTAGCTGATCTAAAGATAAAACAGACTTGTTTCCCTCCCCATCCTTTAGAAGAGATTGGTGGCGGGGAAGTTAGAGGTGCAGAGAAGCTGGGCTGGATGTTCTCCTGGGAGTTCTGAAGAGAGGCTAGGACTGGGGCGCTTGTTTTTGTTGTTGTTTGTTTGTTTGTTTGTTTTGACACAGAATCTCATTTTATCGCCCCGGGTAGAGTGCCGTGGAGTCACAGCTCGCAGCAACCTCAGACTCATGGGCTCAAGCGATTCTCTTGCCTTAGCCTCCCGAGTAGCTGGGGTTACAGGCGCCTGCCACAACAGCCGGCTATTTTTAGAGATGGGGTCTTGCTGTAGCTGAGGCTGGTCTTGAACTTGTGATCTCAGGCGATCCACCTGCCTCGGCCTCCTAGATTTCTGCCACCATGCCCGGCCCAGGGGAACTTTATTAAAGAGGAGTAAACTTCCAAGGGGACCAATAGACACAAGAATGGAGCCCTTCCATCACGGGGTTGTTCCCTAGATATTTCTGTAGATATTTAAGGGAGTTAAAGATCAGAAGTCACTATTGTGGAAGTGGAAAAATAACAGAACTTGCTATAGTGAAAGGGTGTTTGTGCCTGGGGCCCTGTCCCATTGGGAACTGGCTTCTCCCCTGAGCGAGTTACTGAAGGCTTGACTCATTCTGTCTGCCCTGGGTTAGATAACTCCATTCAGGTCTTCACTTTAAGGCAGTTCGGTGCTCCCAGTTCTTTTAAGTTGGCAACCGAGGAATTCGTATTAACTCATGAGCTTTGTCTACACGTTGGGATTTTCCAAAGGGGTTTCCAAAATACTTGGAACAAGGAAGTATACCCTGGCCTGATTGCCACTGGATCCAAGCATGGAAAAGCAGAGATCGATTACCCTGGTGCAGGCACCATATTGCTGCTTGGGCTCTGAGTTCTTCAGTCAAGGTTTGTCTTCTTCCTGAGGCTTGATGGCCATAGCGTTCCATAGTCTAATTGACCCCCTTCCAGAAGACCTAATCGTCACACCACTGATAGAGAACTTACTTTAAGCCACAATCATTCTGTAATTCATTTCAGGGTTGAGGAAGGCACTATTATTATTTGCACTTGACTGATGGAGAACTGAAGCACAGAGAGGTTCAGTGACTTGCTCAGGGTCACACAGCAGGTAATTGATAAGGCTGGAGTTTTAACCCAGGCAGTGTTCTCCAGAGTCCTTGATCTTCAGAAAATGAAACCCAATTTATAGTATAACCCAAACAAAGCCTGATTGATCCACTGCCATAAGCCAAGTCCACATTTTACCTATTACAGTGACCACGGATGTTTATAAACACATACAGCCCCAGGAAGGTGTCAGGGTTGCCTGCTGGCACAGTGTAGATACGCTGCTCTAATAAGTGTCCACTTTGAAATAGACCAAACTTAACAGTGGCCAACGAAGAAAGCCTGTCAATTAAGAAGGTCTCTCCGTGGGTGGCTTTTAGCTCAGGATTAGGAAAAAAAGATACAGCATGAACTAAGATAAGCTGAGATCTAGAGAAAAGCCAGAAACCTCACTGCAACATCATCTTATTTTAATAATCATCATTATCCCATAAAATCCAAGAATGTCTAGTGCCTAATTATCTTTTATTTATACATTGTAAGGTAGTGTGCTTTGGTGGGAGGATACTGAGGGAAGAGAGGTCAGAGAGAGACCATTTATAGAGAAGCCAGGCACAGGGCTTGGAAAATACCTTCTGTCTCACCTAATCTCAACCCTCCCATGAGGCTTTGTGCTTTACCACTACCCTTTTTTTACTGATAAGGAAACCGAAGCCCAGAAAGGTTTAGTAACTTTTCCAGCGTCACACAGCAAGTACATGATAGAAATTACTGTGTGTATTTGTAGATACAGGGGTGTGGAGCAGGCCACCCCACAGTCATAAGACATTGTACCAAATATGTATTAAAAATTACAAGGAAGCATTAAATCAAATATGAATTCAAGACATAATGGGACCAAGAGTCAATGGAAGCATTTTCTAATATTGTACGTGAGGATGTTTTCCCAGCACCAAGACGCCTTCTATCCTGTATGACATAACTCTTAACTTTTGATTGAGAAAAATCACAACTAACAAGGAGACTATGAATACAGTAAAGTTTTAAATAAATGTATATTCCATTAATCATCAGGTTCTTGATAATGATTGAAAGTCACGTGCATGTTTGTGTGGAAGTTCTCAGCCCAGTGCTTGGTGCACTTCTGAGTTTTTGGACTATATCATTAATGCTGAAGACCCCTTCTCCCTTGGGCATCATGGTTCCCAGGTTGGAAGCAAGAGAATCAAAGAGAGAGGATGAATCAAACACCGGCCCTTCCAGATGCCACCCAGGCTTACGGAGTAAGATAGGGAGGGGAGAACCTTCCACCGCGGGCGTTTTTTCCTACGACTTTATGATCCTCAAGAAATGAGAGAAAGTCACTAAAGCTCATTCATTCTGAGAGCATCATTAAGATCAAATTGTTTGTTCCTTAAATGACCAAATTAGGCATCGCAATTAGAGCTCCAGCACTTCCTGATCATTCCTCATCCCATTTTCAACTTAGCTCCATTTGGCTTTGTGAGCCTGGAGACAGAAGCTGTCGTTGACGGTGGAAAGTGATTTTTCACTAGCTCCGTGTTCAGGAGAAATATTTAGACTCGCTATGGTGGCAGGAGGTCCCAGCCTTCTTGTATTCAGGGTGGAGCTGGGGGAGGCTCAGTCGGGTGAGCTTCTTGTCAGTGTCCTGCTAATGGCGGGAGGTTGTCTTCACCGTCTGCATGTGTCTTTCCTGGTGGAGAGCAGGGACCCTGGGGTAGTGCATAGTGAGAAATCAACCTGCCATCTCCTGATCTTTTCTACTAAACAGAATCTTTTTGGTGGGGGGTACAGAGTGGGAGGTTGTGTGAATGCGGGAGGGCCGAGTTTACCCCCGTACCTGACCCCGGAACTTTCTACAGTGCCCCCACCAACAAGCTGGAATCACTTGGTACAAAACCATTAACTCGGTCCTGATGTGCTGTATTCTCTCTCTACACCCACCTCTCCATCTACCCACCCACCCATCCACCTACCTACCCACCCACATCCATCCATGCATCCATCCTCCCTCCCATCCACCCACCTATCAACTCACCCCTTCACCCACCCACCCTCCATCCATCCACCCACCCCTCCATCTATCCATTCACCCCTCCATCCGTCCACCCGCCCACCATTCATCCATCCATGCATCCATCTTTATTCTGTGGAAGCATCATTAAAAAGAAACAACATTCAATTGGATTTATTTTCCAAAATTCTGATGGGGGTATTTTTCCCCGAGAGAATAATGAATGGCAGGGTCTACAATGAGCTGTTTGAGCTCCAGCATGAGAAGAAAAGAAAACACAGCTAATGAGGTCTGGTGGTGGGGAAACGTGTCTGCCCTGATTAAACCCCCCCCCCCCATGTGGCCGGATCTCGGAGCCCCTTACCTACCTTTTCAACTTTTTACATTAAAAAAATGGGTGGGGCCGGCGCCTGTGGCTCAAAGGAGTAGGGCGCTGGCCCCATATACCAGAAGTTCAAACCCAGTCCTGGCTAAAAACTGCAAAAAAAAAAGAATGGTATAAATGACACCAGGGACCACCTTAGGAAAATCATGCAGCACTCTGTAGTTCCTTAAACTTTGCTTTTTTTTTCGGTTGTTGTTGTTGTTGTCATTGTTGTTTAGCAGGCCGGCCCAGGTTCGAACCCACCAGCCCTGGTACGTGTGGCTGGTGCTCTAACCACTGAGTTATGGGCCCTGAGCTGTACTTCTTTGGCTTTAAGTTAATTTCCATAGAACAGGACATTTTGGTAATGAAATGAAAACGCATCCTGTCCGGGAAGCTATGTCTTTCTGTTGCAAAGACTTAGCCCAGCCGTGTGGTTTTTGGTCCTGTTATAAATCTATGACAAGTATTCTTCACTGTAAGTAACTACCGGCATCCCTGAAGAGTTGTGTGGGATTTTAACCCAATTTGCTTTCATTTAAAATAGCCATTTCAGAGTCATTATATTATCGTCACTCTTCATTATTTTTCAATTGGCCGTGGCTTAGAATGTACTACCTCCTTCCTTCTGCTCCCCAGTCAACAACATATATTTAGTTGGTGTTTCATTGATACACCCACCCACTCAGCCATCCACCCACCTCTCCATCTATCCACCCACCCACTCACCTACCTACACACCCACATCCATCCATGCATCCATCCTCCCTCCCATCCTCCCACCCATCTACTCACCCCTTCACCCACCCACCCTCCATCCATCCACCCATCCATTCACCCCTCCATCTGTCCACCCACCCACCATTCATCCATCTTCCCACCTATTCACCCACCTACCTATCCACCCATACACCCATCCATCCATCCATCCATCCACCCAGCCAGCCAACCAGCCATCCAGAAAACATTTCATTCCTGTCTATGTGGCAGGCCATACACCTGTTTAGTGACTTTTCCCCTAGGGCAATTGGAGACATTTTTCATTGTCACAACTAAGAGTAAGGGGGTGCTGCTCTTATCTAAAGGGTAGAAGCCAGGGAATATACAGAACACATGCCCCCCCCAACAGAGAATCATCTGGTTCAAACATAATATTCCAAGGCTGATTCAGAGATAAATAACCGGGTTTCTGGCCATACACAATCTTACAGGGGAAATGGATGGATACAATGGGGAAATTGTACTGATGAATTGGAGTGATGCTACGGGTGAGGTCAGAGGTGTTTGTGGTCATTTCTCCTCTGGAAATTGGTTCAGAAACAAGTCCTTTCATGAAGCTATGAGAAGTTTCTTTCCCGGAGAGGCTCAGCAGGAATTAGAAATAGAGGGGGAGAGACATTGGATGAACCTTTCTGCTTTTTTCCTGGTCGGCACAGTGAGCTGCCTCTGCAGTGGACAGCAGGGGCATTTGTCCCAAGCCCCCAGCATCCGGGCCTGTCTTCCCAAGACAGAGGTCAACGTGCGGCTCTCTGCTGCTTTGGGGGCCCTCAGAGTGCAGCTCTCCAAGCCCGCTCCAGGCCCGAGGTGCTACTCTGGTTAATGTTTACAGAAGCGCTTTGGGAGACCAGGTGTGCTGGCCAGCTGCCCACCTGTTGGAAAAGGGCTAGAGGATTGGATCCTCCTACCTAGGGACACCGGCATCACTCACAATGAGACACTGTCAAACCAGGTCTTGAATGGAAGTAGTAATTATGACCGTGGGGGAATTCCAGAGTGGCTATCCGCTTTGTTGAACAAGAGTAAGCGCCTAGTTGGGCATTGAGAGACCCAGAGGGACCACTGGGACAGCTGTGGACCAGACCCCACCCCAGAGTCCCTGACAAGCAGGACTGGGCTGCCATCCAAGAATTGCTTACACGTTCCTGGGTGCTGAACACTCACCTGAGCTCTAGTGCGGACCCTTTTCTACCTGGCCCCTTCCCAAGACCGAGAAAGCAGAGCATGGGAGGCCAGGGCAGGTGTAGGCACCTCTTTCTGGGTTCTGTTACCTGGGGCTGACTGTCCATCCCCAGAACACAGCCAAGTCCTCAGGGCGTTGAGTGAAATTGTACCTCCCTGTGCAACTGTGAGGCTGGTTCAGTAGAGTGCATGCATCCACCTGCAGGCTCTCCCGTTTTTAATTATTTTTTTCTTGTCCCTTTGATAATGTAACCTATTTGGATGGGTCCCCCAGTCATTAGAGTGAATTAGTGAAATTCCTCTTTATAGGGTTTTGTTTGTTTGAGCTTAACAGAGGTGGTTTAAATCACCGGACCTCAGAGATGCCTTCTCCGGCGAGTGCTTGGATAATGCTTCATTATAAGCAGGCTTAGCTGCCACGACAGATATAGATGACAACAATTTGCTTCTCTGCTGATGGGGCAACTGTGACATGACATTTTGGTGGCTCTGGTACAGAACTGTTTTCTAGAAAAAGGGAGCTTCTTTCATTTCTTTTTTTTTTTTTTTTTCCTTTTTCTTTAGAGACAGAGTCTCACTTCGTCACCCTTGGTAGACTGCCATGGTGTCACAGCTCCCAGCAACCGCCAACTCCTGAGTTTAGGTGGTTCTCTTGCCTCAGCCTCCCCATTAGCTGGGACTATAGGCACCCACCACGACACCCAGTTATTTTTTGTTGCAGTTCAGCCGGGGCCGGGTTTGAACCCGCCACCCTTGGTATATGGGGCCGGTGCCCTACTCACTGAGCCACAGGCACCGCCCAGCGTCTTACATTTCTGCATTAACCAAGTAATTTACTGTTTGCTTGGGACTTTCCTAGCAGTCAGAGGCCCCATCTCAGATGCCTCAGTCCCAGTAACCCAGATGATTGGTCAGCCCAGCTCGGAGGACAATGGTGAGTGGCTGAGGTCAGAAATGTCGAGGTACTAATGATTACCACCCATTCGTGAGTACTTAAGCAAGATACTTCATGTGCTTATGTCACGGTATCCCCCAAACCATGCAACGTGGTACTAGGATTACTATTTTATAGGGGAAGAAACTGAGGTTGGGGAACATTCCTCTAGCTGGCAGGATGATCCTGGCCGGTACGGCACACATCCAGGTCACCAACCCAGGCCTGGCTTCTTCAAAGCCCAGTCTTAGGCAGCAGCTCTCACCCTCCGTGGGCACTAGCACCGTCTCAGGGGCTTGTTAAAATGCAGATTGCTGGGCTCCACTTCTGAGCTCTTGATTCAGTAGGTCTGGGATGGGTCCTGAGAGTTTGCATTTCTGACGAGCTCCCAAGTGATGCGGGTAGTGCTGGTCAGAGACACCCTTTGGGAACGCTCGGGCACTGCCCCCCTCTGCCTGCCCAGCCAATGTGCGAGTTGCTGCCTCCTCTATGCTGTCACTCTGCTGTTTGGGACACACCTCCCCACCAGGTCCCATCAGGAAAGGGACCTGACCACCTGGGGGCTCTCTGGCTGTGTTGTGGCTAAGGGCTGGTCTGAGTTAACCCCCAAGAGACAGAGACCAGACCCCCCCCCCAAATCAGTGTGTATCAACCTTCTTTATCTCATGGCACACTTGAACCTACAGTTGAACTTTCACAGGACACTTAAATTATGTTGATTAAAAAAAGAATTAAATAAAAGAATATACTTCCTGTGCTTTGAACTTCTTTTGAACTTTTTTTTGTTTGTTTGTTTTTTTGAGGCAGAGTCTCACTTTGTCCCTTTCAGCAGAGTGCTGTGGCATCACAGCTCCCAGCAACCTCAAACTCTCGGGCTCAAGCAATTCCCTTGCCTCAGCCTCCTGAGTAGCTGGGGCTACAGGCACCCACCACAACACCCAGCTGCTTTTAAAGATAGGGTCTCGCTCTGGCTCAGGCTGGTCTCGAACCTGTGAGCTCAGGCAATCCACCTGCCTCAGCCTCCCAGAGTTCTAGGATTACAGGCGTGAGGGAGCAGGCCTGGCTTTGTTTGGAAAATATTTTAATTAATCTTTAAAAATTTTTCATGGCACTCCTAGGATCCTCTCGCAACACACCAGCATGCTGTGTGTGGCACACCTGTTGAAAATCACTGCTCTAGATCCCAGGTAACCCTCCCCCGTCACCCCAGAGGAGCACAGTATGGCACCCAGCAGAAATCTGCCGAACAAACTGTCTCCTGCCCCTAGGTTTTAAAATTAACTGAAGACAGGGCTGGATTATTGCTCAGCTGTGCTAGGAAGTGGTCCACCCTTCAGATGGGGGTGGTGTAGGAGGCAGTGAGAGCACCTGGCATGGGTGTCCTCAGACCCTGGTGGCACCTGTTGCAGTCTCTGTTGTGGTAACCAGGGGGCCAGAGAATCAAGTGGGAATTTCCATTCCTTTCCCTTGAGTTACCCTGACTATTGGCATCAGAAAAGCTGCACTCCTTAAGAAAACAGTCACATCGGGAGTATTGTTGAGACCTGTGTGCAGCCAATTACAGTGCAAGGGGGGCTGTGGGGAGCTGGAAGGAGGAATTTCCAAAGTAGTGAGGAGCGGGGTCTCAGCAAATATAAACATCGGATGGGCCAGAGCAGCACCTGCCACTTCGTGAATTCTTTGTGCCTTGGTACCTGAATAATCCCCAATAAATATTGACGGTTTTCAGTACTTCTGACTGTTTCTAGGTCAAAGTGTTTTGAAGATCTGGTAAAAAACTATGGACTCGGGATGCAAAATATATATAGAATACCATTTTCCATATTGGGATGGGACATTTGGGACTATGAAGCATCTCCAGAGTCAAGTTTAGAATCTCCACAGTAAAAGAATCCTCCCGATATAAGCCAGTTAGGCCACTGTCCGCTGGTGGGTCTCTAAGTGCCCACATCCCCTCCCGCCACCTCATATTTCCCTGCATGTGAAGCCCCCAGTTCCTTAACTACTGGGCATCTCCAGCACGGTGTTCCAGGGAACTCCAGACAGGATAGAAGTTACTCTAACTCCAAGAGCCTGGCAGGAGCGTCTACCATTAGCTGCTTTAATGTTGTGTTTTTACTTGTATATTTTATGTATTGATTTATTTTTCAAGTTAAAGTGAGGGTGCCAGCAACCAAGTCACACTATTTGAATTTGTTAGGTAGCGTCCCATTTGTAGGTATGTCACACACCCCAAAGGTATGCCATGTATCCCTACATGGTGCCCATTCAGTGGGAGCACCCCCCAACTTCCCTCCCTCATTCTCTCTTCCTCCAGCTGGAATCAAATTGAGTTTTTCTCCTGTGTGGGTGTAGCAGATCGTCTACTGGCTTCAAATTAGTATTGAGTACACTGGATATTTGCTTTGCGATCCTTGTGATACTTTGTTGAGAAGACTGTGTTTCAATTGCATCCAGCTTAATACAAAAGATGCGAAGGTATTCCATGGTGTCCATTTACCACAATTTGTGAATCCATTCCTGAGTTGATGGGCGTTTAGGTTGTTTCCACGTCTTGGCAATTGTAAATTGATCTGCGACAAACAGTCCCGGGCAAGTGTCCTTATGATACAATAATTATTTTTCTTCTGGGTCGATGCCTCGTAGTGGGATTGCAGGGGCAGATGGGAGATCTGATTTGAGTTCTTCGAGGATTCTTCATACTTATCCTCAAAGAGGCCGTGTTAGTTTGCAGTCCCACCAGCAGTGTAAAAGTATTCCCCTCTCTCCACATCTGTGCCAGCTTCTGCAACTTTGGGACTTTGTTACATGGGCTAATCTTACTGGGATTAGGTGATACCTTGATTTGGATTTCTCCGATGATTAGGGACAATGAGCATTTTTTCATTTGTTTGTTAGCCATTCATCTCTCTTCCTCAGAGAAGGTTCTGTTCATGTCCCTTACCCAGTGATAGATGGGATTGTTAGCTCTTTTTTAAAATTTTTTTTTATTAAGTCCTAGACACATAGATCATGAATACATTTATGCACACGTGGGGTACAGTGTTGATTTTTTATACAATCTGACGTGCTTACATCAAACCAATCAACAGAGCATATGCCTCATTTACTTGATTCTTATATTAAGACATTTATGTTCTACACTTGACAGATTTGACTTGTACCCTTGCAATATGCTCCATAGGCGTGGTCCCCCCTTTCACCCTCCCTCTATCAAACCTCCCCGCTTCCCTCCCTTCCCACTCCATTTCTCTCCTTCATCCTGGGCTAGAGTTGTGTTCTATCTTTTATAAGAAATTTTGAATAAATATAAGTTGGTTGCATAGAAGTACTGAGTACACTGGATACTTTTCCCTCCATTCTTGAGATACTTTACTCAGGAGAATATGCTCCAGATCCCTCCATGTAAACATAAAAGAAGTAAAGTCTCCATCTTTTTTTAAGGCTGCATAGTATCTTTTTTTGTATTATTATTAATTTGAGCTCTTTATAGATCCTAGTTATCAAGTCTTTGTTAGATTCGAGAATGTTGTGTTGTAAAAAAAGATGCCAGGAAAAGGCAGAATCTAGCCAAAGAAGTGCATTACTAATGGTGGGATTAGAGCTAGTTCAAAGAGAAGAGATGGCCTTTTAGCCTTGATGAAAAATCTAGGTCATTTTGGTTTTTATGGAGGGAAAGCAATGGGAAGATGAATGAATAAAAGCCATCGGTTCCCTCTCCTCTCTGCTCACCTTTAAGTCCCATGGGTTCCTTTTCTGTCCCTGTCTCCACAGGTAGCACTTGATGTTATATCCTATATAATCAGAGGAAACCAATGGCACATAGACTTCTAGAAAATTCACCACCACCTTGGTTCTGCCTGGGAAAGTAAAATTTTATGTTTTCCATAACTGTAAGGTCAAGACAGCATTCAAAGCCTGTCCCTGAATTGGATATATCATTTTAAAGCGAGTTTGCTGCATTTAGAAACCACGATCCCTACTGGCCCTCCAACAAGCAGTTTTCAAATAAGTCAGGTCCTGGCATCTGGGGAAGACTGGCCGTTTCCATTGTTGCCAGGGAAATCATTTCAAAATGGAAAAACTCCCGAATACCAGCCCCCAACAGTCTTCAAAACAATATAGACTCTTTTTAAAAAAAGAAAAAAATCCAGACAACAAAACAATAGCCAACTCAAAACCCGATACATTACCGTACATTAGGAAGGGTTTGTTTTTTTTCCCTCTCCCAACTGAAGGGATGAAAGGGCATCATAATTTTGTTTTCAAATGTGTTTAAGAACCTGTTATTAAAACGGAATTAAACCCAAGTCCCAGGGCAGCCGCTCTGTGACTACCGGGAGATAATCTTGATAATGCGATTAGGGCCTGCTCGAATGGGGCTGGGAGGGGAGAGAAGGCTCTGTGCTCAGTCCCTGCCGCCGACTGCTAGTGTCTGAACACAGATGCCTTGTTCTCTCCACAACTGGGCAATGAGCCCTGCTATCGGGAGATATTAGGGGCCTTAGACGATAAGATGCATAACTGTTTATCGGCCACTCCCTATGTGCTGTGCTACACATTCGTGTTTTTTCTCATTTCCACCCTGCAAAGCCATACTGTTATAGACACACACCTACACACACACCCATTTTCAGGTAAGCACAGCAATGCCCCTCAAGTCACACAGCTGATTGGCAGCAGGACTGGGATTCAAACCCAGATATGTTCTCCATTGCTTCCATCTCCGCCATTGGGTGCTTGGGTTCTCAAATGAAGAAGACTCAAATCTGTTGGAAAACATTTTCAGAGAATGTTTTTTAGAGACAGGGTCTCATATTGTCACCCAGCCTGGAGTACAGTGGTATGATCATATACTCACTGCAACCTCAGACTCCTGGGCTCATGCGATCTTCCTGTCTTAACCTCCTGAGTAGCTGGGACTATAGGCACCTGCAACCATGCCTGGTTAATTTTAGTTTTGGTAGAGAAGGGGTCTTGCTGTGTTGTCCAGGCTGGTCTTGAACTACCGGGCTCAAGCAATCTTCCTGCCTTGGCTTCTCAAAGTGCTGGGATGACAAGTGTGAGTCACCACACCTAACTGGAAAACTCTCATTTAATAGCAGTTCCCACTCCCACCTGCAGCCCAATAGCCAGGCAGCATGAATGAGCTTCAATGATGGCCAGGGATGACAGGCAGTGGCCGTGCAAATAGGATCCTCCTCATTTATGCTACATGGTACCATTTGCTTTTTTATTTATCCAGGAAGCAGCGCCCTTTCCTTGTGTCTACCTAATGGGCTTGGGTGACCAGCAGGCCAGTGGTGGCCACACAGAATTGTACTTTTCCTGAAATGTGTGAAGTCTCACAATAATGTTGTTGGTTAAGAGGACCGAGGAAAGGAGAGTGCTGACTCTGTGCCCAGCTCTGTATTGAACAGATCACATTTAAATGTCGTGAAGATTCTGCAAGGGACATGATGCTGTTTTCCCCATTTACAGATGGGGAAACTGAGGTGCTGAGAAGCTGAGCAATCCTTGTCCCAGTGATGAAGCTACAGAGGCAGCGACTAAAGGCTATGAGGATAGGCCTGTTCTCTGACGATTCTGTCTGAACCAGCTCTAACCCTCCTTGCCTGGTTCAGCCACTTCTGTTTCATCAGGGATCATTCCTGAGGTCTGTGCACCTTTGAGCAGTCGCACATTGCTCTGGTTAAAAGCAGAGGTTAGCAAACTTCTTCTGTAATGGGCCAGATAGTAAATGTTTTAGGTTTTGTTGGCCATAGAGTCTCTGTTGCCCTCTTCAACTCTGCCTTTGTAACAGGAAAGCAGCTGTAGACAATATGGAAACAAATGGATTTGGCCATGTTTCAATAAAACTTTATTTACAAAAGCAGGTGGCAGGCCATGGTTTGCCAACCCTGGTTAAGAGTATGGTTTCTGAAGTCAGAAAGGCCTGGGCCGAAATCACAGCTTCACTGCATTTTGAGCTGTGTGATTTTGAGGAATGTTCCTTACCTCCATGAGACTCAGTTTTTCCAGCTATAAAGTGGGTCTATAATGAAACCTACCTCTTAGGAAGTGTATGTGTGAGCATGTGTTATGTGTATATATGCATGCATGTGTATATATGGGTACCTGTGTGTGTTCATGCGTACATGCATGTATATGTGTGCACATGTGTGTGTATATATGTATACGTGTGTGTGTGTTGGGGAGGGAGATAGGTAATTCACAAGAAACACTTCTCTCTTAAACTCTTCATTTTCCTAAGAATTATGCTATTATGGAGTGCCTACTATGTGCCAGGTACTGAGCTGGGTGCTTTTCATCCCTGTCAAGACTTAGATATTTTTCTTTCTTTTTTTTTTTTTTATTAAATCATAACTGTGTACATTCATGCAGTCATGGGGTACAGTGTGCTGGTTTTATATACAGTTTGAAATATTTTCATCAAACTGGTTAACATAGCCTTCATGGCATTTTCTTAGTTACTGTGTTAAGACATTTATATTCTGCACTTAGGAAGATTCCCATGTACCCTTAGTGTGCTGGTTTTATATACAATTTGAAATAAGACTTAGAGATTTTTCAAATACTGCCCACAAGGCATTCTTATTTCTCCTTGTACATGATGAGGAAGGCAACTTGGTTGGCCAAGGCAAGGCAGGTAAGAGAAGGGGGAATCAGGGGCCCAGATCCCAGACTGACTTAGCACAGAAGTCCTTTTTTCTTTCTTGATCACCAGCCTATTCCCTGCCCTTTTAGCCTATCTTCTGTTTTTTCCAATATGTACTTTTTTTTTTTGGAGACAGAGTCTTTACTTTGTCACCCTGGGTAAAAGTGCCCTAGCGGTGTAGCTCACAGCAACCTCAAACTCCTGGGCTCAAGTGATTCTCTTGTCTCAGCCTCCCAAGTAGCTGGGACTATAGGCCCCCACCACGATGCTGGCTATTTTTAGAGATGAGGTCTCACTCCGGATCAGGCTTCTCTTGAACTCCTGAGCTCAAGCAATCCACCCACCTCAGCCTCCCAGAGTGCTAGGATTACAGACGTGAGCCACGGCGCCTGACCTCCAATATGTATTTCTGTATACAGTTTGATATTCCCTGTGAAGTTAAATGGATACCACCACACTTCATGTCTTCTTGTTACAAGAAAATGCACTATTCCCATTAAAATAGCTGCTATCAAAACAATTGGAAATTAACTGGAACCTTTGTGCCCTGTGTGGTTGTTTCTCCAAAAATTAAAAAGAAAATCACCATAGGCTCTAACAATTTCGTTTCTGGGCATCTGTAACCCTCTAAAATTGAAAGCGGGCTCTTGAAGAGATATTTGTACCCCGGTGTTCAGACCAGCATTATTCTCAAAAGCCAAAAAAATTTTTAAAAGATAGAAGCAACCCAATTGTCCAACAGCAGATAGGTGAATGGATAAACAAAACGTGGTCTGTCCTTACAGTAGAATATTATTCAGCTTTAAAAGGAAGAAAATTCTGATACCTGCTTCAACGTGGAGAACCTTAAGGACATTATGCTAAGTGAAAGAAGTGTCATACAAAGACATACGATACGATTCCATTTAATTTGAATTAAATTTGAATGTCGCCAAATTCATAGAAGCAGAAAGCAGAATGAATGGTGGTTGCCAGGGACAACAGTCTTGATATCAATTTAATCAGCCTTTTGCTCGGGTGAAAAAAATCCATGATTCCGATCCCTGTTGAGGCACCAGAATCCTCTGGTAAGCGTGTTAAAAATGGGTGACTGTGACAAGTATGAGATTGTTGACCACACTCTGGATTCCCACTCCCAGTGGGACCCAGGAATCTATAATTTAATTTCATTAGGTGGCCCTGTGATTCTGATGCAACCAACCCAATGTTTCAAAACTAGCAACACACACAGTCCCTCTGTTCAGGCACAGGACCGGTTCTGTGTCTTTAGTGAGGCATGGGGGGCTGCCCCTGTGCCCCTCTTTTGTCCCCTGCCCTGGCAAAAGTGGCCCTATCCACATAGATGCTGTACCGGTGTCCATGTCTAGCTCTGTCCTGCTTCACGCCACCGGCGTCCAGCTGGCCCCTATGAACAAAAGAGTATTCCAACTATTAATAAGAGGAGACCTGTGTAGGCTGAGCAGACCTCTTAATCCTCTCCCAGCAATCTTTAAATATATCCCGTGGCTGCCTTTTCTCGTTAGTGCCATTGCGTTGAAAATGTGTTCTCACTGCTTTGCTGTGCGACCTCTCCATCCTGTAGAATAGCTTGGCATTAAAGGAATGGCATTTATCGACTCCACTGATAGAGTGATTGATGAATAAGTTATACAATGGTTTCATTTCCCACCAAAATAAATTATTTAAGGGCTATACATTTATATTTGCTGTCAAGAAGCCTAATATCGTGAGGGTCAACCTCCAGGTACTTATTAGGGGTGGGGTGGGGACGCAGGATGGTGGCATGGCTGAGGGATCAGATTCTACACGCAGACTCCAGGCCTGCGGTGGAAGCCAGAACTGAACCTGTTGGTGCATTATTTTTTCTTACACGAGAAGTGGAAGTGATGGGCATGGCAGGAAGCCCATTGTTGAGCCCAGAGTCCTCGCTCACTGTCACCACCACAGCCTCATGCCTCTTCCTATCCGAGTTGTTTGATGAAAGCACATGGCCACCTTGTTCAGGTGAAAGTCGACCTCCTCACTTCCAAAGGCTGAAGTCCAGCATTCAGAGCCTAACTAACGCTTCATTTTCCTTTGGGAATTTGGGGGCTACAGGAAGAAAAACCTTGGCAGAGAAATAAACCTAGAGATTCAGAATGTGGGGAGTGGCACAGGATTAAGATATTATCTACTAGTTTCCTGGAACTGCCGTAACAAGTTACCACAGATCAAGTAGCTTAAAACTAGAGAAATTCATTCTCTCTCAGTTCTGGAGGCTGGAAGTACAAAATCCAGGTGTCTGCAGGGACATGCTCCTTCTGAAGGCTCTGGGGGGAATCTGTGGACTCTTCTGGCTTCTGGGGGCTCCAGGAGTTAGTTCCTTGGCTGGAGGCTGCATTGCTCCAGTCTCCGCCTCTGTCTTGGGGTATGGGGGGTGGTAAGAGCTTTTCTGTATCTGTTGGGGTCCTCTACTTAATGGATTTCTTTTTTGTGTTTCTTTTTCTTTCTTTCTTTCTTTCTTTTTTTTCTGAGACAGAGTCCCACTATGTAACCCTCAGTAGAGTGCTGTGGCATCACAGCTCACAGCAACCTCCAACTCGTGGGCTTAAGCAATTATCTTGCCTTAGCCTCCCAAGTAGCTGGGATTACAGGCGCCCGTCACAACACCCAGCTATTTTGTTATTATCGTTGTTATTGTTGTCATTGCTGTTTAGCAGGCTTGGGCTGGGTTCAAACCCACCAGCCCCCATACATGTGGCTGGTGCCCAAACCACTGAGCTACAGGGCACCAAGCCATATTGCTTTCTTTTTTTTATTATTATTTATTTTTTTGAGGCAGAGTCTCTCTCATTCTGACACCCTGGGTATAGTGCTCATCATAGCTCACAGCAACCTCAAACTCGTGGGTTTGAGCAATCTCTTGCCACAGTATCCCGAGTAGCTGGGAATACAGGCACCTGCCCTGAGGCCCGCCTAGTTTTCTGTTTTCAATAGAGACAGGGTCTTGTTCTTGCTCACACTGGTCTCAAACTCCTGAGCTCAGGCAATCCACCTACTTCAGCCTTCCAGAGGGCTGAGATTACAGGCATGAGCCCCTGCACCCGGCCTACAAGGACTCTTTTTCCAAATAAAGTTTACATTCTGCGATGCTAGGTGGACGTGAATTTGGGGGTGACACTATTCAGCCCACTGTGGTTATTTACTACATCTGCCAGCTGTGATGCCCACAGGACAGACGAGGGAAGTGACATCCAACATGCCCTGCAGTCTGTAGACGTGGGAAAGGATCCACAGGCATCCGCAGAGCGCATGGTCTTCAGCCCCCCTCGAAGGCCTGTCTGACCAAAGGGTTTGAATCCCCTAACTGGGAACATGCATCTGGTTCCCAGCCAGCAAGCATTCATTTGCCCCCCAACTTCTTGAGCACACAGAAGTTGAGAAAAACTGTTGCTTTGGCAAAAACAAGAGGCATTGGCCTAGCCCCTTAAACCACCTTCCTCTGATTAGGCATTTGAGGGTACGGAGTTATCCAGGGGCACAGGACACAGAATGAATTGCGTTTTCCCAGTCAGGCTGCCTGTGTTTTTATCTGAACCAAACATCTGACTTTAACCCCCGGCAGATTTCTCTTCAGGTTGTAATTATTCGGGAACAAACAGAGAAATTGGGAGGGGTTATTCCAGTGGGAACGGAGATGCCTCCTGCAGGAGAGGATTCCCAGTGGAAATCTTCAAACCACGGTGTCCTTACACTGACCCGGATAACTGCTGGCTGCGGTCCTGCTTTCCCTGTTATATGTAGATGAGTTCGCAAAAAGAAAAAAAAGGGGGGGGGGTGAAGAGAAAGAGATTTCATTTTCAGATTGGCTACCATTCTATACAACTCTTAGTGATCACGTTATTCCTTGAAGCCAAACCAGAACAAAACCCAGACTCACTGCGCTTAACACCTTAAATCCATCTTCTTCATCTTCCTTTTGAAAATCAAAATCCTTTAAGCTTCCGTCGCAGGAACGAACGCTGGTGTGACCGAGGTTCAGATGGGAAGATTACTAGGGGGGAAAATCACCGATTCTGATGTTGCTTCAAAATGCTCCGATTCTCTGGCTCCGGAGAGAGGCTTCTAAATAAATTCTTCAGTCAACAAGAAGGAAAACGGGAGGAAAATCAAAGTCTCCGAGAAACGTGGGGACTTTCTGTGTCATTTCCTTTCTTACGAGCGGTAGGCTCTTGAGTCAAAGGGTTCACATGGGCCCCTGTGCATTCTGGCCTGGTCTGGGAGAGCCCAACACTCCGCTCTGGAAGTTTCTCAAACTTCCCTGGGTGAGTCCATCAGCGGCTTGGTGGCTCCATCCTAGCCAGTCCTGTGTGAAGCGGCCAGAGGAGGAATTTTGGCCCCATGTCTCAGATAAGGAAACTGAGGTCTAAATTACAAAGTGACCCCCAAAGTTCTCCTCACCAGAGTACCAAGCTCAGGCGGAGCTCTGGGCCTGAGAAAGGGTGGACCATTCCACCTGCCCCAGAACTCACCCGGGTAAAAAGCCGCATCTCTGCTTCCGTCCTCCCTGTCTCTTCCACACCTGTCTCCCTCAATTCTTCACTCGCTTTCTTTGCAAAGCGGGAGGTTTTGCCTCTTTCTCTCCCTTTAGGATGTTGATACTTCTTTAAAAACCCACCCGCAGCTGCTGCCTTGGCCTCCATAAAGTGATGGTTTCCCGCAGGTATTCAGACTATAAACCTCTCTCCTGTGGCATGCATCTGAGAGCTCCTATTTTTATTTCTACTTTTTATTTTATTTTGTTTCTTGCGACAGAGTCTCACTCTGTCACCCTCGGTAGAGTGCCGTGACGTCACAGCTCACAGCAACCTTCAACTCTTGGGCTCAAGCGATTCTCTTGCCTCAGCCTCCCAAGTAGCTGGGATTACAGGTGCCCACTACAACGCCCGGCTATTTTTTTTTGGGTTATAGTTGTCATTGTTGTTTAGCAGGCCTGGGCTGGGCTTGAACCCACTAGCCTAAGGGTATGTGGCCAGTGCCCTACTCACTGAGCTACGGGCGCCCAGCCGAGCTCCTATGTTTGAGAAAATAATAGAATAGGTGCGTGCTAATGGCCTGAGCCAGCTACAGCCCATGCCACTTGGCATCGGTTTGTAACTGTAATCTGTTACGTACTTAAAAGGGGCTAGTGTTTGGAATTCTCTGCCCCCAGAGCAGTATTCAGAATAGAAGCTGTCCGGAGACCCTGGAGGCCCTCTCAGACAGAGAACATTTATCAAGGACTTGGACAAAGGGGGATTTTCAAAGATGTTCCTCGGAAACATCTTTTAACCCATTATTATCAAGCAGTTTCTCCTATCAGAATGATGGAAATCGTACAGGTAGAGTGGGCATCCTCATTCAAGGCTAGGACCCCTAGCCTGGGGTGGGTCTCCTGCTCATGCTGCCCCAGTTTGGGGAGCCCTCGCTCTCTTCCCTAGGAGGATGGAGTTTGTTAGCAACTTCAGTCTGCTAACAAGGTACGGCTTCTCTACTGGGGTGGTCTGCACCCTGGAGCTCCCCTTTGGGCTGGCCAACCTCTGTGGGGCTCTGTTAGCAGCCAGTGGGTAGAGAGCAGGGGTGCTGCTGGGCATCCTACAACAAGCAGGACAATGTCCCCACAACAAAGAGCTACCTGACCCACAATGTCCATAGTCCCAAGGTGGAGAAAACCTGCTCTATTCCACCCCTTTTGATTTTCAAATCACAGGACCAAGCCTTAGTCGTAAACACTGTAACCTCTCTGAGCTGAAACCATTCTTTGTGTGTTCGTTTTGAAGTAGTTCAGTACAGTGATAAATGATGAAGAAATGATCATTCCCCGGGTACCAGCCTCAGAGGCTACTGAGAAGTACAGATCGGTCCTCAAGGAGATTACTGTTGACTTGCAGAGTCATCCAGATGTTCTTAAACAGAGAACTGCCGTGTAAGGTGCCACCATTTGTAGGCTGGCAGACCACTGATCCCTATGTGATTTGTTCTACACAAGTGTTCTATGTAGCCAATGAGTTCTCTCTCTCTTCTTCCTTTCCTCCTCCCTTCTTTCTCTTTTTCTTCAAATGCCTTTAGGCAAGAGCTCAGACTCTCTGGTACACTGTACGTCCCTCCAAGATATTTCACCTTACCGGGTGTATGTGCCTCGCTCCTGAAGCCATTTATGTTTTTGCTCTCCTAGGCAAAGGTGGAGGTGCTCAAACCTGGAAGCTTTGCTAAAACCGACTTCTGGGTCATATTTTAGAGTTTCTGCTTCTGTAGGTCATGTGCATTTCAAACAGGGAGCAGGGGATGGGGCTGGAGCGGTGACCGCAGAACCACTGGTCCAGACTCTAAAGCAGTGATTCTTCATCCTTAGTGAGCATCAGAGGCACCAGGGAAGCAGGCTGGAGCCCTAGATGCTGTGGCCTCCTTCTCTCAGATTCCAATTCAGTCCATCCGAGAGGGGCCTGGGCGGACTGACTTTTAAGGAGCCCTCCAAGTGACTCTGATGCGTACGAGGGGTTTGAGAATTATTGCTGTAAGAGTCAAACGAGTGGTGTTAACCAGTGCTTCTCAAGTATTGAACGTGCACTTGAATCCCTCCAGGATCTTGTGAAAGTACAGATGCTGACTCAGCAGGTGTGGGCCTGGGACCTGAGACTCTGCATTTCTAGTAAGCTTCCCAGGTGACATCTGTGCTGGCAGTGCAGGAATCATGCTTTGAAGAGCAAAGGACAGTCCAGTGGTTCTCAATCAGTGGAAATTTTGCCTCTCTTGGGAACATGTCTGGAGATGTATTTAGTTGGCACAACTGGAAGGTAGGAAGAATTCTGCTGGCATCTAGTGGGTAGAGGCCAGACATGATACCCAATACCCCATAGTGCACAGGAAAAGCAAAGGATTCTCTAGACCCAAACTGCACTAGTGCCAAAGTCCTGGGGTAGACAACAGCATGGAGAAGCTGACCAACACTGATCAGGAGACGAGGTGGTCAGCGGAGGCTTCCCAGAAAAGGAGATTCTTAAATGAGACCTATCGTCCTACATTAGCTTCCATCCAGGGCAATAGAGCCTACAGTGTTTCCATGAAAATAAGACCTACCCAAAAAATAAGCCCTAGCAGGATTTCTATGCATTTGTTAAATAGAAGCCCTACCCCAATGATAAGACCTAGTGATGCATTTTGGCGCAGAGCAGTAAGGAAGACTGTAATACCTTTTATCTGCCACAGCTCTTTTCCCCAAGCTGTTGGCACTTGCGTGGGTGCATGGGTGGTAACCACAGTCGCAGGCATCCTTTTGCACACGTGCAAACAGCTAAGGGAAAGGAGTTCACACCATCACTAGCGCCAGCCCCACCAACAAGGTCAGCTCCCCGTCAGGTTCCAGAAGAAGATGACTTAACTGTATTTGAATAAATGTAGATTGTCGTATTATACTTAATAAAAATAAGACATCCCCTAAAAATAAGCCCTAGTGTGTCTTCTTGAGAAAAAATAAATATAAGACAGTGTCTTATTTTTGGGGAAACACGGTATATGTGATCCTAATATTTTCTGTTCCTCATTCCCATTTTATTCTTTGTAGCACATGCTGATACGCAAGGTCTGACAATTAAGTTTGCAAACTCACTGCAGAAAAAGTGCTACCTACCTACCTCACTGCTGAACATCACTAGGGTCACCTCCGAAGTGCTCCCCTTGGGAGACTGGGCATTGATGCCAGTCCCTGTGCACCCTTCAGAGCAGTTTTGGAACTCTTTTTCTGGAATGACCATCAGAGCCGTTGTTCTATAAGGTCTGACAATTAAGTTGGTGAACTCATCCTAGAAAAAGTGCTTTGTGGACTAGGCACTGACATCAATGCACAGCTTCCCAAGGGGAGGACTTCAAAAGTGACCGTAGTGATATTCAACATTCCTAGGTTGAGTTCATTAACGTAATCGTCTGACCTCATATAACAAATATTTGACTTGTGTGTCTTGTGTATACTATTTCCCCTGCTAGAATATAAACTCTGGAAGGGGTGGATCTTCTCTCAGGTTGATTCATTACAGTATATGTAGTGCCCAGAAGAGTCCTTGGCACGTAGTAGGTACTGAATAAATAGTACGTGAGTGTCAGAGTCCGTGGAGAACCAGGAAGGAGGCTCGTGCTGGCTGCATGTGGTCATTTTTACTCTACCCCATTCATAAAACATAGACAAGGTGTCCATAAAGTTCTTGTGCGATTTTAAAATACGAGGTTGTCGCTTTTAAGTCACACACGAACTTTATGGACACCTTGTATCACAGACTTGCTTTGCGCTGGCTCCCTGGGCAAGAATCCCTGATCCGTTCATGGTCAAGACTATCAGCTACTCCCCCCACTTTTCGTTATTTGCCTTCCAGACGTACAGAGAAGAGCAGTAAAATATTCCCCCATGGGCAAAGAGCCCATCCTTTTTTAAAAAAATAAAATAAAATCCTAATTTCACGTTGCTAGGGAAGGAATCTCTCTAAATAACAGAGGAAAGTAAAACTGAAAATAAATATCTAGATGCCTTTTTAATTCGCTGCCTTTCTTTTTAAGCCTCATTTCCATCCAGATATTTCTTGCCCTGTATTTTTTGAAAATTGGAAAATCAGACCCTTAATTTGTGCGTCCGCAGTTGCCAGAGAGAGCTGAGGAGCGGATTCAAAGGAGTTCTTTTCAGAACGTTCCATTTTCCCATTAGCGAGAGTCTCTGAGCACCTTTGTGTTACTCTCTTCAGAGAGAAGAATATTACAAAAACACTTTCTAATTATTGCTGGCCTTTCATTGCTTTAGAGCTTCTGCACAGCCTAGAAATGAACATCCTTGCCTGAGAATTTTGTCTTTTTTTTTTTTCTCTCCTTCTGGGAGACATGTCATCCCCCCGGGGGTATTTATAAAGCCCAAGCTGGTGGAATCTGTCTAATGTGTGTGACGTCAAAGGGGTCAAGGCCATAGTGAGAAGAACCACTCTGAGCTCATTTGCATCCCCTTGGCTGGTTGGGGAACAAAAGCCCACCCCATGCTATAGCCTACACTTCATGGTTCGTTTATTTTGATTCATTTCCTCCAAATTGAGTGGTCGATTAAAAAGAAAGAGGAAAAAAAAGAAAGTTGGGTTTTCTCTCCAATGTCCTCTGCACGGTAATCTCAGAAGGGTTGTAACGTGGATGGGTCATTGTTACATCAGGAGAAGGCACAGCCTTTGAACCTGATGTGGTCCCAGCCCTCCCTTTCCATAGGTCAATTCCATAACTCTTCATGGAAGAGCTCCCCGGCCGGGGATCTTTGAAAGCTCAGTTGTTTCAGATCCTGCCCAAAGAATCAGTTCTCCTCTCTCCAGCTGTACGCAGCATATCACCTGCCTATATCCAGGCACTTGGGTGTGGGCAACAGAATTGCTCTCTGGCAAGTTTAAGCAGACAAAGAATTTATCAAGGGCTGTCAGGGGCTCACAGAATCTCCAGGAGGTCAGGGAAACAGGCCCCGGGCAGCTACACAGCAGGAACAATGCCCAGATCATGCTGCAGAATTGCTTTGCAAAGGCACCGTTGCTGCCACTAAATACAGCCCTGATGCCAGGCATCAAATGCCACCTGTAACCTGTCGTCACTTCTCTCTCTGGGGACAGGATGAAATAGCCACACCCTTGCCTGGGATCTGCCTCATGCCCATCTCTCCTAGTGATGAGACTCTACCTTAGAGTCTGGATTGAACATAATCTGATTGTTGCACCCCAGGCCATGTGCAAAGGAGGCTGAGAAAGTTTCCAGCTTCTGATTCAGGAAGAGGTAGGCTGATAATATGAGGAGCTCCTGAACCATAGAAAAGGTGTTTAAAGTTCAGGGTGGCCTCAAAGAATGACAGATTCCCAATAGCCTAGTAAGGCCTTAACCTTGATATTTTATGTCATAATGAGCTGGAAGTTTTAGAGTAACAAGGCATAGAGACCCATCAAAGGATTTATCCATATGTCCCATCAGCTGCACCGAGATTTTATAAGTTCCACTGCTGACCAGGGCTAGCCCTAGATAGACACATAAATATGCCTACAATTCATAGCAGAGCTCCTTGGATACCCCTGTTCCCTTTTAGTCCCAAACTGGCCCACAGCTCTGAGCCTTTGTTTCTTTCATGAAAGAAATAATCACAGGCTTGTGATAATTTGATTATTTTGAAATGGGAACCAATGATAGACTGGAGAAAGGTGTACATGGTGCAGAATGAGTTTCTTGAAAGGACACCTGAAATCCGGACTATTGGGGAGGAAGGGTCCTTTGGGATCATTGGCCCCAGGCCTTGCATTTCACCATCAAAACAGCTGGACAAAGGAGCCATCTCAGGTGCTGTTGGATCTATTGTGATGCCTCAAGGATTCAGGCTTTTAGAAATGGAGGTGAGGAGATGCTACAGTGTCTTTGTTAAAATCTCACCAGGAATGGACAAGAATTCAATCATTTTCATCATGCAAGATCTTTCCTGAATGCTTTGTACCAGTCAGCCCCTTCCCATCCCCTCCTTGAGCTTTTTCTTTCCAGGCTAAGGAGTCTTAACACCTTCAATGTTCAGTCTTAAAGAAGGTCCCTTAAGTTGAGTGCAGAGTTTCTCAGAGTGTAGGCCTCAGTCCTCCTGTATCAGATTCACCACTAGTTAGAAGGAAATTTCCCAGCCCCCAGATCTACTGAATCTGACTCTCTGGGGCGACACCCAGAGATCTGAGTTCATAAGCTTTCTGAGTAATTCATGGGCTTCTTGAAGTGAACCACAGAGCTAATCCAACTTCTTCATCTCACCTATGGGGAAATGAAAACTTGGAAGAGAATGGCAGGAACTTGCTTACAAGGTGAACAGGTAGACACTCGCACAGCTGTGGTGCCTGGAATCTTCTGATTCAATTCCCAACCCTGACCTTCAGGATTCTCCTGCAGATCTTTTTGTGTCTGAATGAGGAGGCATTGAAGGTGAAAAGCAGAACAGAAGGCAAACTCTGTTGTATGTCAAGGAGGTCTTTCCTGCAAAGTTGTAAAATGCATCCGTTCTTAAATGTAGCTGCGGTCACCAAAAGGACCAAGGGGCAGGTGTGTTAATAGATTTGAGAAGTTGATGGATCCATTGCTGGAAGCAAAGCCCACTCTGGGATTCTGGAAAGAAAGTGAACTTTCTACATGCCAGGCAGGGGCTTAATGGCTTACACACCTCCCTCCCTGTAATGCTCTCTGCCTCCTTGAAGGTGCACATTGCCCAGGTGGATTTTAATCTTGTAGCCCTTGACCTTGCCACTCACCAGGATGAGTTGAGAACTTCTAAGCTTGAGCAGAGGACCAAGGCTGGGATGCTGCTGCTGCTGGTATTTCTATGGCGGCATCAGTGGGCCCAATAGCTAGAGGCAGACAGAGGTTTGGTTTAAAAATAAAATCAGTTGGAAATCAATTGCTTTGTGTCCAGATGTGTGTGGTCAGATTTTATCTTGAGGCTCCCATGTTCCTTCATTCCAGGTAGCCCTGTGCTGGTGGCAAGATCCATCTCATGGTATTGGTGATTTGGACAGCATGACTAGACTATACTAGTTTGTGTGACCCATTGGGACAGCTGGCTTAGTTTTCCTGCCAGGGATATTCTAGCTGCTTGGAGCAAGAGCCGCAGGCTGTCACCAGACTGCACTACTTTATACCAGTTACTTGGCAAGATCTGCCACTCTATGACCTGACATTGGTGGGGCAGCCAGCTGGACCCCTGGAGGTCCTGCTCTCAGAGTAAGTTTCAGATGCTCAGAAGCAGAAGGAACCCTCCATGTGACCTCCAGACATCTAGTAAAAGAAGAACTGTGGGGTTCTTAGGGGTGTTCTTTCCCAGCCTTTCTGTCCTGCTCCTGCTAATCTTTGTGTGCAATATTGGTCCTTCTACTTAGAAGATGCTCCTGGATCTTCCATGCCTGCATCATCATGTCTAGGCCGGTGTGTGCCACCCACACGCTCTGAACGGTCTCCTTTCTTTCCTCTGTTATTTCCCTTTTCCTTCTTTGTTCACATACATTTCAGAGCAGGACTCTGCTTGTCTCCTTCCGACTCCTTCTTCTGCTACGTCCGAGCCTGCCCCACGGCAGGTACACCGTAAATATCTGGAGGAACGGATGGCGAGTCAAAGTGCATGCTCAATGCTTGCTTGTTCATTGTGTGAGGAAGGGGGACTTGCTGTCAATAGCCAAGGTTATCTCAGAGAAACCTCTGGCCCTGTCTTTGACAGAGATTCCCCTCTTGCCCCCGGGTCATTTCATTTTCTTTTGCTCTGAGTGGCGCTAGCTTTCCTGTTGGCTTTGCCCTATACCACAGGGGTGGTTGCTCCCTCCCCCATGCTAAGTGCACCAGAACTCGAAGGGGCAAAGGCGTGGAGGAGGGGAGGGAGGCTCTGATGCAAGGAGGCCAAGGGTGACCAGCACCTGCAACTGAAAAACCCCCAGGCATTGAGACATGATTGTTCCCGGTTGAGACCTGGTTGTTTTCAGGTTTTCTACTTAGTAAGAATGAGCTGTTGTCTCCTCTCAGATGCTGGCACTGATCTGCTGAGAATCAGCTCTTGACTCCCCTGCTGGGGTTAGGAAGCAAGATGATCTTTAATTACATCCATTCCTCTGCCTGCAAGGCCGAGCTGAAATGATCTGTAATATTCCATCAGATTCCCCCGTGAATGCAAAATGCCAAGTCCTTATCTCACCCTGAGATGTTGACGGAGCTTAGATTAGGAGGATTGACCTTGATCCCCAGTGTGTGTCTCGCCGGCTAAGTGACCTTACTTGGGGAGGTCACTTCCCTTCCCTGAGCCTCAGGTCCCATCTCTGGGATGGCAAAGACTGTTCCCACTCTGTCCCCCAGGAAAGGTTGGGAGGATTGAATAAAATAATAGATGAGAACCAAAAAGTGGAGAAATACCCTCAGTCAATGAATAGGCAAACAAAAGGCGGTAGCCCCATACAACGGAATATTATTCAGCAATCAAAAGGAACAAAGCACTGATGAACTACAACACAGATGAACCTTGCAAACATCGGGCAGACACAGAAGACCACTTGCTGTCTGAGTCTGTTCACATGAAATGTCCAGGATGGGCGAATCCATAGAGACAGAAAGTATGTGAGTGGTTGCCAAGAGTTGTGGGAGGGGAAAATCTGGAGTGACTGCTGATCAGAGACTGGGTTTCTTTTAGGGCTGGTGAAAATGTTCTGGAATTATACAGGGTAATGGTGGTACAACTTTGTGAACGTACTAAAACCCCCTGAATCTTATACATTAAAAGTGTAAACCGTATGGTGTGGGGACTATATCTCCATAGTAGAACAAACACACATGTGTGGTGTGTAAGCTGTAAGGACGCACACACGGCTAAATTCCCCGAGCAGCCACATCTTTGGGTCTTACCATTTATGCTGTGGCCGTGAAGTTCTTACAGTCAGGGAAGTTAAGGAACATGACCAGGGCCTCAGGTCAGGGCTGGTGAGAGGCCAGACTGGAACCCAGGCCCAAGTCTGTCCGGCCCCAAAGCCTAGATCCTTTATCCCATGCTGTTATCTCAATTCAAAGGCTTCTGACTTATCATGAAATGGTTTAATATTTTTGGAGATCTGGCTATTGTTGAACTTAAAATAGGTCTTAGGACTTAGACAGTAATATGCAAGACTCCCAGTGGAAAGGCAGAAGTATCTCTGAGGTCAATATAAGTGAACCTGCCCACTGTAGGAATTGACTGTTCCGTGGATGACTCTCCCAGGAGACTGGTCACTGGTCTCCTTGGCCTGTGGGGTAAGCATGGACTCCAAGAATTCCAGGAGTCAATGACAGACTTAAGACTCCCCCGGGGCCCCTTCCCAGACCTTGGTGATGATAGGCACCCACCCCCAAACTTAGAGAAGCTGCTCTCTTCACGGTTCCCTCTGGGAAGGGTGGATAGTCAGCTTTGCAATTACATCACGTGGAAAGGAGGACGCTTCCAGGCCCCAGGAATTACTAATGGGATCCCCTCGAGATGGCTCCTGTCTGAGAAGAGCGCCTGAGGATGTGGCCTGCCAAGTCTAAAATAGTTTCAAGGTCTGCACCAGTGTAGGAAAAAGCTGCTGAGGAGCGACAGAAAATATTCCTAATGACTAGAAACCAAAAGTCAGTGTGGTGAGCCAAGGACGGCAGCCCAGTGAGGAGGGGTCCCAGAGCTTCCCCGGTGTCCAAGGAACTGGCATGTGTGTGCCTTACAGAGAAAGCATCAATCGTGTGTGCATGAAGGGACAGTTGGGGTGCCCTGGGCTGCTCCCCACAGCTCAGGAGGTCTGACCCCAGATTTGGGGGTGACTGTTTTGTAGGGAGAAGGAGCTTGAGAGTCAAGGGGCCTGGACACCTTAGGTCCAGCTCACACGGGCCGTGTGATGAAGAGCCGGTCCCATCGCCTCTCTGGCTCCCGTTTCTTATCATAAGGGAGGGACTGCCCTGTAAAACCAGGGGATCCTTCTCCTGCGTCAAGCCTTTGCTAAGGTCCTACTCTTTGCCTGGCCCTCAGCAAGGACAGAAAGTGGTCAGCGGCCTTGCCTCCTCGGAGGTTAGAGGTTAGCGAGGGAAAGAGATCCTTGTCAAATAACACACAACTATATTGCTGTGATTACAGATTGTGCCAAGTGTTGTGAAAATGCAGCAAAAGATTCTGTTCACACACAGACTTTGTCTTTTGTAAGCCTCTCGTGTGCCAGACGCTCTTCTCAGGCTTGTAGAATTTGGCTATAGTCAGGGTGGTAAAATCAACAGGTAAGGAGACATTGCCGTGAAAACAGTTTGGTACTTAAGATTCTCAAGAGAAGGGATGAGGCCAGGTAGGGGCATCAGGGGCTTGGGGGGACCAGAGTGGGTTAGGAAGGGGAAGGAGGAGAGGGGGAAGTGTGGGCCAGAGCCCTTTGGGGGGTGTTTGTGGGTAGGCGCGGGCGGGACGGGGTCAGTACCGCAGGGAAGTGTAGGATCGGATAGTTTGAATGACTTTGGTGAGCTCTGGGGTCCAGGGTGGTCTCTAGTTGCCTAATACCCAGGCCTGGGGCGATTTAGGGTAGATGTGTGAGTTTGCTACACTGGTTGGGGTGTGGAGTCTGGATCTGTGGATTCCCATCTCAAAGGTGTGTTCCTGGGCAAGTTGTTTGGTATTTTTATTTGTTTTGGCATTTCCTTATTTAATTAAATTTATGCTCTTCTTTTCTTTTTTTTTTTTTTAATGTCATTAATATAAGGCTACTAGGATTAGGTTACATTGTTTGTGACTGTTGGAGAAAGCGTGAGCTGTATTTGAGTTCTTCACCCAGGAGCTGTGCCTCTCACCTCCCTCCTACTTGAATTAGATTGTGTTTTTCCTCCCGCGGGGGCCCGTAGTTATTCATCTACTAGTTTCAAATTAGTACTGAGTTCACGGATGCTTCTTTTTCCATTCTTGAGCTATCTCTAGGCATTGGGTCACCCTTAGAGGGGCACTTCTTCTCTGAGTCGGAAAGGCCCCACAACATCCAAGCACATGAACTATGGATCATTTTTTAAAACATGATGAATAGAGTGCCGTATGTGTCAGCATTGACTTTCAAACCCCTCAGATCTGTCCTGTGAGGTAGGCACTAATAATGACAGGTAGGGAAACGGAGGCATAAGTAAGGGATTTGCCCAAGGTCACCTGGCTAGTTGGATTTGAAGCAGGTGGTCATGTCCCACAGTCTACCGTTTTTATTCCTGGCTTCTGCGTAAAAAAAGGACTTGTCTAGTTTGGGGAAGCTCATCTGAGATGTGATGGGAGGACGAAGGTTCAGTGAGGCATTACCTGTGTCAACGTTGAAGGGTGCCTTGAAAATGGGAAGGCCTGACAGGAGCGGGTGGGCTGGCTGGAGCCCCACAGACCATGCCACTCACCCGTGGAATGTTTCAAGCCCGTGACAGTGGAGTCCTCCCTCCAGGCCTACTGAACCATATTCTCTGGAGGGATGATATTTTTTTAACAAGTTCCCTGAGTGACTTTTTCTAAAATTATCTTTCAAGAAAAGTTGTGCTATAATTCACGTACAATGAAATGCACAGATTTGAAGAGTACAGTTTGCTTGGTGGGACTACAAACTAATACAACCCTTTTGGAAGGAAGTATGGAGAATCCTCAGAGAACTCGAACTAGACCCCCATTGGATTCTGCAGTCCCATTACTGGGCATGTACCCAGAAGAAAAAAAAAATCATTTTATCGTAAGGACATTTGCACGAGACTGTTTATTGCAGCTCATTTTACAATTGCTAAATTGCAGAAACAACCTAAATGTCCACCAAACCAGGAATGGATTAGCAAATTGTGGTATATGTATACCATGGAGTACTATACAGCCACGAAAAGGATGGTGACTTTACATCTATTGTATTAATTGGGATGGAGTTGAAATACATTCTTCTTAGTAAGGCATCATAAGAATAGAGAGGCAAGAATCCAATGTACTCATTCTTATATGAGGACAATTGTGCATGGTGGGGAGGGGAATGGGGAAGGGGAAAGAAGAAAGGAGGGAGGGGTGTGCAGCCACTTGTGTGACATACCTTTTGGGGACAGGACACTATTAATAGAGGGACTTCACTCAGCAAACACAAGCAGTATAACCTGGCTCATTGTACCCTCAGTGATTCCCCAACAATTTAAAAATAAAAAAGAGTACAATTTGCTAAGTTTTGACAAATACATACCCTGGTGCAATTTATATCCCTATCAAGGGATATAAAGACAAAGAATATTAGTCTTTATCAAGACATGGAATATTTCCATGTGAGCTCTGGGGGTCAGGGTGGTCTCTAGTTGCCTAATACCAAGACATGGAATATTTCCATCATTTCAGAAAATTCTCTGTGCCCCTTCCCACTCTGACCCGCGCCCCCCCCCAGTGACCGCCCCCTATGCTACTATCCTGAGTTCTGTTCATATAGATTTATTTCACTCTCTCTAGAGCTGCATGTAAATAGATTCTACAGTAGGTGTGCTTTTGTGCTTTTATGTTGTGCTGCTTGCACTCAGCAAAATATTTCTGAGCTTCATCCAACGGGTACGTCTCAGTAGTTCATTTATTTTACAGCTGAGGAGTGTTAAATTGAATAGACATACCGCAGTTTATTTATTCATTCTCCTTTGACTGGACGTTTGGATGGTTTCCAGTTTGGGGGTCAGTCTGAATAAAGTGGCTGTGAACATTTGTATGCTGGCACGTTTGTGGACCCACATTTTCGTTTCTCCTAGGTAAACATCTGGGGCTGAATAGCGAGGTCACCCCGGGGTGTTTGTTGCAGCCAGCCCAACGCTGACATTTAAAAACTGAGCAGACCATCTCAGGACTGCAGTCCCTTTCAGCTCCAAAAATCCCATTTTCAGCTTGAAAGTGACATTGGCAGGTTTTAAAAAATGATGACATAATCCATAACAAATTGTAATATAAAATTTACCATTTTAACTGTCCTTAAATGCACGATTCAGCAGCATGAAGTTACATCCACGTTGTCATGGGAGCGTCGCCACTGTTCATCTCTGTGGCATTTTCTCTTCTCAGACAAAACTCTGTTCCCATTAAATACTAACGCCCCAGGGTGGCACCCGTGGCTCAAAGGAGTAGGGAGCTGGCCCCATATACCAGAGGTGGTGGGTTCACACCTGGCCCCAGCCAAAAACTGCAAAAAAAAAAAAAAAGTAAATACTAATGCCCCATTCCTCCCTCCCTCCCTCCAGCCCCTGGCATCCACTACCCACTCTGTCTTTATGTACTGGCTATTCTAGATATCTCATATAGTATCTGTCCTTTGTGATTGTCTCATTTTACTTAGCGTAATACACTCAATGTTCGCCCAAGTATCTTAATTCTCTTTTTTATTTTTATTTTTTAGACAGAGTCTCACTGTGTTGCCCTCAATAGGGTGCTGTGGCATCACAGCTCACAGCAACCTCAAATTTTTGGGCTTAAGCCATTCGCTTGCCTCAGCTTCCCAAGTAGCTGGGACTACAGGCACCCGCCACATTGCCCGGCTATTTTTTGTTGCAGTTGTCACTGTTGTTTAACTGACCCAGGCCAGTTTCGAACCCTCCTGCCTCAGTGCATATATGGCCAGCGCCATAACCACTGGGCTACAGGCGCCGAACCTGAATTCTCTTTTTTAAGGCTAAATAATATTCCATTGTATGTATAGATCACATTGTTATTACATTTTTTAGTAGAGAAACATTTCATTCTAATATATGTATATATAGAGAGAGAGTTTTAAAAAGAACATACAATTATCAATCTCAGAAACTCTATGAACTCTCCTTAGTCACCCAGGACACGCTGTGTTAATGTTTGTGATAGTCGAGACCCAGGAGAGCTCAGAATGTGGGCAAGTCAACACGGGTAGATTTCTCGATGGTTTTTACTACCAGAGACAGACGTGAACGGGGCATCCACAGCCACTGTCAGCATCTATCCTCTCCCATTTGACCTGGTTTCCCAGGAAGTCAGTTGAAACCCTCTCTCCATTTATTTCTCCAGAGCTGTTCATACCAGAGTCTGAAAAGCGGATCTCTTTATTTATATTTCCCTTGGCTGCTTTAAAGCCCTATCTGTCATAGCTGACAGCGCGAGTTTCCTATCAGAGAGGAGAGGACGCGCTTGCTGAAAGCGGATGGGATGGGAGATGGGAGCTGAAAGCCCTGCAGAATCCGACCCGCCGCACCTTCCTACGAGCTGGAAGCTGCCGGCTGCCTCAGCGGTGGGGACCGACCTGGTAAAAACAGGCGGAGTTAATTGCCTGGGTGCTGGGTTGCTCCAGAAGTGCAAGGAAACAATAAAGGCTGTAATTAAAACTCGCCTGCTCCTACTCAACAGTCGTAGTCTGTCTCAAAGAGGATGCAGAGGTCAAAGGCACAAATTAGATTGATGGGACGTGAACACGGAGATGTGGTGCAAAGATGCACCGCCCATCCTGCGCCTGGGGGTGCTACTCAGCCTCTAGGCCCCAACTCAGGTGGCTACTGGGCTTTCTTGGACCCTCTACCAAGTCTCCTGCCAGCCTCTGCTGTGTCCTGATATTTTTTCAACTCTGGTACCTGTGACAGGTGTGAGTGCACAGAATGCGCTCGGTAAATATTTGTCAAACAAATGGAGGAAGTGGGTACCACGTTAGACTACTGGTCCCTTATGGCAGGGACTGGCTCACCTTCTCCCCAGCCCCCGTCGGTCGTCAGGCAAGGACACACAGCACACGTCCCATTGTGTCCTAGCTCCTGCTGTGCACAAGTGCACCCCCTGCCCCGTGCAATGCCGAGGGCAGTTATCACTTCTTCTTCATTACTCTCTGGAGTCTCAGCACTCGGCACACGGCCAGCACATAGGGACTCAATAAAATACATACTGATGACTGAATAATATCCGAGCAGCGATTCCGTTGTTCTTACCCACTGGAGTATCTGTATTTCTCCTGAAATGCAGTAAGAGTTGTACTCTGCTGCCTCATCTATCCTGCCTCATTCCAGAACAGAGTCACGGAACCTGCCTAGGGCTTCACGAAGCAGTTTTTATTACTCTTGTACCAAGGTAGGCTCTGGACCCGTCTCAAGCTCTTATGAGTTTTTTTTATCATCTTAACGAGGTGTGATGTGTTTGTTTGTTTAGTTGGTTGGTTGTTTTTTTGTTTGTTTGTTTTGGTTTTGTTTTTAGCTTTTTAATGGACATTGGAGACCACAGGGAAGCCAGCCTCAGGGGTGCAGCTCGGCAGGTCTGCCTCCTGCAATCAGTGTCGGACCTATGAGTGGAGGAGACTTGATTGGCTTTGGAGTCAGACAGACGGGAGTTCCCAGCTCCATTGCCCCTCCCCTCTTTGACCTTATGGCAAGCTATTCTATTCTTCATGTCAGTTTCCCCATCTGCTAAATGGGGATAAATCACCCCCACTCCAAAGCGATGCAAGAATTGGTTGGGATATTCGTTTCCAATGGCTGCTACAGCAAATCACCGCAAGTGCAGTGGCTCAGAATGACCCAGACTTATTCTCTCATAGTGCTGGAGGACAGAAGTGCGAAATGAGTCTTATGGGGCTAAAAGCAAGGAGCCAGCGGAGATGGTTCTTCCAGAGGTTCCAGGGGGAGTGCACCTCTTCCCCACCGCTGGCTTCTAGAGGCTGCCTGTTGTTTTTAGCTCGTGGCTCCTTCCTCTATCTTAAGCTAATGACATAGCATCTTCTCTCTTTGGCTGTGCCTCTTTGTCACTCTGCCTTCTTCTGTGTCCCTTGTCATTCTATCAGGTCCACCTCAAGATCTTTAACCTACCAAGTGCCCATCAATCCATGGATGGATCAACAAACTGTGGTATATGTACACCATGGAATATTATGCAGCCATAAAAAGATGGAGACTTTACCTCCTTCATGTTTACATGGATGGAGCTGGAAAATGTTTTTCTTAGCAAAGTATCACAAGAATAGAAGAAGAAGTATCCAATGTACACAGCGCTATCATGAAACTAATTTATAGCTTTCATAGGAAAGCTATAACCTAATAGCCTAAGAATATGAGGGGGAGGGAGGGGGAGGGGAGGGGGAAGATGGGTGGAGGGAGGGTGATTGGAGGGATCACCTCTATGGTTTATCTTTCAAGGGTACAAGTGAATCTTTCTAAAAGTAGAATATAAACGTCTTAACACAATAACTAAGAAAATGACAAAGGCTATGTTAACCAGTTTGATGAAAATATTTCAAATTGTGTATGAAAACACCACACTGTACCCCATGATTGCATTAATGCACACAGCTAACATTTAATTTTTTAAAAAGAATATTAAAAACTATGAGGTGAGGGCATGAAAAATGGAAGATCAATATTAGAGAATTTCATGAAAAAAAAAATCTTTAACCTAATCACATCTTCAGAGTCCCTTTAATTATGCAAGGCAACATAGGCTCTGGGGATCAGGATGAGGACATCTTTGGGGACTAGTATTTGGCCTGCCACAGACACGGTTGTGTGCGCCGTGACCCTCATGTAACTGAAGTGCGGTCTTTTCTCCCATTCACCATTGCCAGAGTAAAATTTACATCCAAGGCCCTCTTAGTTTGGGTTCTCCCAGAAGCAAACTCTTAGTCCAGGATTCGAGAGTACATATGTTTATTTGAAAGATAGCAGGACACCATCAGGGCTCTGGGAACACAGCTGTGAAAGGGAAGGCCACTGCTCAAGGATGAGTTTCCAAGCCTTCACCCACTGAGGGAGCCAGTGTCAGCATGCCTCCAGGTTACCCCGCCTGAGGGGCAAGGGAGCTGGGGTGTTTACACAGCTGTTCTAATCAGTCTTGGGGTGAGAACCTCCTGTAATTTGGTGGCACTTCTGGCCTGCTGTACACGTGGCATAGTGAGCTGCCTTCCAGCAAAGATATGCAGGCAGTGGCAGTTGGGAGTCTAAACCGGGTGTGCCCATGTGCTGAGGACAAGGACACGTGGACAAGAGAGGCTCTGGGCTACCTGTCGGTTCTCTGCCTGCCTGAGCATGCCGCTTCAGCAGCCAAGTAATTTGTGGACTCAGAGTCACCCGTGGTTAGTCCCAAACCTGCTTATGCTGGTTGTTGTACATTAATTTATAAAACTAAGTTGAATGTACAGTTGTTCAATGCAACTAGGGTGAAGGCTCTCTGGGAGTAAATTGCTTTGGAAAAACTGTGATTCGGTTTGAGCTGATCAAGACAACTATAAAAGATGCTGACGGAAGAGGAAGAACCAAGAACCACAGCATTCTAGAGAGAGTCGTCATCTCTCATTTACGCTAAAGAAACCCCAGCTGCAAATCATAGGTGATATATTATGGACGTGGCTTAGGTGCGTGTGTGCATACGTGTATTCAATTCCCATAACTCCACAGGGTGGGTGTTATTCTCATTTTATTGATCACTGGGGGGAGAAACGGGGGACCCAGAGAAGTTTTGTAAATTCCCCCAGGTTCTGCAGGGAGTAGAAGGCAGAGCTCAAAGTCCCCTCTCTTTGCCCCACAACAGCCTCAGGCTGCCACTCTTGGAAGTCTTAGTAGTGTTGGTGGAATTTCTTGCTGCAATAGGTCCTTGGTCTTGGAGATTTGAAGAAAGAACCCAGGGACCACAGATCCATGGTAAGATAGGATTAATTAGAAAGAAAGGGATACAGAAGGAATAAAAAACGTCAGAGCTTCTGGCAGAGGGAAAGACCCAAGTGGGACATCTCCAGTGGGCCTTTTGTCTAGGGGTATATGGTCTTGAGAATTACACTTGGCTAGGACTTGGTAGATGGAGGACACCTTTTCAATGTCGATGAATGTATTAACAAATGAATGTAGTCCCTCCAGCTCTGGGAAAAATGGAGGGCATCCACTTCAAAAGAGGCTCAGCTTACAACAAATTGCCCAGGCCTAGGAAACTGGGGTCCCTGTCTAGCTCTGAATGGAGGAACCCTGTGTCAATAGGATTTCTGGAGCCAACGCCATCCCACATTGCTTGAAGGGACTCAGGGAAGATGTCTGTGATCTCTGTTCCTGCCCAACTTGAGAGAATTCCTTCTTGGAAAGAGAGAAATTACATCTTTATTCCATTTTTTCTTAACTTCTTTTGACAATAATGTACTTCCATTGCTTCTTAACAGGCTGTGGGGACGCCTCAGAATTGTAGCAACATTAGCCCTTTAGGGAGAGGCACGGAGGATAAGACCCTGGCACTGGCCTTGACTTTTCAGAGACTCCATATTTGGGACTCTGGAGTTGAAAACACCTGCACAGACCCTCAGTCTGGCTGCTGCAGGTCCTGAGGCTTCCAATGTAGTCCTGAGTGCCTGGGCCCAGGCTCCGTCTGCATTCTGTTGCTGAGAAAGACAGAAAAGCCCTCACTGGAGCAGAGCTTATTAACCAAGTTATTAATACCCCTGCGTCAGCTGGTTTTCCTCTTCCATTTTCCATAGAGCTCCCTGCAGAGGCTCCCCAAGAGTCCTAGTTCAATAAGAGGTGCCGGGAGACTAATGTGGGACTACTGGTGCAGTGTCCTCATGGGCAATTCTTGCTCTCCTCCCAATAGGAAATTGATCAGCTTATTCTGTGGTTACTAGCATTCAAAGTAGCCTTGCTTACTTTCACGGAGTTTTTTGTTTGTTTGTTTTATTTTGAGACAGAGTCTCACTATGTTGTCCTGGATAGAGTGCCGTGGTGTCACAGCTCACAGAAACCTCAAACTCTTGGTTTTAAGCAATTCTCTTGCCTCAGCCTCCCAAGTCGCTGGGACTATACACGCCCACCACAATGCCTGGCTATTTTTTTTGTTGCAGTTGTCATTGTTGTTTAGCTGACCCGGGCTGGGTTTGAACCTGCCAGCCTCAGTGTATAACCACTTTGCTATAGGTGCCAACCCTCGCTGAGGTTTTTAAAGGAGACATCTGACAGCTGGTGGGCTGAGGTGAGATCCCTTTAGTATCAGGATGGCACCTTTGGCTGGATCAAGAGGGCATGGAACTTGATCATTTAATATGTATTGAATGACTGCTCAGTTGGGCCCAGGCTGGGCACTAGGGACTACGACATAACCCTTAGGTTACAGGGCAGAGCATGAACAGACATGTGGTTGGTGCCACCAGGGAGGTAAATGCAGAAAACTGTAGAGGGGCAGCTTCTCCAGCTCCCTGTGTGGGTCTGGGGTATAGAAAAGGATGCTCATAGAAGCTGACAAGTGAACTGGGTGGGGAAGGGTGATTCTAAATTGGCCAAGTGGAGAAGGTGAAAAAGAGAGTTTGCTCCAAGCAGCCCGGGCCACAGCAGAGAGGCAAGCAAAAACATGGCACCATCAGAACTTCAAGGGCGTTCGCTGTGGCCAGAATGTAGCATACAAGCAGGAAAAGATACGTCTGGAGATGCAGACAGTTCAGCCAGTGGGGCCTTTGGCTCTTGCCCAGACCAGGATGTGACCCTGGAAATAGTCATTAGCTGTACCTGCTTTCTACAGCATGAAATTCAATTGTAGGTGGGAAGCCAGGGACTTGGATGATTTATCTGTGCAATGATGAGTCAGATTTTAAGAGTTTTCTATGCATTTTCATGGGGCTTAAGTTGATAGGCAAATTCCGTTCTTCGGTTTTAATTATGGAAACCCAAGCGACACGAATTAGTCTCTTCAGTTTCAATGTGGAGACCAGAGTCTATACGCTGGCCCTGCACCAGTGGACGGCGCCATGTGGACTATGAGAGGAATGGTCAGAGTTCCCAGCATGTACTTCTGATGTGGGGATGTACCAACCCTGGTCTGCTTCTACCCCCTCCCTCCCACCAACCAGGACATTTCTTATTCCAGAATCTTCTACTACGACGGTGTCCCTCCCCTCTTCTTTTATTGGTCTTTGTCTCCAGTCTCTGAACACTGGAGCTGGACTGTAGACCGGCTGCCCCTTGCCACGTTGTGTCCCAGGTTGTCCAGCCGGAAGAGGGGAGCCCTGGACTGGGTCTGGTTCCAGCTGTGTGACTGTGGGCCCCTGTCCTCACTGGGCCCATTTCCTCACTCCATTGAAAGAACATGTTGACCTAGATGGAGTCTCAAGTTATTTCAGGACCTGCTGCTGCCCTGCTCACCACTGTGTCCCCCAGCGCCAGGCCTGGAGCAGGTGCGGGATATGAGACTATAGGATGAACCCATGAACAATCCATCCCCTGCAGGGCGACGTCTGCCTGGGGGATGTAGGGGGAGCAGATACTAAGGAGAATAAAACGAGACCCCAGCCCTGAAGCGTCTAGTGTTAGGAATTGGCATATAAGTGAAAAATTAGAATAGGGGTAAAACTCACACAAGTAAAAAATACTGAGGCAGCCACAATGCAGACGTACTCTGTGGGATTCTCTAATTCCATTTCTCAACGGAGGGATCTTAGTGAAAGAAGGACGCCCGACAACACTGCCCGCGGCTGTCAGCACACACACCCCAGAACCTTGCCAAGGCTGCTGAAGGCTCAGGCATCGACCGTCTTTTAACTCACAGACGTGATTTCTTGTTACTGTACCTGCAGAGAAGGACACCTATAATATATGCATTCCCCTTTCACAAATTTAGACAAATAATTGTTTTGTTTTGTTTTTTTCTTTTAAAGAAGGTGCCAAGAAGAGTTGATGGGTAAAACCGTGCTGGGTCTGGGGTAGAAGATTTTGTGAAACTCACGGAGAGCTGCTCAGGGCCAGCCCCGGTCTGGCCAGGGACGCCCACCCAGGTGATGACCACCAAAGGGCAGAAGGGCTTTCTCTCCATCTGCTCTGATGCAGAAGACGCCCCACCCCGGTGCTGCGCAAAGCTGCTGGAGGGCGTGAGTGGTGTAGAAACTCCAACTCTGCATTTCAGACGGCTGGGGACTTTATTAGACGGTTGTGAGGTGAAATGTAAGAGCTTTGCTTGGATTGCTTCTCGGCAGAACCTCGTTGACACTGCTGGAAGAACCAGGAGTGATTTTCCCAGTGAAAAGCCAGATTAACCCAGAGGAAGAAGAAACAGGTGGAGGACCCTCCCAGCCTCCCCGAGCCGGAGTGTCATGGAGCCCCTCCCCTCCAGATGGCAAGGGGCTGCACGCCTTAGGGCCTGCTTAGACACTGGCAGGGTGCCTGAAAGCTTCTGTCCACAGTATTCAACTTGTCCCAGGAGAGAAGGCGTGGTGAGAATCTCAGAAGGTGGAGAACAGTTGAGACCAGTGAGGGTGAAACAGATTCTCTGTGCAAAGCTGGTCACCTGTGTCACTAAGCAAAAAAACCCCACTATGTCCTGAGACTATTCTCCTTCAACAGAAAGAAAGGGGCTGGGCAGCATCTGTGACTCAGTGGGTAGGGCGCCGGCCCCGTATACTGAGAGTGGCAGGTTCAAACCCAGCCTCAAACTGCAACAAAAAATACAGAAGAAAGGGGCATCCAGATCCCTGCAGGGTTCCAAGCTTGTCTCTGGGATTAGATTTACTGGATAGCAGAGGCTGTCCCTTTTAAGCTGGGTGGGATCCCCAAACCCTGCTCTGTGGCTGCAGAAATCTCCCTTTATGGCCAAAGCCACCTGCTGCCTCAGCCCCGTCACCTCCCACAATCTGGTGAATGGCTGCCCTCTGTGCCCAGATGAAGAGGGGCCGCACAGCACACGTCCAGCAACTTGTCACACTCGGCAGTATCAGCCCTGGTCGTGAATTATGCATCTGCGGACCTGCTGATTTCTCTCCTGGCTTCTCTCTCTCAAGTGCTCGTAATATACAAGGCCTTATAAAACATACACTCAGTGCAATCCTACGGAACAGTGGACCTGAGGCAACCCGTCTGATGTTTTTACTTGGGAGCCCCAGATCTAAGAAGACCTCTAAGCTAAGTAGACGTCAGGGAGAGAGGGGCGCGGCCGGATGCTTTGTTTAATGTATTCATGCTAAAGACTGAGCTGGGACTTCTCCACCGCTGGTCTGAAATGGCGCATAATGACAGTCTCCTTCCTTGTCACCAAATAACTGGTGATTCAAATGACTGACTCGGGTAGCAGCTGCAAGAGGGTTTTTCCTTCACACTTCTCCTTTTAAAGTTTTTTCCCTCCTTCCTTCCTTCTTTCCTTCCCTTTCTTTCTTTCCAGGGTCTCACTCTGTCACCCAGGATGGAGGGCAGTGGCGTGATCTTAAGTTCACAGCAACCTCAAAATCCTGGGCTCAAGTGATCCTCCTATCTCAGCCTCCTGAGTAACTGGGACTGTAGGTGCACATGCCACCATACGAGGCTAATTTTTGTTTGTTTGTTTGTTTGTTTGTTTGTTTAGAGACAAGGTCTCTCTATGTTGCCCAGGATAGTCTTGAACTCTTGGCCTCAAGCGATCCTCCTGTTTTAGCCTCCCAAAGCACTGAGATTACAGGTGTAAGCTGCTACCACGCCGAGACCTTTTCTAGTTCTTGGAAGTCACAGACAGGAGGCTCACACTGTGGTTTGGGGAAAAGTCATTTGCCAAAAAGGAACACTGCCTCTAAAACAAACCTAAAGCTCTTTCTTGGCAGGACAGGACGCTTTTATTCAGACCACCATTGTAAGCCAGCCAGAAAACCTCCTTAATAACTTTGCCTTAGATAGAAGCCTAATATCCATAATTCATTCAAGAAGGCTGACTCTGGAGCCCTCACTGTGGTTTATCTTATTTTCATATAATTACACTGCCCCCGCCTCCCCGCACAGGGCGTGTGTACCGTGATTTACAGAGATGCTACGATACCTGGTTATTATTCCTCATCCCTGATCCATTATTATTCTTCCTAATTTTGCAGAGTCATTTGCTGGATAAGGCCCCTCCAAAAACAAATGCATGTTTTAATAGCTAATATTGAATTTACATTTTTATCTCAGGTGCACGGGGATAATGATGTGGCAATTAAAGGCAAATATATAATTTTTAGTCGTGGCTTGGGATTACTCTGCTGACAGAACAAGTGCTGACTTAGATATTTAAACAAATGCTAAATTTTTTAAAACTTTGGGGATGTTTGACTCTTGATGGATGGCTCCAGACTCTCAATTTTCAGACGGGAGAAAAAAAAATATCTCCTGATTTTGCACCTCGCGGCTAGATGTCTCAGCACTGGGTAGTCAATTCATTAATTAGCTGTGCTCCCATTGTGTAAGTCAGCAAGATAAGAGCAGTGTGCACGCTATGATCCTACACGCGAGTGTGTACACACATCACACAAACTATACAAATCGATTTATACACATACGTACACGTATTCACCTTTCTAAACATCTTTCAATGCATATATGAGCCAATCGATGGTGATATAAAATCGATGGTGTGCACTCTGGGTTTATGGGGTTTTGTGTCTCCATCTTTAAACCTAACTCTCCCCATCACCTCCTTCTGCTTAGATGCTGCTTTTATTTTTTTTTTAAACAGGCTTTTCTCCTTTATTAGTAATCCTGTAGATAGATTAGTCTAGCTTTTAATAAATAATACTTTCAGTGACCGTGAATATTGATTTGTCTTGAACGTGTCACTTAATTATCATGCCTAAACACAAGTATAGGATTCTGGGAACCACAAAATTCCTGTCTTCATATATATATGAAATCATAGCTGTGTACATTGATACTGTCATGGCGTACAGTGTGCTGCTTTTATATACGATTGGAAATATTTTCATCCAACTGGTTAACGTAGCCTTCATGTCATTTTCTCAGTTCTTATGTTAAGACATTTATATTCTACATTTAGAAAAATTCACATGTACCCTTATAAGATCCATAGGTGTGATCCTACCAATCACCCTCCCTCCACCCACCCTCGCCTTCCCCTCTTCTCATAATTCCTCTTTGGAGTGAGAGAGACAGTTGTTCTCCTGGAGAGGGGATGCTGAGGGAAGGTGGCAGACGTAATCATTCCCCCCCCCCCCAGGAAGCACGGATCCACATTGCTCTCACTCTAAACTTAGAGCACAGGGTCTGCATCCCAGGGTCCCATCTACATGTGTAACCACAGAGGAGTATCCTGAGTGGAAAGAGGGAGCCTCTGATATCAGTGTCTACTGACTTGTTGTCTTATGTGAGCCTGGATAGTAGAGCAGACCCGTGGGGTATGCTTTCCCGAACCCCAGGGGAACTAACTAACTAGTGTAGGAGCTTTGATGTTGTTGGTTGAAACAACTTGCCCCCTCATTTTATCTTTGAGTTGGGGTGTCCAACCTGCAACCTGGGGGCCACATGCTGGTTTTGTGAGGACTTTTTTTTTGCTCATCTATGGGGTTGGATATCACAAAAAGTACTCACCCTTTCTTTGCTCATCACCTTTTGTTAGTGCCTATGTATTTAACATGTGGTCCAAGACAGCTCTTAATTCTTTCACTGTGTGGCAGAGAAAATGAGAAGGTTGGACACCCCTGTAACCCTTTCCCTTTCCCCCATAAATCTGTCTGTGGGGTGGACATGTGTCGTGTGTGATTCAGCTTCTGCCATATTTGTCACATGGAACTCAGCAGTGCCGATAGCTGTCCCTTTATTTTCAGAGGCAGCTGTTTCTCTTAGGTGTCTGGTGGCAAGTCCAGAAGTATGTTCCAGGGAAGAGACAAGATATTTCCAGGTTCAGCATATTGAGTGGTGTGTACCATCCAGGCACTCAGCTCAGCGCCCATTCAAAAGTGGAGAATCGTGCTAACGTGCAGAAGGGCCTGAGAGCCTGCCCCACGTTATTTCTGGTGATGGCCTGTTACTGGAGAAGGTTTAAGATGTAGCATCAGGCTCAATGTGATTTTAACTCGAGGCGGTAAGCATGGTTTTAGCACCAGGCTAGGAGGAGATGGGCTATTAATCCTTTTGACATTCACTTTGAATAGCATCATATTTCAGTCCTGTTAAGCCGTGGGGGCCACTGTTTATCGGTCTCCCTCCAAAAGCCGTGCCTTGGCTGTGCTGAAACTGCACAACGGCCTGGCTCTGTGCTTTTAGGGTGACAGTTGGCTCCAGCTTGCTAAGCTGACCCTGCTGCCCCACCAGCTCAGAGATAAACTCAGGCAGCTCCCAGCTGCCTCAGCTTGCCCCATCTGTCACTGACCTAGCAAGGGGTGAGTGAGACTGGTGCCCTTCAGTTGGAATGTTGAGAAAAAGAATAAGGAAAAAAAAATACATCTGGAAAATTAGAAAGAAAGGCGGTGGGGGGTGGGGGTGGGGTGTCGGGCATGCTGAAGAATCCAGAATTCCAAAGGTGACTGTTGCTGTGCCTACAGCCTCCCTATTCTCATCTCCCCAGCGGAAACATCCATTCATTCATTTATTCAGTCATCAAACATTTATGGAGCACCTCCCAAAGGTGCTATACAAGGCACCACAGACATGGAGATGAACTCAGCACTCTCTCAATTGACCATCTAGGAATGGAGTGGACATTGCCCAGAGAAAAGTTGGTTAAGTGGCAGAGGGCCAGATTAGGAAATAGATCATCTGTACTTTAAAGCCTCACTCTGCCACTTATAGACGCGAAGGAAAGTCACTTTACCTCTATGTACCTCAGTTTTCTCATCTGTAAAATGGGGCTAATCATGGTGCCATTCTTATAGGGTTCTCAAAGGACTTAATCATTTGCAAGTAACACATCTAAGCTTTCAGTAATTGTTGGGTTTGCTACTAAATCATTTCTATTGTAATCTGTATTATAAAAGGGCAAGCACAGGATGCTAGGGAAACAGATTACAGGGGAAATTTGCCTTATACAGAGGTCATGGAATGCGTCCCTGAGATGGCATATGTACATAAGCTGAGAGTGGGAGGTGAACCTCTGCTCTCTTATCCCTGAGGGTCCACCCCTCACATGAGTATTCACAGTCTTCCCTTTGCCTTCTCTTGGCTTAGATGGGGAGCCTTTGGAGCAAGAAGTGTACTTTGAGCATCTTTCTAGAACTTTCCACTGCAATGATCATATCCCATTGCTTTGTCCTTCATTGAACAACCAAATAAGTGAATGACCAATTCTTACCCCCGACACAGACATTGGAAGAGACTTGAAGATTTGAGTCTGCTAAAACAGTGGTTCTCAACCCGTGGGTCGCGACCCACAGGAACTATATTAAAGGACCGTGGCATTAGGAAGGTTGAGAACCACTGTGCTAGAACATGGCCCTGGGGATGTTTCCAGCTGGCCATTCAGATCTACAAATTCTCCTTATCAGTCTGTCCAGTGAGTGAGCAGTTGGCTGAGCCCAGCACCATCAGCAAGAAGGACCCACCCCTGCCCAGGAGTTAAAGGAGCGATGGGAAAGCGATCCAGGAAGCGAGGTTTCCAGGTGGCTTTGGAAAGCCACCTCCTTCCTCAGCCCCCCACCCCATCTTCTGCACACTGTCCCTCCCCACCCATAGCTTTAGGGTTACACTAGCTCCCACTACAGCCAGGATACATGTTCCTTAATTTACCCAAAAGGCGCGATCCTGAAAATCTGTTTATCAATCTTGCTTGCTTTGGTGAACACCATCAAAAACTTTCCAAGAGCCATAATAATCCACAACATGCTGTACAAATTCAGTGTACGAAGCTACCAAATTAACATTGCATGCATGGTAATTTTAACTTGCCACCCATGCAGGGCTAATTCTTGCGTGTGAATCTGAGACCCTGGAGGACCATTCACACATCTCCTTTCCTTTAGTGTCAGAGTCCAAACGCTTTTCTCATTCTAAATGTATTGATGAGTGCTCCTGGGTGCCCAGCCCTGTGCACGTGGAAACAGGGACCTTGTGAACAAAGCAGCATTTAACGCCAGGGAGCTCATAGGCCCAGACAGGGAATTATTACTCTGTGCTAACAGAGTGGTATAGGCAGTTAGTGGGACCACCAGCCAGGGGCATTGGGGACAGGGCGCAGGCATTCTAGGCAGAGGAGACAGTCTGATCCTGGCGAGGTCATGAGGAACTGTCTGTTTTAAGTGCTTACTGTAAAGGTTAGACAAGGAGTGGGCCAGTAGAGCCAGTACATGACACTGAGTAGCTGGGCAGGTGAGGAGCTGAGGCAATGTAGGTGCTTTCCCACTGAACCTCTTGGGGATGGTTTTACCACTGATAGCAGGAGCGTTGGCAGCGTAACTCAGTGGCTCTCTGACTCAAGCATGCTTCAGAATCATCTGGAGGGTTTGATAAGACCCAGTCGGCGGAGTCTCCCCTCTCGAGTTCCCAATTCAGCAAGTCTAGGATGGGACTGAGAATTTGCGGCTCTAACAAGCTCCCAGGTGGAACCATTCCTGCTGGTCCGGGGACCACACTTTGAGAACCACTGCTTGGGCACCCAGGAGGTCGGCCGAGAGAAGTAGTGTCCCTGAGAACCTGCCGGAGAGAAAGGGAAAGGCTGAGAAACAGTGAACATGAGCCAAGTAAATGCAGCCGGCAGCGGGCAGGGAGGCTGGCGTTCATGCTCTTGGTCCCAGATGATATTGGAAGTCAGCAAACCTTCCCAGAGGAAGAAGAAAAGGAAAGATTAAATTAGCAAGGAAGGGCTTCAGGGATCTTAAGGACATCATCACCTCCTTTTTTTATAACCGTACACAACTTGGCTGCATCTGGAAACATAACCCATTTTCCTTTTTATTTTTAATCTTCTCCGTTCTCCTGGAGAGTGAATACTGCAGGTTGAAGGCTTTATTTTGGAATCCCATTTTCTCACTGATTTACGTCGTCCTCTCTCCGGCCTTTATGGTCACTTAGGATGCGTCCCTAGTGGGCTGCGGCTCCCCGAGTCCCCCTCCCCGTCCCCCTCCCCACTCCTTCCTCCCACCCCATAATTTAATGATCCATAAAACACTTCAGTTCATTGAAAGAGTATTGGTTTAAAGGGGCCCAGAGACAAAGCTCTTTGTTGGCAAAAGGAAGCTCTGCTCTTGGAGTTTTGAGATTTCCTGTGTTGAGATGGTCTCCGAGGCTCAGCCTCACTGCTCTGTGACCGCGGTCTCTGGCCTGGTCCCCTGGCTGCCACCTGCCTTTCCTTCCGCCTTCATCTCCTTCCAATATGGCTCTTGCAAGAGGAGCCAGCGGAGATGCTGCTTCCCAGAGCACAGAGGTTTTGGAAGAGCAGAGATGAGAGTCGTTTAGGTAGAGTTATGGGAAAGTCCCAGGGCTGCTTCTCTGGAGTAGGGGGCAAGATCGGCCAAGCCTTGGCCAAGACCTTAAGGTTCGTCTATGTCTTTGCCTCTCTAGTCCGTCTTCCCAAAGACTGTTCAGCGTCCCCTGACACCTGTGGAATAAGTAGGACTGTCCATCTGCCACACGAGTGGCATTTCTTATCCATGTTTTACAGATTTTCCTGTAAAGCACATTCAGCTTTGATTCTAACTTTAAGCCCCATGTTTAGCCAGAGGGGTGGAAATGTACCCCCTGTAGCCCATTTGGGTGGGGGTAGGGAGGTGCTTAAAGTGGGGCGGGGCCATATGCTCCTTGATCTCATCCGTGCACCCAGACATCTGCTGAGGCCTCCGCGGTCCCATCTGGATGGCTGCTGCTGAGCTGCCGATCAGATCAGCCGTCTCACCGTATCAGGGCCCTCCCGTGGCATATGGAAATGGTTCTGGGGTCTTAGTGAGCTCCTCTGTCAGCACTCAGCCCAGCCGTTGTCTTCTGACCCAAGTCGTCCGGTGGGTCCCTTTTGGAATTACTCTTTAGTACCTGGGAGACCCTTATTACTGATAGCACTTGGAGTGAGCTCTGTCATGATGGTAGAATCCTTCATTTCCAACTACCTCGGCCACTAAAACGTCACCTCCTCAGGGGCCAGAGGCAGCCTGTTTTATATCCCCCCATCCTGGAACTTGGCCTGGGCCAAAAGAATGAGCGGACAAAGTTTGCTGAATTAATATGCAAAGAATGTTCACACACCTGGAGTTGGCCACCTCCATTCCTGGCGCAAAATAGCAAATGAGCACAGTTTGTCTTCTCATTGTTTCTTGGGGGGGGGGGATGGGAAATGCACAAAAACATTTGGATATTTGGATTGATGAGGGACCAGGACACAAGGGCTTCACAGGTGAAATGGTAAGTTGCAAAAGACAAGCCCCTTCCTGTCATCCGGTAGTAGCACATACCTGGAAAGAGAGCCCCAGAAAATAACCCCAGGGTGCCCTTCAATAAGAACAGAGATGAAACCCAAACCCCCAGAAAAGTCCCTGACTGACGTTCTGGGATCATGACATCCTCAGTGGACAAACAGGAGATGACAGTATAGCTGGCTCCTTGGAGGGCCGTCCTGGTGAGCTGGAAAGGCAGGATCATTGCCTGGATCTCAGGTGGGACACAAGGAGGACATGGCATGCTCCTGGACCCCGGATGCCTTGGTTTTCCCATGTCTGCTCCTTCCAGGCTCTTCCTGATTAACTAGAGCAGAGATTTTCAGCTGATGCCGTGAGAGGATCTTAGGTGTGCCACAAAAATTTTTAAAGACCAGTAATTAAATTATTTTCAAAAGAAGTTCAAAACACAGTATGTATATTCTTCTTTGTACTGTTTTTTGTTAATCAACATAATTTAAGTGGGCCGTGGAAGTTTAACTGTAGGTTCCAGTGTGCCACGAGATTAAAAAAAGGTTGAGAAACATGGAATTAGAGGCTCAAAAGAAAGAGATGACTGGCACTCCTGTTCATTTCCACCTGCAGGCATTGAGGATTATGCCTGGCCCTATGCTGGGTGCTGGGAGTACAATGCTAAGAGCTGACTGGAAGCTGCTCTCCCAGAGGCCACCGTGAGGCGTAGACATACCATCTAAATCAGGGGTCCTCAAACTTTTTAAACACGGGGCCAGTTCACTGTCCCTCAGATGGTTGGAGGGCTGCACTGCGGGTCCCAGGACGAGTTGACTGCTCAGCAGGACAGGCAGTGGCAGCAAAAACACCCGGCAGGCTGGATAAATGTCCTAGGAGGGCTGCATGTGGCCTGCAGGCCGTAGTTTGAGGACGCCCGATTAGCAACAAAGAAAGAGCAGAGCTGTAAATGCTGCAGCAACAATAAAAACAGGCCCCGAGAGAGAGGGTGATGGCGGACTTGTTTACATTGGATAGTAGCAAAGGCTTCTTAGAAGAAGTGCAATTTGACCGGAACCCTGAATGGTGAGCAGGAACGTCAGTGGTGTGATAACCAATGTTTAACAACCACCTCTTCAAACAAACAAACAGTAATTTAAAGCATCTTCCAATTGCCATGGTGTAAATACTCCCACCAGGGCTGATTTCAGGTTATCCACCTGATGTCATAGGAAGGGATGACACCATCAGCTCCTAAGAGGCCAGTCAGCCCTGCACTTATTAAAGTGAACCACGTAAGGAGCCAGATGCAGGGGTGTCCAACCACTTTGATTTTGTGCTGCACATTGAAAGAAGAAGATTAGCCTTGGGCCACACATTAAATGCACAGACACTTACAAAAGCTGATGAGCAAAATAAAGTTTGCACATAATTTTTGTAATATCCGACACCACCGATAAGCAAAGTGGGCATTTGAAATAATTTGCATGTGGGCCTGCGGGCTATAAGTTGGACACCCCTGACAGAGAATGAGCTATCTGGTAGACGAAATAGTAAGTGCAAAGGCCCTGAGGCAGGAGCTGGTATGGTGTCCTTGAAGAACAATGTGCCCTGGTCTTAACAAACAGGGGGTAGAGAGGGTTATGGTGGGAAGAGACCAGATCACATAGGGCCTGTGGTCTGTAGGAAGGAGTCAGGGTCACGAATGTTGCTGAACACAGTAAACAGCAATGCCGGGGTACTAGGGTGACACTGTTGGCAACGTCATGGGAAGGAGGATGACTTGCCCAAGGCATTCTTGAAAATTTGCTCTAACCTGATGGCTAAAATAGAGACTGTGCTGGCTGCCCCAGTTTGTTTACTGTTCCCAGGTATCTGATAGAGGCATTTGTTTACTACTTAAGAGAATCCAGTGTTTCAACTAGGAAAAAAATATTGTGGTGACAGATGTGTCCACACACCCACCCTCTGCTTGAAAATGTCACTGGGACAAAGTTGATCGTGTGTGTGCCTGGCTTGCATTTGAGGAAGTGACACTGCGGCGAGCCAGAGAGAGCAAGATTGCAGAGAAGGCTCCAGAGCAGGGGGCCTTTCTGGCACCTGCTCATCCCCCGTTTTAATCCTGTTCACGCAGCCAGGAGGGGGCCAGTGAGGAGGGAACTCAAGCAACAGGTCCATCTTCGTGTGGAATTAGCCCCTCTAGGAACTGGGCTAAGTGGTTCCAGGTCAGTTCTGGGACAATTCTTGTCTCCCATCCCTGCTCTGCATGGGAAAGCGTAAGATGGTCAGAGGGGCCGGGCCAACGTGAGTGGACATCAGAGGGGGTCTCGTTCTAATGAGGAGGTCTCAGTTACACCTGCTGTTTATTTATTAGCCTTTTCCAGTGATGTTCCCCTCCATGCCCTTGGACGTGACCATATGACTTAAAACATGTACCCTTGATATAAGTTTTAAAAGAGCGGTACCCTGTAGACACGCTCCATCAGGAGTCCCCTGGGGCCACAGACAGGAGGGCCCTTGCCCCCTCGTCCATGTCACAGCGGCTCTGCCTCCCTGCACACTTTATCTCCGCTCCACTCACATGTGTCATGCCCATTGTACCTTCCCTGCTGTCTCAGCATCTCTGCCTCCAGATTGTCCCCTTCCCTGCTTTTGGACACGCTGTGGGCATGTCGCTGCCTCTGGTCCATTGTCTCGTATGAACAGATGGGTCTGCCCAGAGGACAAGACTGGGGGGCGGGGGAGCTGCATTCTATGTTTGCTTCTCTTTGGGTCCTACATACCTCAAAGACCCCGAGGCCTGGGCAGCTCAGGGGGTTGGGGAAGGATACCTCTGTGCAGTTCTTACCTTGGAGAACTTGGCTGGGCTCAAGGGTTTCTGGAACTCTTTGCAACGTTTGCAAAATGGTGTGTGCGTGTTGATTTCTCTGTGAAGAGGGTTTGCAGCTTTCATCACATCCTCAGAGGGTTTTATGAGTTTAATGACCCCCCAAAAGGTTAAGATCAGACGGCCAAGATGTATACACGTGGTCCCCCTTCACCCCCAAACAAGATGAAAACTCCCAACCTCAGTTTGCACACAACCTCAGCATTTCACCGACTCTCCCTGAAACCCCTTTACAATCCCTGTGTGTCTCAGAGCCGGAGGTGGGAGAGCCGTGTTCGTCATGGGTGAGGGGAGTTAGGGGTGGTGGGTGGGGGCCCAACTCTGAACCCCTAATCTTTGCTTTCTGTCTGGTCTCTGCTTTTTCAGAGCCTGGCAACAGATCATTTTAATTAAAATGTAAAATGGGCTTTTTGATGTGCTCTGTTAAAGTGTTTAACAAGCCTCTTTGGTCTATGACCGCCTTCCGGCGTCACCCTCATTTCTTTCATGTCTTACTGTTTTGTTTTGTTTTTTCTTTCTTTCTTCCCCGAGAATTAGAAAAACATGAATTTATACCTAACATCTGTCCTTCGCCCGCTTATCCTCCTCTCTCCATCTTAGTTTTAATTTGGGGGGAGGAATTATTTGCTTACTATGTTCCAGACACTGACTGTACTGAGCATATGAGATTAATGATGATCCTATTAGATAAGACTATGGGTTATTCCCATTTTACAGATAAGGAAACTGAGGCTTTGTGAGGGTAAGACATTTTCCTAAGGTCATATGACATGTAAATAGTAGGCCAAGGACTTGAACTCAGGAATATGCTGGGGTCTTTGAGGCTACACCCTGAAAACTGTGGGCTCCGTATAAGCACGTGGCTTGGAGATTGGTCTAGAGGAGGTTGACCAGTACTTCAGAGAACAGGATGAGGAAGGGTTAGGGGACTGTGACTGCATGTGAGAGCCAGCTGGGCTTCCTCATCCAGGGTCCAGGGTTAGACAGGCTTATCCCCCACCGTCAGATTTTGGAGGAGCAAAAAGGCAGCCCACCCTCAAAGGAGAACAGAGAGAAGGGAGTGGTGGGCTTACCTTCCTACTTCTCCTTCCAAACTGACCTATCAAATACATCCTTCTCCTTCCCCTGGGGTACAGTGGGAAAAGTGAGGTGAGGAAGCTAGTGGATTGTTTCCACAGATGACCCTCCCTCGGAAGGAAATAGCAAGGGTAGGGGAGGTGTGTCCCCCCATCCAAGGGGATTGTTACCCAGGCACCACAAGGAGCTGCTGGACAGGGGTTCTGCAGCACAGGGTCCCAGCAGCCAATGTTCCAGACCTTCCATCCTACCACGAAGTCAAACACAGTGTCTCTGGAAGGGGCAAATTGAACCGGGTCAAACTGCAATGCCACCGATGTCACAAAAACCTAGCAATATTTCGAGATCCACTTGAGTGCATCTGAAAATTCTAATTCCTTTGCAAAACCAAAAGGTATGTCCATGGAGCACAGCACAGTGACGTGACACAGGCCATGCAGAAAGCTGTGGGGACCTTGGCTTCGGGGGGTGAGCTGTCAGGCCCCCATCAGTGAAAGATCGATAGTTCCAGACTCTCTAGGGCAGGCCACATGGTCACTATGTCATGGGACAATCCTGTGTCTGGAGGGATTTTCCACTTACTCCTCCAGATCTGCTTTCTGTCCTTGTCCCTGGGTCTCTGCTACAAGAGGGGATATGTATAAATGGAAGCTGTGGGCTCAGCCAGTGTGGACTCAGGGCAGGAGCTCAGAAGGAGGACGTGAGGTCAAGGTATTCATCGCCTTGGCTCTGTCCACCAAGGGTCACTGCAGGGGCAGCCTTCTCTTAGTGACTTTTTCTTTGGTTGCCCTTGTAGGCTCACAGGGGGACAGTGCCACCATTTATAGCTCCTGGCAACTACACTATCCCACACAGTTCCTGTGTTAGTTAGCTGCCATAATGCAGAACCACAGACCAGGTGGCTAAACCACAGCAGCTCATTTTCTCATAGTCTTGGGGGCGAAAAGTCCAAGATCAAGGTCCCAGCAGGGCTGGTTTCTCCCAAGGCCTCTCCTTGCCTTGCCGATGGTCACCTTTGCAGGAGTAAGTAGAAGACCCTTTGCTGCCTCTTCACGTGGTGTACAAACCTGCACACTTGTCCCTGGTGTCGCTTCCCCTTCTTAGGAGGACACCAGTCAGATTGGGTTAGGAATGCACCCCAGTGGTCCCGTTCTGACTCTGTCACCTCTTAAAGACCTTAACTTCAAACGTGGTTACATTCTGAGTCCCGGGGATTGGGATTTGATGTGGGAATTTGGGGAGGAGCGGGAGACACCATCCAGCCTTTAACAACCCCCCCCAATACCTTTTAGTAAGCACTTCCTCCTAATTTGAAGGTGCCACCTGTTTCCTGTTGCCTGATTGATACAGAAAGCCTCTGGGCCGGTTCTCTTGTAGAGATTGATACCCACGCCCCAGGAATCGGAAGCTGGTATATAGCAGTCTGGGTAGAGCCACCAAATCCCTGTTCAGATACAGCCCTTGCTCCCTGCCTCTCTTGGGTACCATGCTCCTGTCCCCCAGCATCTTCAGAGGGTACAGATGACGTAACATGTTCTGAAGTCAATCTCCCTTACCCAATGGCTTTTAGCCCGTGTGCGTGGGCACACGAGGGTCTTTGCACGGGTGTCACAGGTCATGATCAGTGTGTAAAACAGAGTTTTGATACCACTGAGGGTGCAGGCTGTGGTGGAAGGCCTGTTGGGCTGAATCGTGCACCTAGGGCAACGGAGGGTGGGAGGGGACATTATGATTTCATTGAGCTACATGAGGATGTCGCATTTGGAGGCAGTAAGTATAGAAGACAATAAAGGTAGTAACAGCTGCACACCACTGTGACGTCATGGGCGGAAAGTGAGCGTGACAATAAGCATGGATGCCATTTAACCCCCTCTCCAATGGGGAGGACCCCTGCCCCTCCCAAGCCCTGCACCAGGCTGAGACTTCCCCTCCCCGGCCCTTGCCTTCCTTGTCTGACAAGGTCTCCAGAATTCTCCAAAGCCATTTGATGGTGGTGTGACTTTTGTTTTGAAATCTTTATTTCCTTTAAGGGCCAAACCCTATTCTCCAGCTCACCCTCTGTAGAGTTCTGGGGTCATCGGCCGCCACTGTGAATGCCTGGCAGCCTCAAAAACTGTCCCAGGCCTGCCTGCTGGCCTCTGTTTGTCGTGTCAGCGATCAGGAAACCGAGACCGTATGTTTCCAACTTGTTTACACTAAAATCATGAAACAGTTGTTTTGAGAAGTTGTTTGAAGTCCATCAAGGTTCTACAACCCCAGGTTTCGTCCCTGGGCAACTCTTCCTTAATTAAGCACAGTTCAATCCAGCGTTTACAAGTGCCACGTGCCAAGCACTGCACCAGGCTCTGGGGGTGCAGGAAAGAACAAAACAGACCTTTCCTGCACGGAGCTCGCAGCATGAGTCACCCTGCCAAGCATTAGTGAAATTAAACTGGATGGCAAAGTGTTCATTTTGAAACTCCAGGTTCATGGGTTTGAGTGGTTTCCAGGTCTGGCCCGGGCGGCATTTGCTGATCCCCACCGGCTCAGACTTTGGGATTTTTTCCTTCTCAGCGGTGGCTACTTCAACGATGCATCTCTAAAGTCTTCGCTCAGTCCGTCTGAAGCCCGCCTGCTTTTTTTTTTTCTCTGATGGGCCTGGCTTCGCCTTTCCATAAATAAGAAAATCTATTGCTTACCCAGAGTGCCCAGATGCCCACAGTGTGGTTGGAATGAGGACTTTGGACTCTGAAGTTCCAGTGAAGAGAACTCAGAGGTCAGTAGAGGGAACAAGTGACATTCTGTTCTGTTGATTCTGTTTCACAACCTCAGACGACGATCCTCACGAAGGAGCTGGATTAAATCCTGCTTGGTACCTGTTAATGTCATCAACATACCAAAAGCTCTTTTAACGGGGACAATATTAGGATTTTGTCTTCCTAAATAATTCCCGTGGACTTGTCCTTTTTCTTTAAAGGTATTACGCATTATATGGTAAGAGAAAAACTCAAATCAATTCGAGGTGAGGGTGGCGGGACGAGGGAGTGGGGAGAGGGGAGGAGGGAAGGGGATGGATGGGTTCCCACTTAATGGGCACAATGTTAGGGTGAATGGCCCTCCTCTTGGGGGCAGGACACAATTATTAAGAGGGACTCCTAGCCAAAGTTGTAGGTAGAGAGACTTTACCTAACAAACACTGTAATCTAATTCTTTATCCCCTCAAATTAACCTCAAACAATTAAAAAAAATTGTATGAGGTTGACATTAGGGGGTTTTCACACCATCTCAAAACACAAAGGTGTTTTTCTTTTTCTTTTTTTTTTTTTTATTGAATGGTAACTATGTACATTAATGCACTTCTAGGGTACAGTGTGGGGTTTTCACATGCAATCTGAAATACTT